>NC_041389.1:407109202-407199566 GCF_002162155.2 Triticum dicoccoides | reverse complement strand
CTCAGCGTCCCCTATGCCGTCTTGCAGCGGCGGCGACAGCAACGGCCTGACGCATGGTTTAGGGCAGTTTGTTGGTAGAGAGTTAAGCTATGGGGTGTTGCAGGCTTCAACGCCGACCTGCGCGATCGCAGTGGCTCTTATGTTTCTTAGACCTTTTTTTAAATGGTCTTCTCTTTACCGAAAAAGGCTTTCGCCCCGCTTTATATAAAGCACCGACAAATCATAACTCAGATACAAATGCACTCCACCACAACACACGCACACACCCAAGGCAGGTTACAAAGGCGCTGAGCTCAACAACACTACCCCTAGTACTACAAGAGCAACCAGAGTCCTCAACCGTGAACATGCCACCGCGAAGAGATGAAGCCGCATATGATGAACCGTGTTCTCCAAGGCGGTGCCTTCAGGAAGTTTATGACACCAGAGTGCCACCACTGCCCAACCCGAGGATCAGAGTTTCCCCTGGAGCAACACGACGGGCAATGAGAGCCGCGACGACGCCTTCAAGAAGGGAACGAGCTTCGCCGCCGCCGGTCCGCCCGAAGATAGATCAGGTTTTCACCCCAGCCAACACTCACCACCACCGGACGCCAGCCCCAGTGACCACGCCGTCCACACGACCATTTTTTGAATAAAAAGGTAGAGCACTTTCTACCTTATGCATTCAAAACGGGTAAAGGTACCCGGATGACCATAGTCATTTACATGAAGGTGATGTTAACGCCGCACATTGTGTGTGGTAGGCCATCACCAGACCTGAAGAAGAATACAAAGAAGAAGATTGGAAGAGAAGAGGCGATTTCTCCAAGAGCTAATTAGGAGCAAGGGTATTGGCCTAGAGAGAAATGCTATATCTATCCTGCACCTTAGCGCGTAGGCTCCATAGTCCGACGAGATCGGCGACGTTGTTGTATAGTTTCCTCTCATTCCACAAGGATTCATTGAACACCTGATCATTCATGGCGTTCCAAAGGGCGACTGCGCATGCTGTGAAGAAGACATTCCACTTGGTGCCGTGTCGATCCCGCGCCTGCTGTGAGCACATGAGGTCTCGTGCTGCCAAATATGATGATGCAAGGTCTTGTATCACTAGCTTGGCCCATAGGGCTTGAGCTAGCTTGCAGCGTAGCAAGATGTGGTTCATTGTTTTCGCGGCCGGGCATAGATCACATCCGTTATGTGATACAAGTCTGTCCCAATGCTTTCTGAGCATATTGTCTCTAGTGTTGTGCCTATCCTGGAGGGCAATCCACAATAATACACGGTGTTTGTGCGGTATGATCCTGTCCCATATGTACTTGGCTGACAGACAGATTATCCCTCTAAAAGTGAACAGCTTGTAAAAGTATGCGGTGGTAGCAGATTTGTCTCCTAAAAGAGGCTCTCTGTGGTCTGGCGTACCTTCGTGCAGCTGAACATTACTCAGTAACGTAGACATGTCCTGAAGCTCTTGTGTTGCGATGGAAGAAAGGTTTGGATGCAGTTGAATATTCCATTGTCCGTCTGTACTGGGAAGCAACTCTGCAACACTTGGATGTGGAGAAGGAGAAAAGAGTCGGGAAGCAAGTCTTGAGTCGACCACATTCGACCCAATGGTCACGCCAGAAAGCAGTGCCCCGGCCATCTCCAACCTTGCATTTGGTCGCCTCCATGACAACACGTAAGGTGGACTAGAATCCTCTCTAGATAGCGGTGTCCCGATTTTGTGGAGAGCAGGAGATTTCTTCATGGCAGTATGTGGGTGCAAACCAATCATAGCATGGCACATCGCATTGTTGCAAGATTTTTGCCATGAATTTGCATACGAGGGCCCTGTTGTGTGCTGCAATGTCTCTCACCCCCAACCCTCCATGTTCTTTTATCAGCGTGACCGTCTCCCAAGCGACAAGGCCATTTCCCTCCCTTGGCCTGATTCTTTCCTTGCCATAGAAATCCCCTCAGGATCTGTTCAACCTTGTCAAGCGATTGTTGTGGCCATAGAAAGCAGCCCATAAAGTAACTGGGGATTGCTGCTAAGACAACATTAACCAAGGTGAGGCGCCCCCCCAGGATAGAAAGGTTGCAAGCTATCCTGACAGTCGTTTGTCCACTTTGTGAATCACCGGCATCAACAATCCATGAGTGATCTTGTTGAGAGAGAGGGGTAGTCCCAGGTACGTGCACGGGAAAGCTGTAACTTGACATTGCAGGACATCCGCAACATTCTGACAAGTCTGTATGTCAAGGCAAACTGGCATGAGAGTGCTCTTATGATAATTGATCTTAAGTCCTATGAAATCACTGAAGGCTTGTAGAATCCGTTTGATAACCCATGCTTGCTGGATGTCCCCTTGCATCAAAATCAACATATCGTTCGTGTACTGCAGGATCGAGAAGGGGCCATCACCCCCAAGTGGGTGTTTAAGGTTCCCCGCTTGCTGTTCTTTTTTTGCAGAGCTATTGCAAAACATCGGCTGTCAGGATGAAAAGTTAGGGAGAGAGGGCGTCCCCCTGCCTTAGACCACTTTTTAGGATGATCTTGTCCCCAACAAACCCATTGATAACTATCTTAGATGAACTGGTTGATAGGATATCGTGTATCCATCTGACCCGGTGTAATGATGCTACAATAATCCATGGGCTTAAATTAATCCTTTTGGTAAACAAATTCTAGTTGAATTCAATTTCAAATTCTGAGTGAAATTCAAATTGCTCAAAAATGAAAACTAAAATGTTCATCTTGTGGCCAATAATCACTTGTTAATATTGGAGGTGAACTAACATTTTTCCAAAATGTCCAAGTGCCCTAAACTAGTTAAAACTGTGGCTAAAGCAATTAAATTAAATGCCTTTTTAATTTATAAAAATTGCAAACTATTTCAAAAGCCTCACAATCTCAGTACCAAATAATTCTTTGAAATTGTTTTGGCCAGTGGCATATTTTTGTAAAGTCAATTATGGCTAAATGAAAAGGCAAAAGGCTGCTGGAAAAAGAAAAGAAACTAAAAAAAGGAAATGAGGGAGAGGCCCTCTGCCTCACCTAGGCTTCGGCCCACCAGAGCCAACTGGCCCAGCTAGGCCGGCCCACTCCCCCTCCCCTGTCATCTCCCACCTTCCACCGTTCGACCGACCGGGCGCCGCGGGCGCCACCCGACCACCTTGCCGGCCTCGCCGGGAGGGGATAAGGGCGACGCCTCGGGCTCCCCTCCCACTCACCACTTGCCCCCCCGCTCCGACGCTCTCTCTCTCTCTCCCAAACCCTAACCCACATCAGATCCCCCTCCTCCTTGCTCTCTCTCGCTCGCTCGCTTCTCTCTCCCACGAAGCCGAACGCGCCCGCCGCCGTCACTGGGTCGATCTCGCGGCCACTGTAATCGCCCTGCATTGCCGACATGATGTAGGCGTCCGTAGTCATCCTCCACGTCGACCGGTGCCCGCCATTGGAGCCGGGAAGCACCATAACGCCGGATCCACCTCGTCCCCTTCCGCCTCGGCCGCCGGTGATTCCTGTCGACCGCGGCCTCCCTCCGCGCTCCCGTTCACTCATGGGGCCTCCTTGCGCCTGCACGATGAGCACCGCACGTCCTCCCCAGCCTCCCACTCGTTCTGCTGTGCATAACATCGCCGCCATGGACGACCGAACTCAGCTCTGCCGTGCCGCTCATCGTCGTCGCTTCCGTCGATGCCATGGTCGTCCGAGCACACCATCGTACTCGGGGCATTCCAGCTGTGCGGCCTAGCCCTAGAGATTGTTTCTTCTTGCTTGTCCCTCTTTGGGGAGCCCTGCCCCTCCTTATATAAGTTGAAGGGGCGGGTTACATGACTAGTCCTAGTAGGTTTAGGATTACTCTATTACAACTGGAGTCCTAGTCTTGCTTCCTTTGTAAGAGAATATTCCTTATGCCTTCTCTTAAGCCGGCCCACCATAGCATGAGTCGGCCTTCTGGGCCTTGGGCCTTGTCTTCTATCTGACCCGCCGTCAGGGCCATCCGTGAGTCGCCAGGCTCATGAGTCGTCAGACCAGTGAGCCGCCAGACTCGTGAGTCGCCAGTCCTCCGGCGAGTTACCAATGAAAATGCCATGCCTGACCGGGTCATACCGTGGGGTATATCCCCGACAACTTCCGATAAGACTCTGTCGTGCAACCCCTCAAGTGTGAATCTCGAGGGTGGATCCTCTTACATTCACCTTGATGATTACATCGAGTGGAATGCTCCGGGGGTGATTCCTCGGGTTTTCCCCTTGATGTTTGGACACACAGATACTTGGACTTTACAACTGTTACTTGGAAAGGCGGGTCGACCCTGAGGGGTACCTGTGAGTGATGTGGAGACGGGTTGACCTATAGGGTGCCCGCGAGATAATTACGAGGCGTGTCCGGGCATTCCTAGCCCTTGCCGCAAGTCCTCGAGACGGGGTAATGGGGTCACATCTTTCGTGAGTCTCTGCTTGTTACCGCGCGTTCATAATCCACTATGATTTGGATATTTGATCCGAGGGGCCTCTGGCCTGATAGCACTAACCATCACATGGGCATAGTATGGGCGTTCTGCGTCGTATGCATCAGTCGAAGCTTAATAGACGTCAGCGACTGAGCGGCGCGCCGGGTTGGACTGGTAAGCACCTGCCTTTTTCAAGGAGGTAGCTAGGTCAGCTCACCGGCCGCGGACGCAATGTGTAGGAGTTCCCGGGGCGATGGCCCATGACCCCTGGGGGCATAGGTTTAGTCTGGCGTGCTGACCTCTCTATTAAGCTTAGGTCAGGTTGCGGCGTATTGTTTGGCTGAAGCCGGGCATGACCCAGGAAAGTGTGTCCGGCCGGAGTTAATCGAGCATGGTGGGTAAGTTGGTGCACCCCTGCAGGGAAGAAAACATCTATCGATAGTCTGTCCTACGGTAACGGACACTTGGAGTTGTATCCCGGTCGATACAACTAGAACTAGATACTCATGATGAGAAATGGATTATGATGAGAAATGGATAGTATGGTTGTGGGATTGCTTTTTCGCAGGGAGTCGTGAAAGGATCTCTGGCCGAGGTTGATAACACTACTACTACTTTACTTTATGCTACTCTTAACTCTTCTGATGCTGCAAGATGCTTGGAGCTGCTTGAAGATGCTAGTCTTCGATAGGCTAGGCTTTCCCCTTCCCTTCTGGCATTCTACAATCCAGTCCATAGATACATCCCATTTCATTGATACCGATGCATATGTAGTGTAGATCCTTGCTTGCAAGTACTTTGAATGAGTACTAACGGTTGCTTTGCTCCCCCTTTTCCCCCTTTATTCTTCTTTCCGGTTGATACAAACAGATGTTGGAGCCCAGGAGCCAGATGCCACCGCCGATGCCTACTACTACGTGGAGACCGTTGACGACCAGGAGTAGTTAGAAGGCTCCCAGACAGGAGGCTTTGCCTTTTCGATCGTAGATGCTTTTGTGTTGGCCTTCTTAAGGCAAACTTGTCTAACTTATGTCTGTACTCAAATATTGTTGCTTCCACTAACTCTTGTGTATTCGAGCTTATGTATTCGAGCCCTCGAGGCCCCTGGCTTGTAATATAAAGCTTGTATTATTTTAATTTGTGTCTAGAGTTGTGTTGTGATATCTTCCCGTGAGTCCTTGATCTTGATCGTACACATTTACGTGTATGATTAGTGTACGATTAAATCGAGGGCGTCACAAGTTGGTATCAGAGCCGACTGCCTGTAGGTAGCCCCCTTTCCAACTCCTTGGCCAAAGTCGAGTCTAGTCACTACAAAAAACAAACTTTTACTAACATGGCTGTGTGGCTTACGGGCCCACGTCGCCATTGGGTGGTATTATGATCTTTTTACTCCTCGTCTATACTCTAGGACTCTGAACTCTCTTCTACTCGGGTTAAACGAATTTACTAACTCTAACATTAGGATCCCGTGACCACATTCACCCCAAAGTTGGATAAGGCATACTTACTCCTTAGAATAGCATCTTGAATAGTACACACACTGTCGTGTTGACTACTATGTGGTATCCATCGTACCTCTTTCATTATGCATGTTCCATCATGAATGATCCTTTGTCTTTGCAAATGCTCGATACTAAACTACCCCTATTACATGTTAGCAGGATCGTTAGACCTACTGGTCGTGGCCGTGGTGGCAATGATCCACCACCGCCTGAATTCTTTGCTCGAATGATGCAACAGTTTGAGCTTAACCGCCAGTTCATGGAAGGAATGATGGCTCAGTTTCCTCGTCCGAATATGAACCAGCAGCCAGCCCTAGTTACTCTACAGGACTTCATGCGCCTCAACCCGACCACCTACCACAGCTCAACTCAACCCCTTGATGCTGATGACTGGCTCGGTGACATCACATATGAAATGGAGTCTGCTAGTGTTGCCCCTACAAGCTATGTCACCTTTGCATCCTTCTTCCTCAAGGGCCCCGCTGCTCAATGGTGGGACAGCCACAGGCATACCCTACCTACTGGAACGGTCATTGTCGGTGTCAAAACCGGCGGATCTCGGGTAGGGGGTCCCGATCTGTGCGTCTTAGGCTGATGGTAACATGAAGCAAGGGACACAATGTTTACCCAGGTTCGGGCCCTCTCGATGGAGGTAAAACCCTACTTCCTGCTTGATTAATATTGAAGATATGAGTAGTACAAGAGTAGATCTACCACGAGATCGTAGAGGCTAAACCCTAGGAGCTAGCCTATGATGGTATGATTGTAATTGTGATCGGCCTTCTAAGGACCATCCTCTCCGGTTTATATAGACATCGGAGAGGGCTAGGGTTTACACGGAGTCGGTTACAAGGAAGGAAATACAATATCCGGATCGCCAAGATTGTCTTCCACGCAAAGGAGAGTCCCATCTGGACACGGGCCGGAGTCTTGAGTCTTGTATCTTCATGCTTCAATAGTCCAGACGATGTATGTAGTCCGGCTGTTCGAATACCCCCTAATCCAGGACTCCCTCAGCAGCCCCTGAACCAGGCTTCAATGACGGTGAGTCCGGCATGCAGTCTTGTCTTCGGCATTGCAAGGCGGATTCCTCCTTCCGAATACTCTAAGGTTATCATCGAACACGTAGACCGTGTCCGGATCTGCAAAATGATCTTCACATACCACCATAGAGAGAATGATAATTCAGCTGACAATTTTTTAGACGACATGATATGTCATTATGGTCGGGTCATTATTCGAACCGTTTTCCTTCAACCGGCCATAGCGCATATTGCGAGGCGGTTTCCTTGACACGTCTTGTCAAAGCAGAGATCGTGTCCCCTTATTACGGGATCGTCAATGCGGGTATGGGTAATCCAACCACACCGCTAATCGCGGCGAGTGGGAGGTGAGCGGATTCCACCAGGCAAGTGGGGAGGCACAAAAAGCTTTTACCATCTCTATAAAGAGATAAGGTCTCTTCCTCTTTACCCACACCTTCCCCTTCTGCTAGATCACTCCCCTCTGTTCGAGCCCCAACGCCCAAGCACTTTTCATTTCCATCGAAGAGAGGTTTTCCAAAGATGTCCGGATCCGGAGCAGGAGGCAGATGGATGGCCTCTACCGTTCGGGAGAAGGATATTAAGAAGCTCCGGGAAGCCGGGTATCTGGCCAAGAAGATTGGCCATCGTCTCCCACCGGAGGGACATGTTGTCCCTACTCCGGAGCCTTACGAGAGAGTCGTGTTCCTTCCCCATTTTGTCCGCGGGCTCGGGTTTCCCCTTCACCCATTCGTTCGTGGAGTCATGTATTACTATGGGATTGATTTTCATGATCTTTCCCCCAACTCCTTCCTCAATATCTCGACGTTCGTCGTCGTGTGCGAGGCCTTTCTCCGGATCTCGCCTCACTTTGGCATGTGGCTGAAGATTTTCAATGTGAAGCCCAAGGTGGTGAGCGGCGGACATGCCGAGTGCGGCGGCGCCATGGTGAGCAATATGACCAAGGTCGTTTGGCTGAAGGGCGCTTTCAACGACTCGGTCAAGGAGTGGCAGCAGCAATGGTTCTATATCACCGAACCACGCGGAAAAAAGTGGGCTACAGCTCCTGAATTCAGATCCGGAGCCCCACTGCGGCTCACGTCCTGGCCCAAGAAGGGCCTGAACTGGTCCTCGTCCGATGAGCTATCACTACTCCAGACGCGTGTTCACAGCATGGTCGACAAAGACGTCAAACTCGTCTACATAGTCCAGGTGATGCAAGTCCGCCTGGTTCTCCCTTGCCAGCGTTGGGCCTGCACTTTGTGGGAGTTCAACCCAACCGAGCACCAAACCCTTCGGGAGCTCTATGATTCCTCCCACAAGGATATCTGGAAGGTGCTCTTTAAGTCCGGCAAATCGTTGCCGGGCTCCGCCGAGGATCGTGGGTATCAATTATCCCATTCTGCAAGCCCGGTAAGTTACGACCATACTCTGTCCATCCATGCTTTAGTTGAGACGTCACGAGGGAGACATTTTAATCGTGTTTCGTGACCTCAGGGATGGATAAAGAAGGTGGAGCGGACACATTGTCCGGCCCTGCTGCCGGAGGAACCGGCCGGATCTCTTCTAACGAAGATGCTGGTCCCCGCGCCTTACGAGGCCAAAAAAGGAGGCCTCCAAGAAGGTCAAGAAGACCCGGAGTGGCCTCCTCGCCGCGAGTCTTCAGACGCAAAATCCGGAGACTCCAGCGACGCTCCTTCTTCCAAAGAAGAAGAGGAGGAAGCAGAGGAGGAAGAGCCTCACTCTGAAGGTGGGAAGAAGCGGGCAGCTTCCCCGTCCCTGGAGGCCGAATCACCCAAGAGGGGGAGAGGTTCCCATCTAGAGGCATCCACCACGGCTGTCAATAACAGCCCGGAGTGGAATCCCAGGGCCCAGCCACTGGAAAAATCATAAGTGACCGAAATCCAAATGCGCCTATGCATCCAGGGCCGTCTGGGTACCGTAGTTTTAATCGTCGCAATATCTCATACAGCCCAGCAAGGTCTCCTGCCGGACAGTCCTCATCGGAGGATTCCCTAAGCTCGGATGCTGTAGCGAGCGAGACGCCTCCGGAGGCTCCTTCTCTAAAGTCTAGGTGCGACACCGAGGTGTCGTCTCAAAGTGGCCCAGAGCAGGGGGCATGTCTCTGCGGCCGGCCACATGGGGGCAGCGGCCCCATGACGTGTTGATGATGGGGGCGATTTCGGGTTCGGCCCTCAGCCGGATAAGGTCCTGGAGACTTCTAAGGCTCCAGGATCGGGCGAGCGGCCATACTCGACGGAGGGAGACATACCTACTCCGCCAATAACCTCTGTCCATGCAGAGCTGCTGGGCGGTCTATCGACAGTGTTGAAGAACGCGTCTATCGTCGATGAACATCGGACCCTTATGGGTACGGTGGTTGGAAAGATTCAGTCTGCCGAAAGCGGGCTGAATGAGTCCTGCCTTGGCCTTATAAAGGCTTTTGAGGTATGGTTTCTAAGGAACCTTTGAAGAATCATCATAATATGAGTAGTAGCCCCTGATACACTGTCCGACGAAAGAGAGAGAGCCGGGCAGGGGATCAAACCCTCTTTTGTCGTGGGAACCTTTGTTAATGATGTATACCCCTTTGTTTGAAAACAGGCATCTGCAGAGAAGACGGCCGCTCATAATGCGGAAGTGTCCAAACTGAAGCAGAGCCTAGAACGGGCCAAGGAAGAACTTGGCCGTGTGAAAAAGCAATTAGAGGATAAGCAAGGTATGTTTAAACATTGTCTTGCATTAGGCACGAATGAGTACTTGTGCCTATTGAAAAGTATTTGTGTTTTACGCCCTAGGAGCGAGTGCCGAATATGAGGCACTGAAGAAGGTTGTGGCTGATGCCAACAAGAAGGCTGCCGTCGAACAGACGCTTTGTGAAAAATACGAGGCCAGGGTCATCACAGCTGAACGAGAGCTCTAGGAGGCTGTGACGAAAAGCAAGAGCTTGGAGCAAAGTCTAGTAGGGAAAGAATCCGAACTCGCCCAAGCTCTCCAAGCCGCGGAAGATGCTCGGGAAGAAGCCCGAGGTGCTGTACGGGACATTCAGGAGGCCCGAAAAGTTGTGGCTGGTAAGGCCTGTTGTATTCATGGCCATTATTACATGATAGTGGGGAGAACTCTAGCGACAAGCTGAATTCTTGATTTTACAGGGGCGTTTGTGGATCTGCCTCGCAGCATATCAGATGCCGCCCAATTCTACCAGACCGAGGAGGGGAAGTCTGCAGACAGGAACTTCTGGTTGCAGTATTTGGCGCCGAACTATCCGGTGCCTTTTATCGATCAGCTGAAGCAGCTGGTCGAACTGCACCAGGCGGCCGAACTAGCCATGAAGGACTTGGTTGTCCAGCTGCGGCCTGCAGAGCCAATTCCAAGCAGTTACTTCGGACTCGTGAAGCGGATTGTGGGCGCCCGTCCTCGGCTTGATGCTATCAAGCGATCAGTCTGTATAGAAGGTGCGCGCATGGCGTTTGCCCATGCAAAAGTGCATTGGGGGAAGCTTGATATGGAGAAGCTGATGACTGAGGGGCCACCGGAGGGCAAGGAGCACCACAGGCCCGAATTGTACTATGAAGGTGTACTGAAGGGGGCCCGTCTTGCGGTGGATAAGTGCACCAAAGACATTATATTTCCCTGAGGGTATTCATGCTGATATTTGTAATACGGGATAATGGCACACTTATCATATATTGCCTGTCTTGTTTGAACATATGTTCTTCCTGTGCGGCTGTTTATTGTATGTAAATTCTGAGAGTTGGCCAGTCGTCGGCTTCTGCCCCCACGTGAGAAATACTGGGGTGTTCGGGATATATCTGAACACTCTGTATCCCATGGTTGGGTCCTTTTAAGGAGGTGTTTCTCGCCACGAACCAGACTATAGGGCTTTACTACTCTCACTTAGCCATAGGAATTTGAGTATGGTCGGCGCAGCCCCTAGTGTTCGGAAGGCCGAACTAGGGGCTCTATTGGCGCCTGATCGGAAGACCGATGCATTGCAATCTGCATTTATGATGGGGTTATGCGGAGTAAATCTTTAAGGATTTTACAACCTCTCGAACAGGTGACCAGCTCTCGCTGCATCATGACAGTCAGTTTTGGGCTTTCTCTACTGAGGTGCTCGTCCGGCAGAACCGGGACACAATCGCAGTAGTTCCCCCAGCGCTACCTTGGCCGACGGAACGGAACGTAAGGTACCAAAACATGGGAGCCGGGCAAACCCAACCAATGACCCAAGACATGATTCAGAGCTGATGCATATAATGCTATAAGTTCGGGGTGCCGAGCGACCGAAAAGGTGGTCGGACTTTATTGCCGTATTATGAAGCCTCTGGCATAACCGGGCGTAACACGAAGTGTGGCTGCCGTTTTGTGGCAAAGAGGCATCGATGATAAACGACGGACGGTACGTGTTATTTAAGTCTACGCATTGTAGCAGGATAATATGGCTATGCATATGAGTGTGATTTATGATTATGAAAAGAGATGGTTTTTGGCGGAACCTGTGATGGCCGGACTGTAGGGGCTGTGAGTGGATCGAAAGTGAATCCGGACTGCCTTCTACCTGCATGGTTCTGTCCTTGTGTGTCCGGGCCAATTCCACGCCGCCAATCCTGTTCTGCATCAAAGTTAGTTTGTGAAGGCAAATGTTTGGAGGCGGCCGAACATCCTCTTGTGGTTGGTCTAAGGGTTCCTGATCGGACCCTGGTGACCCCAGCCGATATACCGTGAAGCGGCATGGACTCCTCAGTTGGTGTCCGGATAGTTGGTTGTCATATCAAAATTTTGATAGGCATGCACGACTTCATACTCCGACAGCTGTATGATTTCCGCTCTAGGGGCGGGGTTCGGCCTTGCACGTAGGCATGAGTATATCACCAGTGTTTGGCCTAATGATTTACCACGTGGAATCTAGTCAACGTGGTTCATCCTGTTAGGATACGGTGGGTTACCGTATGAGGGAATGCGCCGATGGCGTGGCATTTTTTGGTTATCCGAAAACAACCGTTAGAGCGGTGGGCCAATGAACTTGGCCTTTGCACCTGACATCTTGTAGAAGGTGTTATTTGTGGTTTTATGCCTACGAGGGCTTTTCCCGGACTACTAGGTCTAGGGGTACGGCAATTGAATTGCTGTGGTTGGTGTGGTAGGGGGCGATCAGCCGTACTGTTGTGCTCTCGGGGGTCTCTTGACTAGATGCCTCCCTTCATTGTTTCCGGCGCACGACCGGTCGCTTTGTTTTGAGGATACGACATTCTCTATTGGTATGCTTTGCCGTCCTTCTAGGAGTACCATGAATTTCACATGGTTGATCAAGTATGTGGCTTGAGCCGGATAGGTTTGAACTGCTCTTTGTCCGTTTACCGGACTTGGAGTTGCTGGGCTTGGCACCAGCTTCCTTGACTTGACGCTTATGACCGCTGCGCCGAGGCTTTAGGATGCCTCTTTGTGTATCCTTCTTACTGTCTTGGACCATAGTGATGTGTGGACGTCGGGGTGTGTGCCTTGGGTTGTCCTGCTCAGGTTGAGGTGGCCAGTTGTGCTGCGCGTGCCCTTTGTTGGAGCGGTCGAGTCCGTATTTTTTGGTGGCCAGGATCTTGGTCAACCTATCCACGAGCAAATTTTGTTCAGCTTTAAGCCGTTCTTGCTTCCTTTGCAGGCTCTTTGCCGTGACCATGAGCCGTCGCTTGAAGCGAACTTGTTCCACTAGATCTTCAGGCACACCGAATTCGTCATTGCCGAGGCTTACCTCGTCTTCGGAAGGGAGTGTATAGTTGTCCCTCTCCAAGTATCCCATCGTGGCCAGTTCGGTCTGCTTGAAGGTAGGCATATCAGGGTTGTGTTCATCTTCGGCACCATCCGGATTGTTTTCGTCTCCGGTGCCGGTATTGCCGTGGTGGGGCTTGGAGCGGCGCTGGCGATGCCCATGCTCTGCTTTCTTCTTGGAGGGGTTATCCTCCATTGCCTCATCGCCATTGGTTTCTTTCGGACTGTCCACCATATATATATATCATATGAAGAGGTGGCTGTCCACCACCCTGTGGGCGGTGGCTCCTGTACTTTTCCTGCATCGTCATACATACCGTCGATGTCTTCGGAGTCGAAGTCAAGCACGTCGGTTAAATCATCAACCGTGGCAATGAAGTGGGTGGTGGGTGGGCAACGATTCCTTCGTTGCTAGCTTCCCATCCGAGCCGGACATAGTTCGGCCGAGAGCCTCCTAACAAAGAGAGAGACTTTAATGAGTTCAGCATGTCGCCAAAGGGCGAGTGCTGAAAGATATCCGCAGCGGTGAACTCCATAACCGGAGCCCAGCCAGGCTCGGCGGGCTCGGGGGCGCGCGGACTGGAACCTACAACCGGATACGAGTCCGGGAGTCCGGCATCACAGGCGTCTCTAGGGGTGAGGCCTGGGTTCGGCTCTACCGCCGATGAGTGTGCGGCCTGCGGAGCGGGGTCCATCCACCCGTCCTTGGGCCATGTAGTCTGCTCCGGATTTAGGTCCGGGGCCCGTGCAGGGGTGATATCCCGAGCGTTGTCCGACAGCAGGTCTAGGTCGTGCTCATCGTGACTGTCCGGCGCTCCTGGCACAGGCCAGGTTCCGTCGAAGATCAAGTCTCCGCGGATATCGGTCGTGTAGTTCAGGTTTCCGAACCTGACCTGGTGGCCGGGGGCATAGCTATCGATCTGCTCTAGATGGCTAAGCGAATTGGCCCGCAGTGCGAAGCCGCCGAACACAAAGATCTGTCTGGGGAGAAAAGTTTTGCCCTGGACCGTGTTGTTGACAATTGAAGGCGCCATCAAGCCTCGAAGCGACGACACAGAGGAACTCTCAATGAAAGCACCAATGTCGGTGTCAAAACCGGCGGATCTTGGGTAGGGGGTCCCGATCTGTGCGTCTTAGGCTGATGGTAACAGGAAGCAAGGGACACAATGTTTACCCAGGTTCGGGCCCTCTCGATGGAGGTAAAACCCTACTTCCTGCTTGATTAATATTGAAGATATGAGTAGTACAAGAGTAGATCTACCACGAGATCGTAGAGGCTAAACCCTAGGAGCTAGCCTATGATGGTATGATTGTAATTGTGATCGGCCTTCTAAGGACCATCCTCTCCGGTTTATATAGACACCGGAGAGGGCTAGGGTTTACACGGAGTCGGTTACAAGGAAGGAAATAAAATATCCGGATCGCCAAGCTTGTATTCCACACAAAGGAGAGTCCCATCCGGACATGGGCCGGAGTCTTGAGTCTTGTATCTTCATGCTTCAATAGTTTGGACGATGTATGTAGTCCGGCTGTCCGGATACCCCCTAATCGAGGACTCCCTCGGTCATCACTTGGCCGGATTTCCAAGCTGCCTTCCATGCCCACTTCATTCCTCAGGGAATCATGGATAGGAAGAAGCGTGAGTTCCGTAACCTCACCCAAGGCAACAAGGCAGTTGATGCTTATCAGCAGGAATTTCTGGACTTGTCACGTTATGCTGAAGAAGACATTGCAACTGATGCTCGCAGACAGGAAAAGTTTCGTGATGGACTTCACCCAGATATCAAGCTAGCATTGCTTGTTCATGACTTTGCCGACTTCGCCACCTTGGTGGACAAGGCTATTCAAGTTGAGACTGGTCTTCAGGAACACTGAGGGAGTCCTGGACTAGGGGGTGTCCGGATAGCCGAACTATCATCATTGGCCGGACTCCAAGACTATGAAGATACAAGATTGAAGACTTCGTCCCGTGTCCGGATGGGACTTTCCTTGGCGTGGAAGGCAAGCTTGGCGATACGGATATGTAGATCTCCTACCATTGTAACCAACTCTGTGTAACCCTAGCCCTCTCCGGTGTTTATATAAACTAGAGGGTTTTAGTCCATAGCACGAACAACAATCATACCATAGGCTAGCTTCTTGGGTTTAGCCTCCTTGATCTCGTGGTAGATCTACTCTTGTACTACCCATATCATCAATATTAATCAAGCAGGACGTAGGGTTTTACCTCCATAGAGAGGGCCCGAACCTGGATAAAACATCGTGTCCCTTGTCTCCTGTTACCATCCTCCTAGACGCACAGTTCGGGACCCCCTACCCGAGATCCGTCAGTTTTGACACCGACATTGGTGCTTTCATTGAGAGTTCCTCTGTGCCGTCGCAATCAGGAAGGATGCCTCTTCCCGTCTTTAAAGACGGTACCATTGCCAAAAGAGCTTTGGCCACCGGCCAAACTATCCGGCTAGGTGGTTTTCTTATGACCGCCTGTTCGGCTGCCGCTCCGACAATGACCTCTCGGGTCATCAAAAGCGATCTTCACGTTAACTCGGAACTCTCCGAGCAGCTAGATCCGATGGAGCTTTCCTCCGCAAACGAGCTCTTGGATTGCATCGCCGCCCTGGGAGTCGCTATAGACTACGATCAGATTGGGCTTAAAGCCGATCTGAGAGAGATCAACTCTCCCCAGGCTACCCACCACGTCGCCGTGGTAGAGGAACAGCGCGACGACTCTTCTTCTATATTAAAGACCAGCTATGTACGGATTCCTGATCCCTCCTTGCCGGATTCCCACGGGGGGACGGACGTCAGTCGAGTACTGAACCTAAAGTCAGGCAGCGGACCAGATTCGTTGGACAACATCCAACAATCCTAGCTTCCGAATCCGGAAACTCCTTGGCCCTTGAGCCTCAGATTGGGCGGGGTTCCAAATTTAATTCCACCCGCCCACCCAAACACAAGCGATCTATCTCAAATACGGCAAGAGCCCGATGAAACAGTACATCATTACTGGGCCAGATTCCTCCTGGTTATGGACAGGATAAAGGACTGCCATGAGGAAAGTGCAATCTTAATTTTCTGCAACAATTGCACGAACAAGGGAATCCTCAACGCCGTAAGTCGTCGTGAAATTACACGCTTCACTGACTTGGCGTCCATAGTACGAAAGTACTGTGAGATGGAAAGCTCCTGGAAAACCGAAATCAATTTTTGGGATAATCCGGCCCTGAATACAACCCCAGTCCGAAATAAAAGGGTGCATCATTGCCAGGCACCTGGGTTAAATACCAAAAAGCAAAAACCCTTTATAGGGCATGGAACCGTACTGGAGGGATGGCTCAATGGACCCTGCAAAATTCATAGCACAGAGGGCGGCACTCCAACTCATAGCCTTAGAGCATGTTGGATACTATGGCAGGTGGCCAAAAGTGGCGAAGAGCTTCTAGCTCTAGAGCATCAGCCTAAGGATACCAGTACGGTCTTAACAGTCTTCGAGACTTTCGCATCAAATAATTTGCGGAAACGAACACTTCGCAGCCTTGCCAAAGTCTACCAAGTAGCAACAATAAACCCATGGAGTGACACGGCTATTACCTTCAATGCCAGTGACGAACCTAAATTCCGAACAGCCCGAGCACCAGCCGCATTGGTCCTCAGTCCAATAGTGGACGGCTTTCGCCTTACTAAGGTACTCATGGATGGCGGCAGCGGATTAAACCTCATCTACGAAGAAACCCTTCGAAAAATGGAAATAGACTGGAACCGCATTGAGCAAAGCAGCACAACTTTTAGAGGAATAATCCCTAGTTGGGAAGCACGCTGCACAGGAAAAATTACACTGGATGTGGTGTTCGGCTCGCCGGACAATTATAGGTTCGAGGAGGTCACATTCCAAGTGGCCCCGTTCAGCAGCGGATATCACGCTTTATTAGGGCGAGAGGCATTCACAATTTTTCAAGCTATACCCCATTATGGGTACATGAAGCTTATAATGCCCGGGCCCAATGGAATCATCACTCTTGCCAGTGATCCGGACATAGCACTCCGCGCCGAGAATAAGACAGCCGCACTAGCCCTAGAGGCACTATCCCAAGTCCTAGTGGCAGAGGAACTCACTGCGCTGCGCTCCATGGTGAACAGGGACGATGTGATACGCGATAAGAGATCCAAGTCCACCTCTTTTAAGCCAGCGGACGAAATAGTCAAATTCCAAGTCCATCCAACGAACCCCACAAAGACGGCCTCCATTGGGGCACAACTAAACCCTGATGTAGACGCCGCACTACGAGAATTCCTTCGGGAAAATTGGGACATCTTTGCCTGGCACCCTTCAGATATGCCAGGAATCCCGCGCAGGTTGGCAGAACACAGCCTAAACATCCTAAAAGGATTCAAGCCAGTCAAACAGGCTCTTCGGCGATTTTCCGAACCCAAAAGACATGCAATGGGAGAGGAGCTAGCCAAACTATTAGAAGCCGGATTCATCAGAGACATAAAACATTCGGACTGGCTAGCAAACCTGGTAATGGTACCAAAAAAGGACAAATCCTGGCGCCTGTGTGTCGATTTTAAAGACCTTAACAAGGCTTGTCCAAAGGATCCTTTCCCCCTTCCCTGCATCGATCAAATCATCGATGCTACCGCAGGGCACGATTCATTGTGCTTCCTCGACGCATACACCGGCTACCATCAAATCAAGATGGCGGAGACAGACCAAGCCGCAATGGCATTCATTACTCCATACGGACCATTCTGCTTCAACACAATGCCCTTCGGGCTCAAAAATGCCGGCGCAACAAACTAGCGCATGATTCAGACATGTCTGGCCACCCAGATCGGCAAAACAGTGGAGGCATACTTAGACGATGTGGTCGTCAAGACCAAACACGTCGAAACTCTAGTAGACGATTTGAGGCTCACATTTGACAACCTCCGAGCATATGATATTAAACTCAACCCGGAAAAATGCGTGTTCGGCGTACCAGCCGGAAAGCTCTTGGGCTTCATTGTATCTGGTAGAGGAATTGAAGTAAACCCAGCCAAGATCCGAGCTCTGTCACAGTTGGATATCCCAAAAGACCTCAAACAAATACAAAAACTAACTGGATGCGTGGCGGCTCTAAGCCGCTTCATCTCCCGCTTAGGATAAAAGGCATTGCCCCTTTATCGCCTCCTCCGGCGCACCAAACACTTCGAATGGACGGATGCTGCCACGGCCGGACTCGAAGAAATAAAGGCCATATTGGCAACAAATCCGGTCCTGGCCGCGCCCAACTTGGGCGAACCAATGTTATTATACATCACGGCAACACATCAGGTTGTAAGCGCGGTGCTCGTCGTCGAACGAGAAACAGAAGGACACAAATTCCCTCTTCAAAAACCAGTGTACTACGTATCCACTGTCTTAACTCCATGCAAGTCCCGGTATCCACATTATCAAAAGATAGCGTATGCGGTGTTCATGGCATCCCGGAAGCTGCGACACTACTTTCAAGAGTGTTCGATAACAGTAGCCTCCGAAGTACCTCTCAACGACATCATAAACAAGCGCGATGCAATGGGCAGGATTGCAAAATGGGCCATTGAGCTCTTACCATTCGAAATAACCCACAAACCACGGCGAGCTATAAAGTCACAAGTTTTGGACGACTTCATCGCTGAATGGACCGAAGCCGAACTCCCTAAAGAGTACGGCGCATACTCCAATTGTATCATGCACTTCGATGGCTCCAAAATGTTGGCCGGCTTGGGGGCTGGCGTCGTCTTGACGTCCCCAACCGGATACACAGTCCAATACGTACTTCAGATAATGGACACAGACTCCAACAATGCAGCCGAATACGAGGCCCTTCTACACGGTCTCCGGATGGCAATCTCCATGGGCATTCAACGCCTAGAGGTCCGCTGGGATTCAAACCTCGCAATATCCCAAGTAAATGGAGACTTTGACGCCAAGGATCCGAAAATGGCAGCCTACCGTAACGCCGTCCTAAAAATGTCAGCTCGGTTCGAAGGACTTGAATTCCACCATGTAGCCTAGGATAATAACCAGGCGACCGACGTGTTGGCACGCATCGGCGCAAAACGCGACCCCGTCCCTCCAAATATCTTCCTGGAGAGGCTCTTTAAGCCATCCGTATTATGGGAAGAGGAGTCCGGAAACAACAACCCGGAGCCAACCGCACCTCCCAACATCGAACATTCTGACACAATCGGTGGCTTAGCCAATGAAATAACACCTTCAGCCCACGAAATAATGGCAATCATTGCCCCGTGGATGGAACCATTCCTAGCCTACTTAATTAGGCAAGAACTCCCTGAAGACCAAAACGAGGCCCGCTGGATAGTACGGCGATCTAAGGCCTACAAGGTCCATGAGGGAGAGCTTTATAAGAAAAGCACAACCGGAGTCCTTCAAAGGTGCATCTCCGAAGAGGAAGGGCGAAATCTTCTGGCTGAAATTCACGCCGGACTTGGTGGGCACCACGCCGCAGCCCGGGCCCTTGTAGGCAAGGCCTTCCATATAGGATTTTATTGGCCGACGGCCCGGGCAGATGCTTAGGACTTAGTCCAACGATGCGTCGGTTGCCAGCTCTTTGCTAATCAAAGCCACATGCCACCCACCGCCCTCAAAACTATACCCATCACCTGGCCGTTCGCGGTCTGGGGGCTTGACATGGTTGGCCCCCTTAAAGGGGGAACCCACAAGCAAAAATACCTATTCGTCATGGTGGACAAATTCACCAAATGGATAGAGGCCAAGTCAATCAAAACAGCTGAATCCGGACCTGTGATAGACTTCATATCTGGGGTGATACACCGTTATGGCGTCCCCCATAGCATCAGCACTGATAACGGCACGAACTTCACGGCTGACGAGGTTAAACTCTGGTGCAAAACTATGGGCATCAAGCTCGACTACGCTTCAGTCTATCACCCTCAAACTAACGGTCTAGTCGAACAAGCAAATGGTCTAATCATGAGCGGCATCAAACCCAGGTTAGTGCGCTCCCTCACGAATCTAACACGCACTGGGTAGAGGAGCTCGACTCCGTACTCTGGGGGCTGCGGACCACGCCAAATCGCACTACCGGATTCACACCATTTTTTATGGTGTACGGCGCAGAGGCAGTTTTGCCCTGCGATATAATTCATGACTCACCTCGCGTGCGCATGTATGAAGAAAGAGAAGCCGAGCTGGATCGGCAGGACAGTTTGGACGCCTTAGAAGAGGAGCGCGACGTAGCAAAAGCTCGTTCCGCATTCTGTCAACAGCAGGCTGGAAGATATCAAAGCCGAGAAGTACGGGCCAAAAATTACAATGTTGGCGAATTAGTTCTACGCCTGTCGAACAAGAAAAAGGACAAACTCAAGCCCAAATGGGAAGGTCCCTTCATCATCGACCAAGTCCTGACCGGCGGAGTATACCGTCTACGAAACGCATCGAACAACCGACTCGAGCCGAACCCATGGAACGCAGCCCGTCTCCGAAGATTCTACGCCTAGCGCCGGACTCAGAGTTCGTCTCCTTCCTCCGTCCACATTTTATACTTTAGCTGTCTTTTGTTTTTCTCTCTCCTCCTTCTTTTTTCGTAAAGCCTTTGAGGGCTGATCTGCGCATTGTGCGCACACACTTGACGTGCGTCTCGCACTCATTATACCTGGGGGCTTCTTTAACAGAAGCTTATTTATAAGGGCTTCATGCCCAAAACATGTGTCACACTTCCGCATGTACCTTTCTCTTCACCATTATATTCATCGATATGACTTAAGTTTTGGCCAAGCTGGGTTGCCTGGCTCCTGTGCTTACCCCTACATTCCCGATTGTTTGGCTAGGAGGTAAAGGGAGCACCTCTGCGATTGTTACTGCCGAGTCAGCCGGATGTGTACCTCAGACTGGGTGAAGCCAAAAGCTAGCGTTCTTAAGGGAATATTCGGTCGGTGACTTGAAAGATGATTTCTTACTTATTTATTTATCTGCCCCCAGACGTTTTTTTTCTGCTCTTTTTGCAGTCCGGACATGCACTTTAGGGCCTGCCTCCCAGGGAAAGGAACCCCTAACGGAACTATTCTCCCTGGAAGATGTTTCTTACTAACCATGTAATATAACATAACTAGTTGGGCACTTGTCTGATAAAGCACTAATGACCCCTACGCCTGGTCTCCATGCATGCCCTGGTTTTTACATAACCGTGAGGGTATTCGGACACACTCCGGACTGTTGGGTCTAGAGGTTGAAGCGAACAGGTCCGCAAAGACAAACGATCTACAATCCGGCTAGAAGGCATTTTACATGTCATTTTAAATTACATCGTCAACTTGACTGATTGTACTCCTCTTCAATCCCGTCTAACAGGCTGTCTAGTTTACAGTCTCGTTGGGAATACTTAGTGGCCAACTCTACTTGGCCGTACATTAAGCTCACAGGGATCTCCTTCCCATCAGGCCCCACAGGTCCGACCTCGGCCATGTGGTTCGGATCAGCCTTCGTGTACCACGTCTTCACCATGGCCCAGGCCTCCCTGGCGCCTTGACGGCAGGCCGATATCTACCACAAACGGAAGCGCTGTCGTGCTCCCTGAAGCTTCTCCGCAAGCCCTCCAAGACCCTCGGGTAGGGAGACGGACGGCCATAAGGCCCGGGCGACGCTGCTCATCGCCTGCCGAACACGTTCGTGCAGTTGCAGTAGCTCGGGAAGTAGGTCACCCGTTGAACCGGGCATTTCCTCCGCAGGACGACCTGTGAGCACACCTACAGACACATTTCTGTCAATCGACTTCCTCTCCGAACTCTTCTTTTCAAAAGAGTTTGCTCAAGCACTTACTATAAATGCCGCGACGAAGCCGCCGATTCTCCTTCACGGAGTCAGACAGCTGGACCCGAACATCTTTTAGTTCTTCGCCCAGCTGGGTGTTGGCATCTTGGAGTTTGTTCCTCTCCTGCTGCACCCTCATAAGCACCTTCTCGCCGGCCTTCAGCTGGTGCAGTAGATGTTTCTTGTCCCGATCTAGTCCGGCACCATCTGCAATATTATTGTTAGACTTATACATATGCTGCACTTCATAAAAGGCTTATCTTTTCGAAGTATGCATTACCAGAGGGGGTCTCTGTGGCTCCCCCCGCGGCGGCTAGTGCGGCCTCAAGTTGGGCCTTGCACTCTTGAAGCTCCTGGGACAGGTGGGTATTCTTCTCCGTAAGATCCTGCATAACAAATGATCCTTAAATCAGTTATTCTAACTATTTTAAGTCTCGGGGGCTACTGGCATATATAACTATTAAAATTCCTCACCCATATGTCTTTCACATACTGCTCCGTGGCTCTGGTTAGACCATCTCGAGCGGCACGGAGGTGCGCGTCTCCCGCATTAAAGGCATTCAGTGCCTCCGGGGAGAAACATGCGTCATGAAGAACTATCCGGTGACGCCTGTGATTCATGGCGCTCTCCACCTCAGACCTGGTGGCGGACAGCCTGTCGGCATCCTCCGTTGGAGGAGCATCCGGCTCATGCCTTGTGTTCACCTCCCCCTCCGGACCAGGCGCTGGAGCATGGCTGGCGGAGGTTTGATTGGCAACCTCTCCGGACACTGTCCGGCGAGCGCTCTTTCTCCTGGAAAAATCATGAGCGTTAATATACCTCCTAGGAATCTTTCCCTTAAAAACAGTGGTGCGCCGTACCGTTGCGGCGACGTTTCGATTCGCGCCGCACTCCTCTTTCGCCTGCTGGGCCGAACTGACCCTTGTGGGTCAGCCGCCGCGGGTTCGGCTTCCCGCCTTAAAGGCGCCTCCTGTGGAGCACCGTTGGTATACGGTGGTCAGAAATGAGCATGGATAAGCAATGATGTCAGGACTCCGATCATAGTTACCTGGGAAGCCGGAGTTAAACCGGGGTAGTCGGCCGTAATGGTGACCAAAGCATTGTCCATGCTAAGTTGGTGGAATACCCCATCGATCAGCTCCACCTTTATGTCCGGATCCTCTTCGAAGACCGGATCAAGGGATCGTCCCGGATCCTCGGGTTGTGGAGTCAGGCTGTGTATGCCCTCTATGTCCCGGCGCAGCTCCTGCGTCAAAATCACAAAGTGAGACACTTAACTTTGGGGATATGGATCGGATAGATAAACGTCCGCTTACCCAGCTCCGAGGGTTATTCATGGAGAATCCATTCAATGGACTCGCGCAGAGGAAGTCCTCTTTCTCCCCCTTGTACAAGCCGGACAAGATCTTCACAAGATCGTCAACCGATCCCGGTCCCTTGCGGCCATGACGGGTGGCGTCATCCTCCTCGTTGAAACCCCACATGGGGTGGCCCCTATATTGGAGCGGCTGCACCCCTCGCATGATGCACGTTGCCATGACTCCAATCATGGTCAATCCAGAATGGGCCAGTAACCTTATCCGGCCCATCAGATATTGGGCGCTCCTGTCATTCTCCCGTTGAGGGCTCCGCGGGCACCAGCTCAGGCGTTTCTTCAAAGGAGCGTTGCTGAACTTCGGGAGGCCGATCCGAACTGGGTCCGGAAGTGGGGCGTCTTCCATATAAAACCATTCCGAAGGCCAGTCTTCGAATGCCTTCTTTGGGGTTCCGGATAGATATCTGGTCCCGGTGATGCGCCATATTTCGGCTCCGCCCACTTGATATATCGACCCCTCATGAGAACGGGGTACGAGGCAAAACAATCTCTTCCACAGCGCAAAGTGGGCCTCGATGCCCAATAACAGCTCGCAAAGGGCTACATAGCCCGGGATGTGCAAAATGGAGGCAGGTGTAAGGTGGTGAAGCTGGAGTCCATAGAACTCCAGGAGTCCCCGGAGAAACAGATGTATGGGAAATCTGAGTCCCCTTATTAGATAAGGGACGAAGCATACCCGCTCTCCTTTGAAGGTATTAGGGACGCTCTCCGCCTGCTTTCCACCCTTGTAGGTGGCCAGTCCAGCTCGAACCAGAACCATGAAGGCTGGGGGAAGATATCCCTCTTCTTGGAGCATCACTAGATCGCTATGCGGGACTGAACATCTCCTCCAATCTCCTGGCTGAGGGCTGGGAGCGCGAGAGGAGGAGCCGCGTCGACTGTCCATGATGGAATGGATTTTTGTTAGAGGCACTTTGATGAGTACTTGCGGAAGGAGGATGGTGTGATTCGGATCTAGATCCTCGCCTCTCTTATAGGCAGCTTATTCGCGCGGCTAGGGGGTGAAACGTAAAAATACCCTGGCTTTTCGCATTCATACGACACGTGGAAGAGGGCCATTATTGGACGTGGAAGCCAAGGAGCGCAACATTTATAAGGAAGTCAGACACTATTCGGCAAGCACATGGAATTTGAAGGAGAACCCGCCTTGCAAAGCCGAAGACAATATACGCGCCGGACTCGTCGTCATTGAAGCCTGGTTCGGGGGCTACTAAAGGAGTCCTGGACTAGGGGGTGTCCGGATAGCCGAACTATCATCATTGGCCGGACTCCAAGACTATGAAGATACAAGATTGAAGACTTCGTCCCGTGTCCGGATGGGACTTTCCTTGGCGTGGAAGGCAAGCTTGGCGATACGGATATGTAGATCTCCTACCATTGTAACCGACTCTGTGTAACCCCAGCCCTCTCCGGTGTCTATATAAACCAGAGGGTTTTAGTCCATAGCACGAACAACAATCATACCATAGGCTAGCTTCTAGGGTTTAGCCTCCTTGATCTCGTGGTAGATCTACTCTTGTACTACCCATATCATCAATATTAATCAAGCAGGACGTAGGGTTTTACCTCCATCGAGAGGGCCCGAACCTGGGTAAAACATTGTGTCCCTTGTCTCCTGTTACCATCCGCCTAGACGCACAGTTCGGGACCCCCTACCTGAGATCCGCCGGTTTTGACACCGACAAACACCAAGTATCCCTCAGGCGTAGCCGTGACGCCGGCCCATCTTCGGGCCCGTCAGTGCAGAAGCGTCGGATATGGATTCCCCATAGCATGTATCGTCCAACTGCAGCTACACCAAGACAGTCCTATTCTGCACCTCGTCTGCCTCCTCCACCGGAGAGGCAGCCTCTTCGAGTTGTACCACCCCAAGCTCCTACTCCCAATCCCAATGATGGTATGTGCTTCAGATGGGGCCGTCCAGGTCACCTTGCCAAAGAGTGTAATCAGAAAAAGAACCAGCTAGCCGTGCCTTCAACTGGCTATAACAATCAGCCCCTTAACAACAATGCCAGGCCTTATGGTCGTGGTCAGGCTAATCATGTTGATCTGAATGAAGCTCAAGACCAGCCTACCACTGTGATGGGTACTCTTCTCGTTAATTCAGTACCAGCTTCTACTTTATTCGATTTAGGAGCATCGCATTCATTCATGTAAGAAAATTTTGCATGCACACATGACATTCTATGCGAGCCCATGAACACCCCAATAGTGGTACGCACCCCTGCGGGCCGATGTAAAACTACCATGATTGGTCCCGACGTTCCGATTGAGATTGAAGGGTAGGAATTCCTTGTTTCTCCCATTATTCTGGAGTCTTCCAATATTGACCTCATTCTGGGAATGGAATGGTTGAAAGCGCATACTGCCTCTATCGTTTGCGCCACCAAGGTCATTCACCTCCTACATCCTTCCGATGAGATAGTAAGCTACCATGCTCAACTTGTTCAAAATGCTGAAGCACGACTTTATGTCTTGAATGCGTTAAACGCAGCACCTCTTGAGGGAATTGAAAAGATTCTAGTCGTTTGCGACTTCCAAGACGTATTTCCAGAAGAACTTCCAGGAATACCCCCTGCTCGGGCTGTCGAGTTCGTCATCGACTTGAAACCAGGCACCGTTCCTATCACCAAACGGCCCTACAAGATGCTGCCTCATGAACTCCTTGAACTTAAGGAGGAAATCTACAAATCTCTTCGTAGTGGTTTCATTCGTCCAAGTTCCTCTGCTTGGGGAGCACCTTCTCTCTTTGTGAAGAATAAGTATGGAACGAATCGTTTGGTCCAAGACTATCGTCCTATCAACCAAGCTACCATCCAGAACAAATATCCCCTTCCTTGGATCAATGATCTATATGATCAACTGGTTGGTTCATTGATATTCTCTAAAATCGACTTGTGGTTGGGTTACCACCAGATCCGTGTTCGTGAAGAGGATATTCCAAAGACCGCATTTGTCACTCGTTATGGTTCTTACGAGTACACCATCATGTCTTTTGGCTTAACCAATGCTCCGGCCACATTCTCCCATCTGATGAACTACATATTCATGGATTACCTTGACAAGTTTGTCATAGTCTATCTCGATGATATCCTGGTATATTCAAAGAACAAAGAAGAACATGCTGAACATCTTCGACTTGTTCTAGAGAAGCTTCGGGAGCATCAACTTTATGCCAAGTATTCCAAGTGCGAATTCTGGCTTCCCGAAGTCACCTACCTTGGTCATGTCATCTCCAAGGATGGTATTGCTATAAACCCAGAGCGAGTTCAGGCTATTCTTGACTGGACCCCTCCAAAGACTGTCAAGCAAGTCAGAAGCTTTCTCGGACTCGCCAGCTATTGCCGCCGTTTTGTCGAGAACATCTCCAAGATCGCCAAGCCCCTGACTAATCTGCTTCACAAGGGTATTAAGTTCGATTGGACAGACAAATGTCAGGAAAGTTTCCAGGCACTCAAGGACAAGCTGACTTCTGCCCCAGTGCTTGCCCCCTGATTCTGACAAGGACTTCGTCATCTATTGCGATGCTTCACGACAAGGATTAGGCTGCGTCCTAAAGCAAGAGCTGTTGGAAATATGCCCTAGAGGCAATAATAAATTAGTTATTATTATATTTCCTTGTTCATGATAATCGTTTATTATCCATGCTATAATTGTATTGATAGGAAACTCAGATACATGTGTGGATACATAGACAACACCATGTCCCTAGTAAGCCTCTAGTTGACTAGCTCGTTGATCAATAGATGGTTACGGTTTCCTGGCCATGGACATTGGATGTCATTGATGAAGGGATCACATCATTAGGAGAATGATGTGATGGACAAGACCCTATCCTAAGCCTAGCACAAAGATCGTGTAGTTCGTATGCTAAAGCTTTTCTAATGTCAAGTATCTTTTCCTTAGACCATGAGATTGTGCAACTCCCGGATACCGTAGGAATGCTTTGGGTGTACCAAACGTCACAACGTAACTGGGTGACTATAAAGGTGCACTACAGGTATCTCCGAAAGTGTCTATTGGGTTGGCATGAATCGAGACTGGGATTTGTCACTCCGTGTGACGGAGAGGTATCTCTGGGCCCACTCGGTAGGACATCATCATAATGTGCATAATGTGATCAAAGGTTTGATCACGGGATGATGTGTTACGGAACGAGTAAAGAGACTTGCCGGTAACAAGATTGAACAAGGTATCGGCATAATGACGATCGAATCTCGGGCAAGTACAATACCGCTAGACAAAGGGAATTGTATACGGGATTGATTGAGTCATTGACATCGTGGTTAATCCGATGAGATCATCGTGGAACATGTGGGAGCCAACATGGGTATCCAGATCCCGCTGTTGGTTATTGACCGGAGAACGTCTCGGTCATGTCTGCATGGTTCCCGAACCCGTAGGGTCTACACACTTAAGGTTCGATGACGCTAGGGTTATAAAGGAAGTTTGTATGTGGTTACCGAATGTTGTTCGGAGTCCCGGATGAGATCCTGGACATCACGAGGAGTTCTGGAATGGTCCGGAGGTAAAGATTTATATATGGGAAGTCCTGTTTTGGTCACCGGAAAAGTTTCGGGTTTTATCGGTAACGTACCGGGACCACCGGGAGGGTCCCAGGGGTCCACCAAGTGGGGCCACCATCCCCGGAGGGCAGCATGGGCCAAGTGTGGGAGGGGACCAGCCCCAGGTGGGCTGGTGCGCCCCCCCACAAGGTCCCAAGGCGCCTAGGGTTTGGGGAGGGGGGCTCACCCACTTAACTTGGGGGGCAAGTTTCCCCTCTCCCCCCCCTTGGCCGCCCCCCAGATGGGATCTTGGGCTGGCCGCCGCCGCTAGGGTGGAACCCTAGGTGGGGGCGCAGCCCCCCTCTCCCCCTATATATAGTGGAGGCAAAGGGGCAGCCCAAACAGACGAAGTTTCTTCTCTTGTTGGCGCAGCCCTACCTCTCTTTCTCCTCATATCTCGCGGTGCTTGGCGAAGCCCTGCTGGATCACCACGCTCCTCCACCACCACCACGCCATTGTGCTGCTGCTGGATGGAGTCTTCCTCAACCTCTCCCTCTCTCCTTGCTGGATCAAGGCATGGGCGACGTCACCAGGCTGTACGTGTGTTGAACGCGGAGGTGCCGTCCGTTCGGCACTAGGATCTCCGGTGATTTGGATCACGACGAGTACGACTCCTTCAACCCCGTTCTCTTGAACGCTTCCGCTTAGCGATCTACAAGGGTATGTGGATGCACTCACCTTCCCCTCGGTTCTGGTTTCTCCATAGATAGATCTTGGTGACACGTAGGAAAATTTTGATTTCTGCTACGTTCCCCAACAGTGGTATCAGAGCTAGGTCTATTGCGTAGATTCTTTGCACGAGTAGAACACAAAGTAGTTGTGGGCGTTGATTTTGTTCAATATGCTTACCGTTACTAGTCCAATCTTGATTCGGCGACATTGTGGGATGAAGCGGCCCGTACCGACCTTACACGTACACTTACGTGAGACAGGTTCCACCGACTGACATGCACTTGTTGCATAAGGTGGCTAGCGGGTGCCAGTCTCTCCCACATTAGTCGGATCGGATTCGATGAAAAGGGTCCTTATGAAGGGTAAATAGCAATTGACATATCACGTTCTGGTTTTTGCGTAGGTAAGAAACGTTCTTGCTAGAAACCCATAGCAGCCACGTAAAACATGCAAATAACAATTAGAGGACGTCTAACTTGTTTTTGCAGGGTGTGCTATGTGATGTGATATGGCCAAGAAGAATGTGATGAATGATATGTGATGTATGGGATTGATCATGTTCTTGTAATAGGAATCCCGACTTGCATGTCGATGAGTATGACAACCGGCAGGAGCCATAGGAGTTGTCTTTATTTATTGTATGACCTGTGTGTCATTGAACAACGCCATGTAATTACTTTACTTTATTGCTAACCGGTAGCCATAGTAGTAGAAGTAATAAGTTGGCGAGACAACTTCATGGAGACACGATGATGGAGATCATGATGATGGAGATCATGGTGTCATGCCGGTGAAGATGATGATCATGGAGCCCCGAAGATGGAGATCAAAAGGAGCAATATGATATTGGCCATATCATGTCACTATTTGATTGCATGTGATGTTTATCATGTTTATGCATCTTATTTGCTTAGAACGACGGTAGTAAATAAGATGATGCCTCATTAAAATTTCAAGAAAGTGTTCCCCCTAACTGTGCACTGTTGCGAAAGTTCGTCGTTTCGAAGCACCACATGATGATCGGGTGTGATAGATTCTTACGTTCACATACAACGGGTGTAAGCCAGATTTACACACGCGAAACACTTAGGTTGACTTGACGAGCCTAGCTTGTACAGACATGGCCTCGGAACACAAGAGACCGAAAGGTCGAGCATGAGTCGTATGGTGGATACGATCAACATGAAGATGTTCACCGATGATGACTAGTCCGTCTCACATGATGATCGGACACAGCGTAGTTGACTCGGATCATGTAATCACTTAGATGACTAGAGGGATGTCTATCTGAGTGGGAGTTCATAAGATGAACTTAATTATCCTGAACATAGTCAAAAGATCTTTGCAAATTATGTCATAAGCTCGCGCTTTAGTTCCACTGTTTAGATATGTTCCTAGAGAAAATATAGTTGAAAGTTGAAAGTAGCGATTATGCGGAGAGTAGAAAGCTTATGTCCTTAATGCACTGCTCAGTGTGCTGAACCCCAAACATCGTTTGTGGATGTTGCGAACATCGGACATACACATTTTGATAACTACGTGATAGTTCAGTTAAATGGTTTAGACTAGAGGCACCAAAGACGTTTTCGAAACATCGCGGAACATATGAGATGTTTCGAGGGCTGAAATTGGGATTTCAGGCTCGTGCCCACGTCAAGAGGTATGAGACCTCCGACGATTTTCTTAGCCTGCAAACTAAGGAAGAAAAGCTCAATCGTTGAGCTTGTGCTCAGATTGTCTGAGTACAACAATCACTTTAATCGAGTGGGAGTTGATCTTCCAGATGAGATAGTGATGTTTCTCCAAAGTCATTGCCACCAAGATGCTAGAGCTTCGTGATGAAGTATAACATATCAGGGATAGATATGATGATCCTTGAAGTATTCCTGATGTTTGACACCGCGAAAGTAGAAATCAAGAAGGAGCATCAATTGTTGATGGTTGGTGAAACCACTAGTTACAAGAAGGGCAAGGGCAAGAAGGGATACTTCATGAAACGGCAAATCAGTTGTTGCTCTAGTGAAGAAACCCAAGGTTGAACCCAAACCCGAGACTAAGTGCTTCTGTAATAAGGGGAACAACCACTGGAGCAGAATTACCCTGGATACTTGGTAGATGAGAAGGCTGGCAAGGTCGATAGAAGTATATTGGATATACATTATGTTAATGTGTACTTTACTAGTACTCCTAGTAGCACCAGGGTATTAAGATACCGGTTCGGTTGCTAAGTGTTAGTAACTCGAAATAAAAGAGCTAAGGAATAAACGGAGACTAGCTAAAGGTGAGCTGACGATATGTGTTGGAGGTGTTTCCAAGTTTGATGTGATCAAACATCACACGCTCCCTCTACCATCAAGATTAATATTAAACCTGAATAATTGTCATTTGGTGTTTGCGCTGAGCATAGACATGATTGGATTATGTCTATCGCAATATGGTTATTCATTTAAGGAGAATAATGGTTACTCTATTTATTTGAATAATACCTTCAATGGTCTTGCACCTAAAGGAGTGGTTTATTGAATCTCGATCATAGTGATACACATTTTCATGCCAAAAGATATAAGATAGTAATGATAGTACCACTTACTTGTGGCACTGCCATGTAAGTCATATTGGTATAAAACGCATGAAGAAGCTCCATGTTGATGGATCTTTGAACTCACTCATTTTGAAAAGTTTGAGACATGCGAACCATGTCTATTGGTGTATATGCATGAAGAAACTCCATGCAGATGGATCGTTTGGACTCACTTGATTTTGAATCACTTGAGATATGCAAATCATACCACATGGGCAAGATGACTGAAAAGCCTCGTTTTCAGTAAGATGGAACAAGATAGCAACTTGTTGGAAGTAGCACATTTTTTATGTGTGCAGTCCAATGAGTACTGAGGCATGAAGTGAATATCGTTATGTTCTTACTTCACAGATGATTCGAGTAGATGTTGAGTATATTTACTTGATGAAACACAAGTCTGAATTATTGAATGGTTCAAGTAATTTCAGAGTGAAGTTGAAGATCATCGTGACAAGAGGATAAAATGTCTATGATATGATCATAGAGATGAGTATCTGAGTTACGAGCTTTGGCACGCAACAAAGACATTGTGGAAATTGTTTCACAATTAATACTGCCTGGAACACCATATTGTGATGGTGTGTCCGAACATCATAGTTGCACCCTATTGGATATGGTGCGTACCATGATATCTCTTATCGAATTACCACTATCATTCATGGGTTAGGCATTAGAGACAACCGCACTCACTTTAATAGGGTACCACGTAATTCCGTTGAGACGACACCGTTTGGAGAAACCTAAGTTGTCGTTTCTTAAAAGTTTGGGGCTGCAACGCTTATGTGAAAAAGTTTCAGGTTGATAAGCTCGAACCCAAAGCGGATAAAATGCATCTTCATAGGACACCCAAAACAGTTGGGTATACCTCCTAATTCAGATCCGAAAGCAATAGGGATTGTTTCTTGAATCGGGTCCTTTCTCGAGGAAAGGTTTGTCTCGAGAATTGAGTGGGAGGATGGTGGTGACTTGATGTGGTTATTGAACCGCCACTTCAACAAGTGTGTAGCAGGGCACAAGAAGTTGTTCCTATGGCACCTACACCAATTGGAGTAGAAGCTTATGATAGTGATCATGAAGTTTCGGATCAAGTCACTACCGTACCTCGTAGGGTGACAAGGATGTGTACTACTTCAGAGTGGTACAGTAATCCTGTCTTGAAGGTCATGTTGCTAGACAACAATGAACCTACGAGCTATGGAGAAGCGATGGTGGCCCAAATTCCGACAAATGGTTAGAAGCCATGAAATCCTAGATAGGATCCATGTATCAGAACAAAGCATGGACTTTGGTGGACTTGCCCGTTCATCGGTGAGCCATTGAGATAAATGGATCTTTAAGAAGAAGACGGACATGGACGGTAATGTCACCGTCTATGAAGCTCGACTTGTGGCGAAGAGTTTTTCACAAGTTCAAGGAGTTGACTACAATGAGATTTTCTCATCCGTAGCGATGCTTAAGTCCGTCGGAATCATGTTAGCATTAGCTGCATTTATGAAATCTGGCAGATGGATGTCAAAACGAGTTTCCTTACCAGTTTTCATAAGGAAAGGTTGTATGTGATACAATCAGAAAGGTTTTGTCGATCCTAAGGATGCTAAGAGGTATGCTAGCTCCAGCGATCCTTTCATGGATTGGAGTAAGCATCTCGGAGTTGGAATATGCACTTTGATAAGATGATCAAAGATTTTGGATTTATACAAAGTTTATGAGAAACTTATATTTCCAAAGAAGTGAGTGGGAGCACTATAGAATTTCTGATGAGTATATGTTGTTGACATATTGTTGATCAGAAATGATGTAGAATTTCTGGAAAGCATATAGGGTTATTTGAAAGGTGTTTTTCAATAGAAAACCTGGATTAAGCTACTTGAACATTGAGCATCAAGATCTATGAGGATAGATAAAAAACGCTTAATGGTACTTTCAAATGAGCATATACCTTGACATGATCTTGAAGGTGTTCAAGATGGACCAGTCAAAGAAGGAGTTCTTGCCTGAGTTGTAAGGTATGAAGTTAAGAGTTAAAGCTCGACCACGGCAGAAGAGAGAGAAAGGACGAATGTCGTCCCCTATGCTTTAGACGTAGGCTCTACAGTATGCTATGCTAAGTACCGCACCTGATGTGTGCCTTGCCACATGTCTGGCAAGAGGGTACAAAGGTGATCAAGGAGTGGATCACCAGATAGCGGTCAAAATTATCCTTAGAGGAATAAGGATTTGTTTCTCGATTATGGAGGTGATAAAGAGTTTGGCGTAAAGGGTTACGACGATGCAAGCTTTAACACCTATCCGAATGACTCTGAGTAGCAAACCGGATACGTATAGTGGAGCTACCATTTGGAATAGCTCGAAGTGGAGCGTGGAAGCAGCATTTACAATATGACCTAGAGATTTGCGAAGTACATACGGATCTGAATGTTGCAGACCCATTGGCTAAAACTTCTCTCACAAGCAAAACATGATCAAACTCCAGAACTCATTGAGTCTTAATCACATGATGATGTGAACTAGTAAACTCTTTGGATGTTAGTCACATGGCGATGTGACGTGTGAATGTTAATCACATGGCGATGTGAACTAGATTATTGACTCTAGTGCAAGTGGGAGACTGTTGGAAATATGCCCTAGAGGCAATAATAAATTAGTTATTATTATATTTCCTTGTTCATGATAATCGTTTATTATCCATGCTATAATTGTATTGATAGGAAACTCAGATACATGTGTGGATACATAGACAACACCATGTACCTAGTAAGCCTCTAGTTGACTAGCTCGTTGATCAATAGATGGTTACGGTTTCCTGACCATGGACATTGGATGTCATTGATGACAAGATCACATCATTAGGAGAATGATGTGATGGACAAGACCCAATCCTAAGCCTGGCACAAAGATCGTGTAGTTCGTATGCTAAAGCTTTTCTAATGTCAAGTATCTTTTCCATAGATCATGAGATTGTGCAACTCCCGGATACTGTAGGAATGCTTTGGGTGTACCAAACGTCACAACGTAACTGGGTGACTATAAAGGTGCACTACAGGTATCTCCGAAAGTGTCTATTGGGTTGGCACGAATCGAGACTGGGATTTGTCACTCCGTGTGACGGAGAGGTATCTCTGGGCCCACTCGGTAGGACATCATCATAATGTGCATAATGTGATCAAAGGGTTGATCACGGGATGATGTGTTACGAAACGAGTAAAGAGACTTGCCGGTAACGAGATTGAACAAGGTATCGGCATACCGACGATCAAATCTCGGGCAAGTACAATACTGCTAGACAAAGGGAATTGTATACGGGATTGATTGAGTCCTTGACATCGTGGTTCATCCGATGAGATCATCGTGGAACATGTGGGAGCCAACATGGGTATCCAGATCCCGCTGTTGGTTATTGACCGGAGAACGTCTCGGTCATGTCTGCATGGTTCCCGAACCCGTAGGGTCTACACACTTAAGGTTCGATGATGCTAGGGTTATAAAGGAAGTTTGTATGTGGTTACCGAATGTTGTTTGGAGTCCCGGATGAGATCCCGGACGTCACGAGGAGTTCTGGAATGGTCCGGAGGTAAAGATTTATATATGGGAAGTCCTGTTTTGGTCACCGGAAAAGTTTCGGGTTTTATCGGTAACGTACCGGGACCACCGGGAGGGTCCCAGGGGTCCACCAAGTGGGGCCACCATCCCCGGAGGGCGGCATGGGCCAAGTGTGGGAGGGGACCAGCCCCAGGTGGGCTGGTGCGCCCCCCCCCAAGGGCCCAAGGCGCCTAGGGTTTGGGGAGGGGGGCTTCCCACCTAACTTGGGGGGAAAGTTTCCCCTCTCCCGCCTTTGGCCACCCCCCAGATGGGATCTTGGGCTGGCCGCCGCCCCTAGGGTGGAACCCTAGGTGGGGGCGCAGCCCCCCCTCTCCCCCTATATATAGTGGAGGCAAAGGGGCAGCCCAAACAGACGAAGTTTCTTCTCTTGTTGGCGCAGCCCTACCTCTCTTTCTCCTCATATCTCGCGGTGCTTGGCGAAGCCCTGCTGGATCACCATGCTCCTCCACCACCACCACACCGTTGTGCTGCTGCTAGATGGAGTCTTCCTCAACCTCTCCCTCTCTCCTTGCTGGATCAAGGCATGGGAGACGTCACCGGGCTGTACGTGTGTTGAACGCGGAGGTGCCGTCCGTTCGGCACTAGGATCTCCGGTGATTTGGATCACGACGAGTACGACTCCTTCAACCCCGTTCTCTTGAACGCTTCTGCTTAGCGATCTACAAGGGTATGTAGTTGCACTCACCTTCCCCTCGTTGCTGGTTTCTCCATAGATAGATCTTGGTGACACGTAGGAAAATTTTGAATTTCTGCTACGTTCCCCAACAAGAGCGCAGAGTGATTGCTTGTGCCTCCCGTCAAGTGCATTGAGGGAGTCCCGGATTAGGGGGTGTCCGGATAGCCGAACTATCATCATCGGCCGGACTCCAAGACTATGAAGATACAAGATTGAAGACTTCGTCCCATGTCCGGATGGGACTTTCCTTGGCGTGGAAGGCAAGCTTGGCGATACGGATATGTAGATCTCCTACCATTGTAACCGACTCTGTGTAACCCTAGCCCTCTCTGGTGTCTATATAAACCAGATGGTTTTAGTCCGTAGGACACAACAACGATAACAACAATCATACCATAGGCTAGCTTCTAGGGTTCAGCCTCCTTGATCTCGTGGTAGATCTACTCTTGTAATACCCACATCATCAATATCAATCAAGCAGGACGTAGGGTTTTACCTCCATCAAGAGGGCCCGAACCTGGGTAAAACATCGTGTCCCTTGTCTCCTGTTACCATCCGCCTAGACGCACAGTTCGGGACCCCTACCCGAGATCCGCCAGTTTTGACACCGACATTGGTGCTTTTATTGAGAGTTCCTCTGTGCCGTCGCAATCAGGAAGGATGCCTCTTCCCGTATTTAAAGACGGTACCATCGCCAAAGGAGCTTTGGCCGCCGGTCAAAATGTCCGGCTAGGTGGTTTTCTTATGACCGCCTGTTCGGCCACCGCTTCGACGATGACCTCTCGGGTCATCAAAAGCGATCTTCGCATCAACTCGGAATTCGCCGAGCAGCTGGATCCGATGGAGCTCTCTTCCGTAAACGAGCTCTTGGATCGCATCGCCGCCCTGGGAGTCGCTACAGACTACGATCAGATTGGGTTTAAAACCGATCTGAGAGAAATTAACTCTCCCCAGGCTACCCACCATGTTGCAGTGGTAAAGAACAACGCGGCGACTCTTCTTCTATGTTAAAAACCAGTTATGTCCAGATTTCCGATCCCTCCATGCCAGATTCCCACGGAGGGACGGACGTCAATCGAGTACTAAACCTAAAGTCAGGCAGCGGACTAGATTCGTTGGACGACCTCCAGCAATCCATGCTTCCAAATCCGGAAACTCCTCGGCCTTTGAGCCTCAGATTGGGCGGGGTTCCGAATTTAGTTCCACCCGCCCAGCCAAACACAAAGCGATCTATCTCAAATACGGCAAGAGCCCAATGAAACAGTACATCATTACTGGGCCAGATTCCTCCTGGTTATGGATAGGATAAAGGACTGCCATGAGGAAAGCGCAATCTCTATTTTCTGCAATAATTGCACGGACAAGGGAATCATGAACGCCATAAGTCGTCGCAAGGTCACGCGCTTCGCCGACCTGGCGACCATAGTACGAAAATACTGTGCGATGGAGAGTGCCTGGAAAACCGAAACTAGATTTTGGTACAATCCGACCCTAAACACAACCTTAGTCCGGAATAAAAGGGTGCACCATGCTCAAGCACCTGGGTCAAAAACCAAAAAGCAAAAACCCCCCTAAAGGGTACGGAACCGTACTGGAGGGATTGCTCAGCGGACCCTGCAAAATCCATAATGCAGAAGGCGCCACTCCAACACATAGCCTCCGGGCATGTTGGATACTACGGCAGGTGGCCAAAAGTGGCGAAGGGCTTCTAGCCCCGGAAAACCAGCCCAACAGTACCAGTACGGTATTAACAGTCTTCGAGACTTTCACATCAAATAATATGCGGAAACGAACAATCTGCAGCCTCACCGAAGTCTACCAAGTAGCAACAACAAATCCATGGAGCGACACGGCTATCACCTTCAATGCCAGTGACGAACCTAAATTCTGAATAGCCCGAGCACCAGCCGCATTGGTCCTCAGTCCCATAGTGGACGGCTTTCGTCTTACCAAGGTACTCATGGATGGTGGCAGCGGATTAAACCTCATCTATGAGGAAACCCTCCAAAAAATGGAAATAGACTGGAGCCACATTGAGCGAAGCAGCACAACCTTTAGAGGAATAATCCCTAGTCGGGAAGTACGCTGCACAGGAAAAATCACACTAGATGCGGTGTTCGGCTCGCCGGACAACTACAGGTCCGAGGAAGTCACGTTCCAAGTGGCCCCGTTCAGCAGCGGATATCACGCTCTATTAGGGCGAGAGGCATTCACAATTTTCCAAGTCGTACCCCATTACGGGTACATGAAGGTCAAAATGCCCGGGCCCAATGGAATCATCACTCTGGTCAGTGATCCGGACATAGCACTCCGCGCTGAAAATAAGACAGCCGCACTAGCCCTAGAGGCACTATCCGAAGCCCTAGCGGTAGAAGAACTCACGACACTACGCTCCACTGTGAATAGGGACGATGTGATACTCGATAAGAGATCTAAGTCCACATCTTTTAAACCAGCAAACGACATAGTCAAATTCCAGGTCCATCCAACGGACCCCACAAAGACGGCCTCCATTGGGGCACAATTAAACCCTGATGTAGAAGCCGCACTACGAGAATTCCTTCGGGAAAATTAGGACATTTTCGCCTGGCACCCTTCAGATATGCCAGGAATCCCACGCAGGCTGGCAGAGCACAGCCTAAATATCCTCAAAGGATTCAAGCCAGTCAAACAGGCTCTTCGACGATTTTCCGAACCCAAAAGACAGGCAATGGGAGAGGAGCTAGCCAAACTATTAGAAGCCGGATTCATCAGAGATATAAAACATCCGGACTAGCTAGCGAACCTGGTAATGGTACCAAAAAAGGACAAATCCTGGCGCCTTTGTGTGGATTTTAAAGACCTTAATAAGGCTTGTCCAAAGGATCCTTTCCCCCTCCCCCGCATCAACCAAATCATCGATGCTACCGCGGGGCACGATTCATTGTGTTTCCTCGACGCATACTCCGGATACCATCAAATCAAGATGGCGGAAACAGACCAGGCCGCAACGGCATTCATTACTCCATACGGACCATTCTGCTTCAACACAATGCCCTTTGGACTTAAAAACACCGGCGCAACATATCAGCGCATGATTCAGACATGTCTGGCTACCCAGATCGGCAAAACAGTGGAGGCATACGTAGACGATGTGGTCGTTAAGACCAAACACGTCGAAACTCTAGTAGACGATTTGAAGCTCACATTCGACAACCTCCAAGCATATGACATTAAGCTCAACCCAGAAAAATGCGTTTTCGGCGTACCAGCCGGAAAGCTCTTGGGCTTCATTGTATCCAGTAGAGGAATTGAAGCAAACCCAGCCAAGATCCGAGCTCTGTCACAACTGGATATCCCAAAAGACCTCAAACAAATACAGAAATTGACTGGATGCGTGGCGGCTCTAAGCCTCTTCATCTCCCGTTTGGGAGAAAAGGCATTGCCTCTCTACCGCCTCCTCCGGCGCACCGAACACTTCGAGTGGACGGATGCTGCCACGGCCGGACTCGAAGAAATAAAGGCCATATTAGCAACAAATCCAGTCCTGGCCGCGCCCAACCTAGGCGAACCAATGTTATTATATATCGTGGCAATACATCAAGTTGTCAGCGCAACGCTCGTCGTCGAACGAGAAACAGGACACAAATTCCCTCTTCAAAAACCAGTGTACTATGTATCCACTGTCTTAACCCCAAGCAAGTCCCGGTATCCACATTATCAAAAGATAGCGTACGCGGTGTTCATTGCATCCCGGAAGCTGCGACACTATTTTCAAGAGTGCTCGATAACAGTGGCCTCCGAAGTACCCCTCAACGACATTATAAACAACCGCGACGCAACGGGCAGGATTGCAAAATGGGCCATTGAGCTCCTACCATTCGACATAACCTACAAACCAAGGCGAGCTATAAAGTCGCAAGTTTTGGCTGACTTCATCGCCAAATGGACCGAAGCCAAACTCCCTAAAGAGTACGGCGCATACTCCAATTGGATCATGCATTTCGACGGCTCCAAAATGTTGGCCGGCTTGGGGGCTGGCATCATATTGACGTCCCCAACCGGAGACACGGTCAATACGTACTTCAGATAATGTACACGGACTCTAACAATGCAGCCGAGTACGAGGCCCTTCTACATGGTCTCCGGATGGCAATCTCCATGGGTATTCAACGCCTAGAGGTGTGCGGGGACTCAAACCTCGCAATATCCCAAGTAAATGGAGACTTTGACGCCAAAGATCCGAAAATGGCAGCCTATCGTAACGCCGTCTTAAAAATGTCAGCTCGGTTTGAAGGACTCGAATTCCACCATGTAGCCCGGGATAATAACCAGGTAGCCGACGTGTTGGCGCGCATCGGCGCAAAACGCGACGCCGTCCCTCCAAACATCTTCCTAGAGCGGCTCTTTAAGCCATCCGTACTATGGGAAGAGGAGTCCAGAAATAGCAACCCGGAACCAACCGCGCCACCCATCACAGAACATTCTGACATAGTCGGTGGCTCAGCCAATGAAATAACACCCTCAGCCCACGAAATAATGGCAGTAATCGCCCCGTGGACGGAACCATTCCTAGCCTACTTAACTAGGCAGGAACTCCCCGAAGACCAAAATGAGGCCCGCTGCATAGTTCGGCGATCTAAAGCCTACAAGGTCCATGAGGGAGAACTTTATAAGAAAAGCACAACCGGAGTCCTTCAAAGGTGTATCTCCGAAGAGGAAGGGCGAAATCTCCTGGCTGAAATTCATGCCGGACTCGGTGGGCACCACGCCGCAGCCCAGGCCCTTGTAGGCAAGGCCTTCCGTACATGATTTTATTGGCCGACTGCCCGGGCAGATGCTCAGGACTTAGTCCAACGATGCGTCGGTTGCGAGCTCTATGCTAATCAAAGCCACATGCCACCCACCGCCCTCAAAACTATACCCATCACCTGGCCGTTCGCGGTCTGGGGGCTTGATATGGTTGGACCCCTTAAAGGGGGAACCCACAAGCAAAAATACCTATTGGTCATGGTGGACAAATTCACCAAATGGATAGAGGCCAAGCCTGTTAAAACGGCCGAATCCGGACCAGTGATAGACTTCATATCCGGGGTAGTACACCGTTATGGTGTCCCTCACAGCATCATTACTGATAATGGCATGAATTTCACGGCCGACGAGGTTAAACTCTGGTGCAAGAACATGGGCATCAGACTCGACTACGCTTCAGTCTATCACCCCCAAACTAACGGTCAAGTCGAACAAGCAAATGGTCTAATCATGAGCGGCATCAAACCCAGATTAGTGCGGTCCCTCACGGAATCTAACACGCACTGGGTAGAGGAGCTCGACTCCGTACTCTGGGGGCTGCGGACCACGCCAAACTGCACTACCGGATTCACACCATTTTTTATGATGTACGGCGCAGAGGCAGTTTTGCCCTGCGATATAATTCATCACTCACCTTGCGTGCGCATGTACGAAGAAAGAGAAGCCGAGTTGGATCGGCAGGAGAGTTTGGACGCCTTAGAGAAGGAGCGGGACGTGGCAAAAGCTCGTTCCACATTTTACCAGCAGCAGGCTTGAAGATATCAAAGAAGAGAAGTACGGGCCAAAACTTACAATGTTGGCGAACTTGTTCTACGCCTGCCGGACAAGAAAAAGGACAAACTCAAGCCCAAATGGGAAGGTCCCTTCATCATCGACCAAGTCCTGACCGGCGCAGCATACCGTCTACGTAACGCATCTGACAACCGACTCGAGCTGAACCCATGGAACGCAGCCCGTCTCCGAAGATTCTACGCCTAGTGTCGGACTCAGAGTTCGTCTCCCTCCTCCGTCCACCTTTTACATTTTCACTGTCTCTTGTTTCCCTCCTTCTTCCCCTTTTTTTAGTAAAAGCCTTTGATGGGCTGATCTGCGCATCGTTCGCACACACTTGATGTGCTACTAGCACTCATTATACCTGGGGGCTTCTTTAACAGAAGCTTATTTATACGGGCTTCATGCCCAACACATGTGTCATACTTCCGCATGTACCTTTTATTCACCATTATATGCATCGATATGACTTAAGTTTTGGCCAAGCTGGGTTGCTTGGTTCATGTGCTTACCCCTACGTTCCCGATTGTTCGGCTAGGAGGTAAAGGGAGCACCTCTGCGATTGTTACTGCCGGGTCAGCCGGATGTGTACCTCAGATTGGGTGAAGCCGAAAGCTAGCGTTCTTAAGGGAATATTCGGTCGGTGACTTGAAAGATGATTTATTACTTATTTAAAATTATCTGCCCCCAGATGCTTTTTCTGCTCTTTTCGCAGTACGGACATGCACCTTAAGGGCATGCCTCCCAGGGAAAGGAACCCCTAACAGAACTATTCTCCCTGGAAGATGTTTCTTACTAACCATGTAATATAACATAACTAGTTGGGCACTTGTCTGATAAAGCACTAATGACCCCTACGCCTGGTCTCCATGCATGCCCCGGTTTTTATAACCGCTAGGGTATTCGGACACACTCCGGACTGTTGGGTCCCGAGGTTGAAGCGAAAAGGTCTGCAAAGACAAACGATCTAAAATCCGGCTAGAAGGCATTTTACATGTCATTTTAAAATTACATCATCAAGTTGATTGATTGAACTCCTCTTCAATCCCATCTAACAGGCTGTCTAGTTTACAGTCCCGTTGGGAATATTTCGCGGCCAACTCTACTTGGCCGTACATTAAGCTCACATGGATCTCCTTCCCATCGGGCCCCACAGGTCCGACCTCGGCCATGTGGTTTGGATCAGCCTTCGTGTACCGCGTCTTCACCATGGCCCAGGCCTCTCTGGCGCCTTGACGGCAGGCCGATATCTTGCACAGACGGAAGCACTGCCGTACTCCCGGAATCTTGTCAGCAAGCCCTCCAAGACCCTCGGGTAGGGAGACGGACGGCCATAAGGCCTGGACGATGCCGCTCATCGCCTGCCGAATACGTTCGTGCAGTTGCAGCAGCTCGGGAAGAAGGTCACCCGTGGAGGCAGGCATTTCCTCCGCCGGACGACCCGTGAGCACACCTACAGACACATTTTTGTCAATCGACTTCCTCGCCGAACTCTTCTTTTCAAAAGAGTTTGCTCAAGCACTTACTGTAAATGCCGCGACGAAGCCGCCGATTCTCCTTTACGGAGTCAGCCAGCTAGACCCGAACATCTTTTAGTTCTTCGCCCAGCCGGGTGTTGGCATCTTGGAGTTTGTTCCTCTCCTGCTGCACCCTCATAAGCACCTTCTCACCGGCCTTTAGCTGGCGTAGCAGATGTTGCTTGTCCGGTTCCAATCCGGCACCCTCTGCAATTCAATTGTCAGACTTATGCACACGCCGCACTTCATAAATTACTTATCTTTTCGAAGTATGTATTACCAGAGGGGGTCTCTGTGGCTCCCCCTGCGGCGGCTAGTGCGGCGTCAAGTTGGGCCTTGCACTCTTGAAGCTCCTGGGACAAACAGGTATTCTTCTCCATAAGATCCTGCATAAACAAATGATCCTTAAATCAGTTATTCTAACTATTTTATGTCTCGGGGGCTACTGGCATATATAACTATTAAAATTCCTCACCCATGGATCTTCACCAGATCGGCGGCCGATCCCGGCCCCTTGCAGCCATGACGGGTGGTGTCATCCTCCCCATTGAAATCCCACATGGGGTGGCCCCTATATTGGAGCGGCTGCACCCCTCGCATAATGCACGTGGCCATGACTCCAATCATGGTCAATCCGGAGTGGGCCAGTAACCTTATCCGGCCCATCAGATATTGGACGCTCCCATCATCTTCCCGTTGAGGGCTCCGCAGGCGCCAACTCAGGCGTTTCTTCAAGGGAGCGTTGCTGAACTCCGGGAGGCCGATCCAAACTGGATCCGGCAGAGGGGCGTCCTCCATATAAAACCATTCCGAAGGCCAGTCTTCGGACGCCTTCTTCGGGGTTCCGGATAGATATCCGGTCCCGACGATGCGCCATATTTCGGCTCCGCCCACTTGATATATCGACCCCTCGTGAGAACGGGGTACGAGGCAAAACAATCTCTTCCACAACGCGAAATGGGGCTCGATGCCCAAGAACAGCTCGCAAAGGGCTACAAAGCCCGCGATGTGTAAAATAGAGGCAGGTGTAAGGTGATGAAGCTGGAGTCCGTAGAACTCCAGGAGCCCCGGAGAAACGGATGTATGGGAAATCCGAGTCCCCTTATTAGATAAGGGACGAAGCATACCCGCTCTCCTTTGGAGGGATTGGGGATGCTCTCCGCCTGCTTTCCACCCCTGTAGGTGGCCAGTCCGGCTCGAACCGGAACCATGAAGGCTGGGGGAAGATATCCCTCGGTTTGGAGCGTCACTAGCTCGCTGTGTGGAACTGAACATCTCCCCCAATCTCCTGGCTGAGGGCTGGGAGCGCGAGAGGAGGAGCCGCATTGACTATCCATGATGGAATGGATTTCTATCAGAGGCGCTTCGATGAGTACTTGCGGAAGGAGGATGGTGTGAGTTGGATCTAGATCCTCGCCTCTCTTATAGGCAGCTCATTCGCGCGGCTAGGGGGTAAAACGCAAAAATACCCTAGTTTTTCGCATTCTTAGGACACGTGGAAGAGGCCCATTATTGGACGTGGAAGCCAAGGAGCGCAACATTTATAAGGAAGCCGGACTCTATTCGACAGGCACATGGAATTTGAAGGAGAACCCGCCTTGCAACGCCGAAGACAATATACGCGCCGGACTCGTCGTCATTGAAGCCTGGTTCGGGGGCTACTGAGGGAGTCCCAGATTAGGGGATTCCGGATAGCCGAACTATCATCATCGGCCGGACTCCAAGACTATGAAGATACAAGATTGAAGACTCCGTCCCATGTCCGCATAGGACTTTCCTTGGCGTGGAAGGCAAGCTTGGCGATACGGATATATAGATCTCCTACCATTGTAACCGACTCTGTGTAACCCTAGCCCTCTCTGGTGTCTATATAAACCAGATGGTTTTAGTCCGTAGGACACAACAACAATAACAACAATCATACCATAGGCTAGCTTCTAGGGTTTAGCCTCCTTGATCTCGTGGTAGATCTACTCTTGTAATACCCACATCATCAATATCAATCAAGTAGGACGTAGGGTTTTACCTCCATCAAGAGGGCCCGAACCTGGGTAAAACATCGTGTCCCTTGTCTCCTGTTACCATCCGCCTAGACGCACAGTTCGGGACCCCCTACCCGAGATCCGCCGGTTTTGACACCGACATGCATCCTCATGAAGAGAACTACCCAGTTCATGACCTCGAGCTTGCTGCGGTTATCTATGCACTGAAGCTATGGAGACAGTACCTTCTCGGTAATCGTTGTGAGATCTTCACCGATCATCAGAGTCTGAAGTACCTATTTACTCAGCCAGATCTGAACCTCTGCCAGCAGCGATGGATGGAAGCTATTGCTGACTACAACTGCAGTATATCCTATACCCCTAGCAAGGCTAATGTAATGGCTGATGCCCTGAGCCGTAAGTCTTATTGTAACAATCATATGGCCTTCAAAGCTTAACCCCGCATTTATGAAGAGCTATGCAAGCTGAACCTTCAACTAGTTCGAGAGGGTTCTCTGAATAACCTTGTCCTGGAACCAACTCTTCTCAAAGTTATTAAGTATGCACAAGCCAAAGATGCTCATGTTGATCTGATGAAAAAGGATCTTGCCTTAGAGAAATCCAGAGATTTCTCACTTGGTGAAGATGGAACCTTATACTTCAGAGATCGCATTGTAGTACCCCGGTTAGAGCTTATGACAGAGAATGTGATGAAAGAAGCGCATGACACCCCTCTCTCTATTCATCCGGGGAGTACCAAGATGTATCTAGACATCTGTCAGAAGTACTGGTGGTCTAAAATGAAGCAAGACATTGCTCGATATATCGAAGAATGTGACGTTTTCCGTCGTGTCAAAGCAAAACATCAGAAACTGGCTGGACTTCTACAACCGCTTCCGATTCCTGAATGGAAGTGGGATAAGATTCAGATGGACTTCGTCACTGGCCTTCTCAAGTCTCAGAAAGGTAACAATGCTATCTTTGTCATCATCGACCAATTCTCGAAGGTTGCTCACTTTCTGCCAGTCAAGGAGACAATCACTGCTAGTCAATTAGCAAACTTGTATATCTCTAGAATTGTGTCACTCCATGGCATTCCGAAGGAGATCAGTTCAGACCGTGGTAGTATATTCACGTCAAAGTTCTGGGATAGTTTCCAAGAGGCAATGGGAACTCATATTACCTGGAGCACTGCTTATCATCCCCAATCCCAAGGCCAAGTCGAGCGAGTCAACCAAATTCTGGAAGACATGCTTCGGGCTTGTGTTATTTCTTTCGGCAAGAAGTGGGAAGAATCTCTCCCTTATGTGGAGTTTTCTTATAACAACAGCTATCAAGCCAGCTTGAAGATGGCACCCTTCGAAGTGCTTTATGGACATAAGTGTCGAACCCCTATGAATTGGTCAAAAACTGGGGAACGGATGCTCATTGGTCCAGTCATTATTCAGCAAGCTGAGGAGCAGGTTCGCATTGTCCGGGATAATCTCAAGGCGGCCCAGTCCCGTCAGAAGAGCAACTATGACCGGAAACACCGGGTTTCAACTTGTCAACCTGGTGAACAACCTTATTTGCGTGTCACTCCTTTGAGAGGCACTCATCGGTTCGGAGTCAAGGGCAAGCTAGCTCCACGCTACATTGGTCCTTTCCGCATTCTCGCCCGTCAAGGACTGGTGGCTTATCAATTGGAGTTGCTACCTCAGTTCTCTCACGTCCATGACGTCTTCCACGTGTCACAACTTCGTCGTTGCTTCAAGGACCCTGAACGTGAAGTGGATCCGAAATTGATTGAAGTCCAAGATGATCTCACTTACAAAGAGCATCCGATCCGCATTCTTGAAGAAGCTGAACATCGAACCCGCTAGAAGGTTACCAAGTTCCTCAAGGTGCAATGGTCGAATCATAGTAAAGATGAAGCCACTTGGGAACACGAAGATAACCTCTGGGCTGAATCCCCCGACCTGTTCCCTTCTACCTCTTAATTCTCGAGACGAGAATTTCTTTTAGAGGAGGATAGTTGTAACACCTAGGTGTAATGATACTACAGTAATCCCTGGGGTTAAGTTAATCCTTTTGCTAAACAAATTCTAGTTGAATTCAATTTCAAATTCTGAGTGAAATTCAAATTGCTCAAATATGAAAACTAAAATATTCATCTTGTGGCCAATAATCACTTGTTAATATTGGAGGTGAACTAACATTTTTCCAAAATGCCCAAGTGCCCTAAACTAGTTAAAACTGTGGCTAAAGCAATTAAATTAAATGCCTTTTTAATTTATAAAAGTTACAAACTATTTCAAAAGCCTCACAATCTCAGTACCCAATAATTCTTTGAAATTGTTTTGGCCAGTGGCATATTTTTGTAAAGTCAATTGTGGCTAAATGAAAAGGTAAAAGGCTGCTGGAAAAAGAAAATAAAATAAAAAAGGAAATGAGGGAGAGGCCCTCTGCCTCACCTAGGCTTCGGCCCACCCGAGCCAACTGGCCCAGCTAGGCCGGCCCACTCTCCCTCCCCTGTCGTCTCCCACCTTCCACTGTTCGACCGACCGGGCGCCACAGGCGCCACCCGACCATGAGGGGATAGGGGGACGCCTCGGGCGCCCCTCCTACTCACCACTTGCCCCCCCCACCCCGACGCTCTCTCTCTTGCCCAAACCCTAACCCACATCAGATCCCCCTCCTCCTCGCTCTCTCTCGCTCGCTCACTTCTCTCTCCCACGCAGCCGAACACGCCCGCCGCCATTGTCGGGTCGATCATGTGGCCACCGTCATCGCCCTGCATCGCCGACATGCCGTAGGCATCCGTCATCGTCCTCCATGTCAACCGGTGCCTGCCGTTGGAGCCGGGAGGGACCAATCCACCTCATCCCCTTCCGCCTCGGCCGCCGGTGATTCCCGTCGACCGCGGCCTCCCTCTGCGCTCCCGTTCACTCACGAGGCCTCCTTGCGCCTGCACGGTGAGCACCACACGTCCTTCCCTGCCCCCCTCGTTCTGCTATGCATAACATCGTCGCCATGGACGACCGAACTCAGCTCCGCCGTGCTGCTCATCGTCGTCGCTTCCGTCGATGCCATGGCCGTCCGAGCACACCATCGTACTCGGGGCACTCCAGCAGTGCGGCCTAGCGCTTTAGATCACTTGTGCGCGCGCTAGTTCTTCATTTTCGCCGAGCTACCATAGACCACCACCACCGGCGACCTTGCAACACCCTGTTCCGGCCATCTCTGGTCGGTCCAGTGGCACCACTCGACGTGCGGCAGCGTCAATGTTCGAACGCAGGTGAAAACGCGTGATTTGGCGCTTGTAGCAAAGATCCAAGCCTCTCTGGCGAACTCGCTGCTGCGGAGAGCTCGCCGGCGCAACTCCGGCGCCGGCCACCGACGTGGCCGACCTGGGGCCACCCCCAAGGTCGCTGCCAGCAGGCCCCACGGTCCCCAGTTGACTGGGTTGACCCAGTCAACTGCTGACTAGGCAGCCCTAGCCACTAACGTGCGGGCCCTACCGCTCAATCCTCTAATTAAAATGTGTTAATAATTAAAACTAATTAGTTTAGCTAATTAGTCCATGACAGGTGGGGCCTTCCTGCTAAATAACTCCGTTTAGTTAGTTTTAAGCTTCTGTTAGTCCACTGTCTATGACAGGTGGGACCCACTAGTTAGTTTGACCTGGTCAGCCGTCCTATTGACTGCTGAGGTCACAGTGATGTCATGCTAACGTAGTAATACTTTTTTGATAATTTATTTAATTCCAAAAAATGTTTAAACCTTTAGAAATTCGTAGTAAATAAATCGTAACTCGGATGAAAATGTTTTCTACATGAAAGTTGCTCAGAAAAAATCCAACGAATCCGAATATGCAGTCCGTTCATCTGTCACATTCTCTTAGCATGCTGAACATGGAACATTCCCCCTCCGGTCATCTATTTGACACAGGTCCGGAACTGGGAATACATTCCTGGTTGTTTTCCCCCCTTCACCTATATCGTGCAGTACTACGTTAGGTCGACCCTAGTTCCGCTTATCATCTTGTCATGCTTAGTGGTACCAATGTTTGCTTTGTATTTACTATTTCTTCCCCCTCTTCTCTTCGGTAGACCCCAAGACCGATGATGCCCTCGTGATCGACTACGTCGACGATGACACTTCTTCCTTTTCAGCAGAGCTTCCAGGCAAGCCCCCCACCTTTGACCATCCCGATATCGCCCATTCCATTCTCTCATGCTTGCATTAGATTTTGCTACTATTATTGTTTGCTCCTATTCTGATGCATAGACTGCTTTTGTAACCTGCTTATTGTTACCTTACCTGCTTATCCTAAACTGCTTAGTATAGGTTGGTTAGTGATCCACCAGTGACCCCCACCTTGTCCTTGTTGCCCCTGCTTCATCATCAAAGACCCGATCAACGGGATCGAAGACCAGGCCCCGGCACCGCACATCACTTCCCCTTAGTTGCTTGACACTACTGAGTTACTATCGAGTGCTGAGGGTGAGACCTCATCAGCACTTCTAATGGAAACCCGGTAGTGTAGTTATTCGGTCGTGCTCATCGAGGGTGATTCCGCCTTAACCACTTCTGACGTGGAATTGTCATGGCAGATGTCCTTAGTACAAGGACTTAGTCGCGAGGCCAACGCATCTATGCGGTAGCTTGAGAGGGGTTGGGCGGAATCGAGAGATGCAACACAAGACAAGGATTTAGACTCGGGCCCTAGGAAACATCATCCGGTAATAACCCTACATGCTGTTTGTGGCTAGGTATCATTTATGATCATGAGGGAGAAGCCGGTAAGCCGGCTCTTTGTATCTAGCCCTAGAGATTGTTTCTTCTTGCTTGTCCCTCTTTGGGGAGCCCTGCCCCTCCTTATATAAGTTGAAGGGGCGGGTTACATGACTAGTCCTAGTAGGATTAGGATTACTCTATTACAAGTGGAGTCCTAGTCTTGCTTCCTTTGTAGGAGAATATTCCTTATGCCTTTCTCTTAAGCCGGCCCACCATAGCATGAGCCGGCCTTCTGGGCCTTGGGCCTTGTCTTATATCTGACCCGCCGTCAGGGCCATCCGTGAGTTGCTAGGCTCATGAGTCGTCAGACTAGTGAGCCGCCAGACTCGTGAGTCGCCGGTCCTCCAACGAGTTACCAATGAAAATGCGAAGCCCGGCCAGGTCATACCGCGGGGTATAGCCCCGACATTAGCCCCCCCATTTAATTTGGATTTATCCATGTTAAACTGATCCTGTAAAATAAACACAAGAACAAACTTGATAGGTTATGCTCTGGGTTAAATATTTTCCTGAATCGGCACCTAATCATCCTTAAGTCCTTGTCATTTCCTCCTGGATGCATGTTTAAGATCTTATAGCAAATCTCCTTTAACAGATATGTTCAAATTTTGCCAATGCAAAAAATCCAGGCACTTCTTCTAAAAAATCCAGGTCAATAGGCCAGCTTCATAACCAATTTGCTGACATTGGCTCTTGTAGAGAAATATTATAAGAAATAATCCATTTGAGTCGGCCTTCAATGCTCTGACTTGACAAAAATATTGGTCTTGAAATATTCAACTGATATTCAGCCGGCTTAAAGATGTAGATCTTGCCGATTTATGATTGCCAAAATTGCCGGGTTATAAATAAATGATGCCGTGTCATGATTGTTGCAGACACCGAGTTAATCTGGTCTACTCCAAACTGAGAATTTGAAGATTTTTTTCTCCCTGATATGCATATCACCTGTAGCCCCCAAGTGCCGGGTTGTCATGCTTGCAGCAACCTGGGACTTGTAATTGCCTTATGCTCATGAAAACTTCAACCAGTGTAACCCCCAAGGGTCGGGTCAACCAGTGTAGCCCCCAAGGGCTGGGTCATTATGTAATAATGGGCAAGGACTTTGTAGATATAACCATGTAAACTTGAACAACAACGTGTAGCCCCCAAGGGCCGGCTCAGTAAGATAATACCGAGCTGGGACTTTGTATGTAATTTATTGATAATAACATCATATAATATAATCTCCACCATGGGGCTTGAACCCACGTCCACAAGGTTAAGAGCTTTGTACTCTACCAACCGAGTAGTGGACCGTTCAATATAATGAATTAATGCTTGTGTACCTTGAATTTTTGATAGGAGCAATTGGTAGCCCCCAAGAGCCGGCTCATTACAATGTGATGAGTCGGGTCTTCAATAAGATGAGCAAAAAATGACTTTGCATTAGCCCCCAAGTGCTATGGTGCATGCTGGCGGTGACATGGGACTTGCGTATTTGATATGATCTCAACTTGAATAATGTAGCCCTCAAGTGCCAGGTCGTAAGCCTGTAGCGACTCGGGACTATTCCATCCATTGTAGAATAAATCATATCCATTGATAAATAATAGCCATTGTGCTGAAGTGGCTTTGAAAACCTCAATCATAATACTGGTTATTGATAACCGTAATAAAAATCCAGCCATGTTGGCTATTAAAGATTTGAATAATATAATCCGTCTTGAAAACCTCAATCATAATACTGGTTATTGATGACCGTAATAAAAATCTAGCCATGTTGGCTATTAAAGATTTGAATAATATAATCCGGCTTGAAAACCTCAATCATTCAATATCATAATGAAAATCAAGCCAAGTTTGGCTATTTAAAGATTTGAATACCTTATTGGATGATAAGTAAATCCAGAATTTAAATACTCCATGGCTCTTGGCCGATGGCGACTTAATGCGCATCCATTGTAATCCGAGATTTTTGTAACCCAGCAGCTTATAGCCTTTGTGAAAATCAATAATTGATAACCCATTTGAAACACCAATTTCAATTTTTGATGATGGGCTTGAACTTAATCATTTTTGTAAGTCATAGCTCTGCAAATCCTGCATAGAATGTAAACAACATATGCCCTGGCGACTTAATGTCAAAAGCCAGGGCAGGTCATCCAACCTCGCATATTTATATAATCAGGAAAACATACCTGTAGAATTGGCTCATACTGCCGGCTTATATCCCCATATCCAATAAGGGCAATAATCCAATGATTGACAAACGTATGATTCCAATGGCGCAAGACAAAATAGACCGGCGACTTAAAGTCCATAGCTAGGGCCGGTTTAAACATAATCATGTATAAACAATATCATACCTGTGATATTGAATTGTACTGCTGGTTTATGTGACCTGTGCAGTAAGGGTGATAACCCAATCCTTAGAAGTCAACACTTTCAAATGTATGATGATTGCCATATGCTGGCAACTTATCGTCCAAAACCAAGCCGGGTTAAATTTAAACCACACTTATACTTAGATTTGAACAAAATTCTCAAAGAAAAACAAAAGATTGTTTTCAAAAAAACTTAAGCCAAATAGAGAGAGAAAATTGAGGCTTCTGATTCGAATACGATCAGTAAACCGTTCCAAAGGGGTTAAGCTAGGATTTGAATACGATCATGTAGCCCCCAATGGCTTTGGCGTTGCGCCGATCAAGAGGGTACCGACAGCTATGTTCTCTTTGGTTCGAATACGACCTATGTTTGAACAGGAAGCCCCAAAATGACCTTGAGAGTTTTTTAACGACTCTGATTCGAATACGATCAAAGTCAGACCGAAAAGGGTTTAAGCTATGATTCGAATACGATCAAGAAGCCCCCTAGTGAGTTTGGCATTGTGCCGATCAATAGGGTACCGACATCTATGTTCTCTTTGGTTCGAATACGACCTATGTTTGAACATGAAGCCTCCTAATGATCATGAGGTTTAACGGCTAGATTCGAATACGACCATGAGCCGGACCCAAAAGGGGTTAAGCTATGATTCGAATACGACCAGCCCCAAGTTGGTCTTTGGAGTGGGGTACCTATGTTTGAGTTGTGCTTTGCAACAAAATCTCTTTGGCCCCTTTATTTTTTCTTGAGAAACTCGAGCTTTGCGAGAGATAAATTCTTCTTGAACCGGAAATTCTTAAACCGGATATTGAGAGCTTCAAAGCTTGGTGTGGGACAGATTTCCCTTAAACCAGATTTTAAACCGGCACCCTTTATTTTGAGCCGGAAATTTTCTAGCGACCCTTAACTTTTCATCAATATAGCAGTAACCTCCGGGACCGGGTTATCTTTCCCTCCAACGTCCTGGTTTGCTGAAACTGGCAAGATTTGCCGAGTCATTCCATTGTAGCCCCCGAGTCTTAAGACGGCTCAAAGAGTTGTCTTGAGATTCTCTGTATTTGACCATAGAAGAAGATGTACATCACTGGCGTTGATAGCATGATGTGAATCCACAGAATGTTGAGGTGACTGCGGTGGGTTATAAATATTCCCATATGAGCCGTGTTAGCAACTCGGCCAATGGTTCCTTCCAACTAGTTGTTTGAAGTTAATACATATAAACTGTAGTGGCGGCGACTTGTGCGCCTGCCCATTGAGCCATCCAGTGCAAACGGTGGCTGATAATACATGATAATTTGCCTCCAATTTGTTGGAAGAAAACCGGGCTACCCAAGCAATGACTTGCTCATACTCAATAATTAGCTCATGCATACATGTGCGGCCCGGTGTGTTGATGTAGACCAGGCCGCAAGAGATGGACGACAAAGACGACCACAACTTCAGAGGCGACACAGACAGATGAGTCGGCCGCGGTGTTATAAGCCACTACGGACAAGCAAGCCAGCCGCGTCGTGCTGATGTAGACTGGGCCCCAGAGGCGGCGGCTTGCACATATATTCATTGAGCATTATTGCATGGTCAGACACTTGCGTATAATAATGGTGGCGCAAACTATATATCCATGACACGATCAGCTCTCTTGCAGTGAACAATTGTCCTGCATCAAAAATATTGCAAGCCAGAGTAATTGTTCTTTGATAGAAAACAATGCATGTTAATAACATAAATCTGGATGGACATCACCTGGTTTATCCAGACGTAGGGATCGAAGCAAAATTCCTCATGCAGTTTTAACGGACCTTGAAGGATATGCCCAAATAGTACTTTTTTGGACATCAATACGTAATTGCTTTGGCCTTTTGCTAATCATGTTAGCTTTGGCTGATTCCTGTATGCATCGTTCGAGCCTTTGACCTCTCCTTCCATTTTTTAATCCAACTTCACATCGGTCTCGCGAATAGCTGGCCACATGTCTCTTCCTCCTCCATTTGTGTGTTGGTCTCACGAATGCAGCAGTGGGCGCGTCGGGCGACCGGCGAAGCAGGAGCAGCAAACCAGCAAAAAATGAAGCAAGAGCAAAACACGGCAGCCTGCAGCATGCCAGGCCGGTCTGGTTAGGAGGCGCCGACGGCTTGGAAGCGAGCACGTGGCAAGGGGTGGAGCCCGCGGGAGTGGCATCTTAACGCGAGGTCGATGAAACCAGGGCGGGTTGAAACCAATGGAGGCTCACCGCAGCTCGTGCAGAAGCCGGGCGAGGGCGAGGCCTCAAGGGCGGCTCAACGACAACCGCGGTGTGGCAAAGCCAACAGGCGGTTTGGCCAAGCGCAAAGGCGATGCAGCTCGGAATGAGCCAGTTTAGCGTGAGGTTGGTGAAGTGGTGCCGTGAGCCCCGACAAGCACATGTTCCAGTGCACCAAAGTTGGTTGAAAAATCACATGTGTGACCTCGGGTAAATTTCTAGGTTCCATGCAAGAAATGGGAATGAAATTCAAAATTCTGGGCATCATGGCTGGGTTGGAAACATTGAGAAACTTAGTTTTTTAATTCCTATAAATCCAAAACACGCGTGAAAATAATGAAACTTGGCTTGGTGCCATGACATGGCACCAACATGCTGTGGTAATTTTGTAGTCCGATTTGCGAAGGCGCACACATTAACAATCAACAAAGTCATTTTGGAACAAGTGATGTCACGTTACAATCGGAAACACAAGTATTATTGAAACCATGGGCGTTCTATTTACTAGTACCATTTATGTGCCACCACGCGTCCCCATTTTTTATTATCTAGGAGGCGCCATGCAGGGTAGCTATATGAGTACGAGAGGCGTGCGATCAGACCCCTGCGCGTGCTTATCGGGAGGCGAGCCCTTTGACCTCCATGTGTCCTCCACCTCTCTCCCAAGGTCTCCATTAATGGTGCCCGAGCCTAATGGCGTGGCTATGTCTCACTCCACTGAGATTTAAGAGAGAAAAAAGAAAATATGAAAGCATGAATCTTGATGTAAGATCAGATGGACCTATATAGCATCTACTCCGACTTATAGCAATCTCTGCTGCTTCCGCGGCGCGGCCGGACTAGTCTGTTGCATCAACAGTGCGGCGGGACCTCCGTGCTGCTTCAGCGGCGCGGCGGGACCTCTGTGCTGCTACTTCTGCACGACGGGACATGTCAGCTGCTCTCGCAGCTAGGCGGGACATCTCTCGTGCTTCCGCTTCCATGCTCGCCTCTCCTTGGTAGCAATCTCTCGACCCAGAACTCACGCTGGCCATGGCAGATGCAAGGGAAGGATGCTGAATGACTTGTTTGTTTTTTTGGATGAGGAGTTGAGGAGGAATGTGCAGTCATCTTGGCATACTAGTATTTATAACCGAGTACTAATACGCTCCTAAGTGGGAAACTGTTTAGGTTGTGATCGGTGTGAACAGGTTTGGAATTCAATATACTAGCGTGGTACTAATACGCTCCTAAGTGGGAAACCATTTAGGTTGTGATCGGTGTGAACAGGTTTGCAATTCAATATAGCGTGGAGTAATTTGGAATGTGACGAGACGCAAGCTCAAAATTTATTGACGGTTCTAGTTTTGAAGTGCGACACTATTCTCGGATGGAGTACTTCTTTTCCTACTCCCTCCTTTCCGGTTTTATAGGGCTTATCTCAAAATTTTAGTTTTTCCATTTTATAAGGCTCAATTTGGTTGTTCCCCAACACATGTTCAGATTCCAAGGTGCATTAAATCATTGCATGCAAGTATTAAGAGAAAATTGACCAATGCATGTACTTTATGCATGCATGCATTGCAATTAATGCATTGATAAACATAATTTTTTGAGAAAAACAAGAGCATTAATTAGGTGCTTTTGCAAACTACAAAAAATATTCCACCACTCACCATAAACCAGAAAGGAGGGAGTACTGTTGTGTACTGGCAATAACTGGCATCGTCGTATACATATCTTACGGTTAATGGGGCGTTCGACAGGAATAGCCGCGTGGCGAGCTCTAGGCTAGTCTTTTTTTCAGACGGATTAAAGCTATCTCTCGGGACTTCTCGCATGCACCATCGTGCCACCCACAAAAACTTGTACTCTGAGTTTAGTACGTTATACAGGAAGAGAAGAGGTTCACGCACGCACTCGTCCTCTCACACATGCGTCTGTTTTTTCTTGAAAAGGAGGATGATGATCCCCGGCCTCTGCATCTGGGAGTCACACACGCATCTGTAGCTACGAATTATAGTGTTCTCAACCATCCGATTGGCTCTATCATGGATGTACCTATATACTAAAACATGTCTAGATACATCTATATTTTGACAAATGGAAGGCATGTATTGTGGAACGAAGGGAGTGCTTGTCATCAAAATGGATAAAAAGGGATGTATCTAGAACTAAAATACGTCTACATACATCTCCTTTTATCCATTTTGATGACAAGTAGTACTTCTTACCCAAAGGAACTTTATATCCGACAGACACAAAATATTCGTTCGACTGTTGGAAATTACTGATCTGATGTCAAAGTAATTGCTGCATCGCCACCAAAACCCACCATTTCTTAAGCTAAAGTAGACCGAGGTAATCCCTATATTAGCATATTACTAAGATAAACAGAAGGCACTGTAGAAACATTTAGGACGTGAGCTTGTCAATCTGAATGTGGAGGGACACCAGCTTAGCCCCGGCCAGCAGCTTGGGCGGAACTGCGAAGAAGGTCAGCTCCTGCACGTCGACATCGCCGGGATCCTTGCTGCTTGTCACCTCCATTTCCACCTTGACGGTGTTGGTCATGCCTTTGGGCTCCCCCGGCAGGCCGTTCGCCCACAGCTTGGCCACGTAGTGTGGCAGTGGGGATGCTCCCGCTCTGATGCAGATGACCGCTACGGTGATAGGCGCGCCGATGTCGAGCACGCCGCCGACCAAGAAAAACGCGCGGCCATCCTCCTCCGCGAACAGCAAGAGCTGTGGCTCCGACAGTGGCACTTGCAGCTGGAGCACCTTGCTGTACTGGATCCTGTGCACGGGCATGGGATGTGCGGTGCTGATGTGGTGGTAGAGCACCGGCGGCGGGCCTTTGTAGCCACAGACGGCATGGGGCATTTGCAGGGCGTGAGCGGACACACGCTCTGGTGATCGGTGAGCTTGTGGTAAGTGACGTAGATCCCACAGCCTTCGTGCGGGCACTCCACCCTCACCGACGAAAGGACAGAGTCCACCGCCGTGTTCCGCATGTCGAACGCCGCCGCGCTCGCACTTCTGGCACTGCCACTGGTTCCCGGGGTGCTCGACGCGGTAGTGTGCGCAGGCCAGGTGCCCTCCCTTGCACTGCAGAAATCAATCGAACATCACATCAATCAAGAAACCTGCACCTTGCTCAATCAGCCGAACGGACGAGGTGTATTCGAACCTTATACACTGGAGGCGTCAAGGGGCGGAGGCACAAGGGGCAGTGGAGCATGGTGAGGTCCATCAAGACCTTAGAGAGCTCCATTGTCGGGTCCTGTTCGGTCTGCATGATCTCGCCCTCCTTGTGCACAACCGTCTCTCGACTTGGGCCGGGGCATTACAAAGCTTTACTGTCACATATTTTATACTACTTCAAGGTGCATTAATCAACACATGCAAGTATCAAAAGGTGAGCCACGGCAAGCATGCATGTGTTGTAATTAATGCATCGGTAAATGATGTCTACTACACAACCTTCTTCTTGTAGACGTTGTTGGGCCTGCAAGTGCACAGGTTTGTAGGACAGTAGCAAATTTCCCTCAAGTGGATGACCTAAGGTTTATCAATCCGTAGGATGCGTAGGATGAAGATGGTCTCTCTCAAAAACCCTGCAACCAAATAACAAAGAGTCTCTTGTGTCCCCAACACACCCAATATAATGGTAAATTGTATAGGTGCACTAGTTCGGCGAAGAGATGGTGATACAAGTGCAATATGGATAGTAGATAAAGGTTTTTGTAATCTGAAAATATAAAAACAACAAGGTAACTAAAGATAAAAGTGAGCGTAAACGGTATTGCAATGATAGGAAACAAGGCCTAGGGTTCATACTTTCACTAGTGCAAGTTCTCTCAACAATAATAACATAGATAGATCATATAACAATCCCTCAACATGCAACAAAGAGTCACTCAAAAGACACTAATAGCAGAGAACAAATGTAGAGATTATGGTAGGGTACGAAACCACCTCAAAGTTACTCTTTCGGATCAATCTATTCAAGAGTTCGTACTAGAATAACACCTTAAGACACAAATCAACCAAAACCGTAATGTCACCTGGATACTCCATTGTCACCTCAAGTATCCGTGGGCATGATTATACGATATGCATCACACAATCTCAGATTCATCCAACCAACACAAAGTACTTCAAAGAGTGCCCCAAAGTTTCTACCGGAGAATCAAGAAAACGAGTGCCAACCCCTATGCATAGGTTCATGGGCGGAACCCGCAAGTTGGTCACCAAAACATACATCAAGTGGCACGTGATATCCCATTGTCACCACAGATAAACACGGCAAGACATACATCAAGTGTTCTCAAATCAAAGACTCAATCCGATAAGATAACTTCAAGAGGGAAACTCAATTCATCACAAGAGAGTAGAGGGGGAGAAACATCATAAGATCCAACTATAATAGCAAAGCTCGTGATACATCAAGATCGTGCCATAGAGAGAACACGAGAGAGAGAGAGAGAGAGAGAGATCAAACACATAGCTACTGGTACATACCCTCAGCCCCGAGGGTGAACTACTCCCTCCTCCTCATGGATAGTGCCGGGATGATGAAGATGGCCACCGGTGATGGGTACCCCCTCCGGCAGGGTGCCGGAACGGGCTCCCGAGAGGTTTTTGGTGGCTACAGAGGCTTGCGGTGGCGAAACTCCTGATCTATCTTGATATTCGATGTTTTTAGGGTACGTAGGCTTATATAGGCGAAAGAAGTCGTCAGGGGGTGCTCGAGGGGCCCACGAGACAGGGGGCGCGCCCAGTAGGGGGGCGCCCTCCTATCTTTTGGCCTCCTCGAGGATCTTCTGACGTGAACTCCAAGTCTCCAGGATCATATTCTTCCAAAAAATCACGCTGCCGAAGGTTTCATTCCGTTTGGACTTTGTTTGATATTACTTTTCTTCGAAATACTAAAACAGGCAATAAAACAGCAATATGGGTTGGGCCTCCGGTTAATAGGTTAGTCCCAAAAGTAATATAAAAGTGTATAATAAAGCCCATAATCATTCAAAACACATGATAATATAGCATGAATGCTTCATAAATTATAGATACGTTGGAGACGTATCAGCATCCCCAAGCTTAATTCCTACTCGTCCTCGAGTAGGTAAATGATAAAAGAAAGAATTTATGAAGTGTGAATGCTATAAGGTGCACAAGTTTGATTAATGATAATTTCAATCACCTTTTCTAGCATGATAATATGTCATAACAGTAGTTCATCTCATAAAACTTCTCACGATAAAGTAACAAGCAATTCACATGTCAAAGCATAGACCATAAACATTCTTGAAAACTAGCAAACTTCATTCTTAGTCATCAAACAATTGCAATTCATCCTATTTTCAGGAAGGGTCTATGTCAGAGCTTTGATTTAGCAAACTTCACATACCCAACTATCATGTAGTCTTGTACAATTGCTAACACTCACGCAATACTTGTGGTTATGAAGTTTTAATCAGACACAGAGAAAGATAGGGGCTTATAATGCTTCCTCCAAACGTATTCACCTTTGGGTGATGTCAACAATAATAGTTCATGCTAATGTACATCCAATTGGATATATATATATCAGGATCACCCTAACACAAAGTGCTTGCCAAAGGATAAAATGAAAAAGGGAAAGGTGAAGATCACCTTGACTCTTGCATAAAGTAAAAGACATAAAGTAAAAGATAGGCCCTTCGCAGAGGGAAGCAGATGTTGTCATGGGCTTTTAGGGTTGGATACACAAAATCTTAATGCGAAAGAATGTCACTTTATATTTGTTGGGGAACGTTGCAGAAAATTAAAATTTTTCCTACGGTTTCACCAAGATCCATCTATGAGTTCATCTAAGCAACGAGTCATGGGAGATGCGTCTACATACCACTTTGTAGATTGTGAGCGGAAGCGTTCAAAAGAACGGGGTTGAAGTAGTCGTTCTCGCCGTGATCCTATCACCGGAGATCCTAGCGCCGAACGGACGGCACCTCAGCGTTCAACACACGTACGGAGCGGATGACGTCTCCTCCTTCTTGATCCAGCAAGGGGGAAGGAGAGGTTGATGATGATGGCTCCAGCAGCAGCACAACGGCGTGGTGGTGGTGGAACAGCAGCACTCCGGCAGGGCTTCGCCAAGCACGTGACGGAGGAGGAAGAGGTGTAGCAGGGGGAGGGAGGCGCCAGAACTTCAGGGTGCAGCTGCCCCTCCCCCTCCCTTTATATAGGCCCCCAGGGGGGCGCCGGCCCTGGGAGATCCAATCTCCCAAGGGGGGCGGCGGCCAAGGGGGTGGAGTACCCCCCCAAGGCAAGTGGGGCGCCCCCCCACCCTAGGGTTTCAACCCTAGGCATAGGGGATGGGCCAAGGGGGGCGCACCAGCGCACTATGGGCTGGTTCCCCTCCCCACTTCAGCCCTTGGGGCCCTCCGGCATCGGTGGCCCCACCCGGTGGACCACCGGGACCCTTTCAGTGGTCCCGGTACAATACCGGGTGGCCCCGAAACTTTCCCGATGGCCGAAATATCACTTCCTATATATAATTCTTCACCTCCGGACCATTTCGGAACTCCTCGTGAGGTCCGGGATCTCATCCGGGACTCCGAACAACATTTGGTATACTGCATACTCATATTCATACAACCCTAGCATCACCGAACCTTAAGCGTGTAGACCCTACGGGTTCGGGAGACACGTAGACATGACCGAGACGGCTCTTGGGGAATAACCAACAGCGGGATCTGGATACCCATGTTGGTTCCCACATGCTCCTCGATGATCTCATCGGATGAACCACGATGTCGAGGATTCGAACAACCCCGTATACAATTCCCTTTGTCAATCGGTACGTTACATGCCCGAGACTTGATCGTCGGTATCCCAATACCTCGTTTAGTCTCGTTACCGGCAAGTCACTTTACTCGTACCGTAATGCATGGTCCCGTGACCAAACACTTGGTCACTTTGAGCTCATTATGATGATGCATTACCGAGTGGGCCCAGAGATACCTCTCCCTCATACGGAGTGACAAATCCCAGTCTCGATCCGTGTCAACCCAACAGACACTTTTGGAGATACCTGTAGTGCACCTTTATAGTCACCCAGTTACATTGTGACGTTTGGTACACCCAAAGCACTCTTAAGGTATTCGGGAGTTACACAATCTCATGGTCTAAGGAAGAGATACTTGACATTGAAAAAGCTCTAGCAAAACGAACTACACGATCTTGTGCTATGCTTAGGATTGGGTCTTGTCCATCACATCATTCTCCTAATGATGTGATCCCATTGTCAATGACATCTAATGTCCATAGTCAGGAAACCATGACTATTTGTTGACCAACGAGCTAGTCAACTAGAGGCTCACTAGGGACATGTTATGGTCTATGTATTCACACGTGTATTACGATTTCCGGATAATACAGTTATAGCATGAATAAAAGACAATTATCATGAATAAGGAAATATAATAATAACCCTTTTATTATTGCCTCTAGGGCATATTTCCAACATTCTCCCACTTGCACTAGAGTCAATAATCTAGTTACATTGTGATGAATCGAACACCCATAGAGTTCTGGTGTTGATCATGTTTTGCTCGCGAGAGAGGTTTAGTCAACGGATCTGCGACATTCAAATCCGTATGTACTTTGCAAATATCTATGTCTCCAACTTGAACATTTTCACGGATGGAGTTGAAACGACGCTTGATGTGCCTGGTCTTCTTGTGAAACCTGGGCTCCTTGGCAAGGGCAATAGCTCCAGTGTTGTCACAGAAGAGTTTGATCGGCCCCGACGCATTGGGTATGACTCCTAGGTCGGTGATGAACTCCTTCACCCAAATTGCTTCATGCGCTGCCTCCGAGGCTGCCATGTACTCCGCTTCACATGTAGATCCCGCCACGACGCTCTGCTTGCAGCTGCACCAGCTTACTGCTCCACCATTCAACATATACACGTATCCGGTTTGTGACTTAGAGTCATCCAGATCTGTGTCGAAGCTAGCGTCGACGTAACCCTTTACGACGAGCTCTTCGTCACCTCCATAAACGAGAAACATGTCCTTCGTCCTTTTCAGGTACTTTAGGATATTCTTGACCGCTGTCCAGTGTTCCTTGCTGGGATTACTTTGGTACCTTCCTACCAAACTTACGGCAAGGTTTACATCAGGTCTGGTACATAGCATGGCATACATAATAGATCCTATGGCTGAAGCATAGGGGATGACACTCATCTCTTCTTTATCTTTTGCCGTGGTCGGGCATTGAGCCGAGCTCAATCTCACACCTTGCAATACAGGCAAGAACCCCTTCTTGGACTGATCAATTTTGAACTTCTTCAAAATCTTATCAAGGTATGTGCTTTGTGAAAGACCTATGAGGCGTCTCGATCTATCTCTATAGATCTTGATGCCTAATATATAAGCAGCTTCTCCAAGGTCCTTCATTAAAAAACACTTATTCAAGTAGGCCTTAATGCTGTCCAAAAGTTCTATATTATTTCCCATCAAAAGTATGTCATCTACATATAATATGAGAAATGCTACAGAGCTCCCACTCACTTTCTTGTAAATGCAGGCTTCTCCATAAGTCTGCATAAACCCAAACGCTTTGATCATCTCATCAAAGTGAATGTTCCAACTCCGAGATGCTTGCACCAGCCCATAAATGGATTGCTAGAGCTTGCATACTTTGTTAGCATTCTTAGGATCGACAAAACCCTCCGCCTGCATCATATATAGTTCTTCCTTAAGTTGCCCATTAAGGAATGCCGTTTTGACGTCCATCTGCCATATCTCATAATCATAGTATGCGGCAATTGCTAACATGATTCGGACGGACTTAAGCTTCGCTACGGGAGAGAAGGTCCCATCGTAGTCAATCCCTTGAACTTGCCGATAACCCTTAACGACAAGTCGAGCTTTATAGATGGTGACATTTCCATCCGCGTCCGTCTTCTTCTTAAAGATCCATTTGTTTTCTATCGCTCGCTGATCATCGGGCAAGTCAGTCAAAGTCCATACTTTGTTTTCATACATGGATTCTATCTCAGATTTCATGGCTTCTAGCCATTTGTTGGAATCTGGGCCCGTCATTTCTTCTTCATAGTTCGAAGGTTCACCGTTGTCCAACAACATGATTTCCAGGACAGGGTTGCCGTACCACTCTGGTGCGGAACGTGTCCTTGTGGACCTACGAAGTTCAGTAGCAACTTGATCCGAAATACCTTGATCATCATCATTATTTTCCTCTTCAGTTGGTGTAGGCATCATAGGAACATTTTCCTGAGCTGCACTACTATCCCGTTCAAGAGGTAGTACTTCATCGAGTTCTACTTTCCTCCCACTTACTTCTTTCGAGAGAAACTCTTTTTCCAGAAAGGATCCATTCTTGGCAACAAAGATCTTGCCCTCGGATCTTAAGTAGAAGGTATACCCAATGGTTTCTTTAGGGTATCCTATGAAGACGCATTTTTCTGACTTGGGTTCGAGCTTTTTAGGTTGAAGTTTCTTGACATAAGCATTGCATCCCCAAACTTTTAGAAACGACAACTTAGGTTTCTTCCCAAACCATAATTCATACGGTGTCGTCTCAACGGATTTAGACGGTGCCCTATTTAAAGTGAATGTAGCTGTCTCTAGAGCGTATCCCCAATATGATAGCGGTAAATCGGGAAGAGACATCATAGATCGCACCATATCCAATAGAGTGCGATTACGACGTTCAGACACACCGTTACGCTGAGGTGTTCCAGCGGCGTGAGTTGTGAAACGATTCCACATTTTCTTAAGTGTGTACCAAATTCGTGACTTAAATATTCTCCTCCACGATCCGATCGTAAGAATTTTATCTTTCGGTCACGTTGATTCTCTACTTCATTATGAAATTCCTTGAACTTTTCAAAGGTCTCAGACTTGTGTTTCATCAAGTAGACATACCCATATCTACTCAAGTCATCAGTGAGAGTGAGAACATAACGGTATCCTCCGCGAGCCTCAAGGCTCATTGGACCGCACACATCGGTATGTATGATTTCCAACAAGTTGGTTGCTCGCTCCATTGTTCCGGAGAACGGGGTCTTGGTCAATTTGCCCATGAGGCATGGTTCGCATGTGTCAAATGATTCATAATCAAGAGACTCTAAAAGTCCATCAGCATGGAGCTTCTTCATGCGCTTGACACCAATGTGACCAAGGCGGCAGTGCCACAAGTATGTGGGACTATCGTTATCAACTTTACATCTTTTGGTATTCACGCTATGAATATGTGTAACATTACGTTCAAGATTCGTTAAGAATAAACCATTGACCATCGGGGCATGACCATAAAACATATCTCTCATATAAATAGAACAACCATTATTCTCGGATTTAAATGAGTAGCCATCTCGTATTAAACGAGATCCAGATACAATGTTCATGCTCAAACTTGGCACTAAATAACAATTATTGAGGTTTAAAACTAATCCCGTAGGTAAATGTAGAGGTAGCGTGCCGACGGCGATCACATCGACCTTGGAACCATTCCCGACGCGCATCGTCACCTCGTCCTTCGCCAGTCTCCGCTTATTCCGCAGCTCCTTCTGTGAGTTACAAATGTGAGCCACGGCACCAGTATCAAATACCCAGGAGTTACTACGAGTACTGGTAAGGTACACATCAATCACATGTATATCCAATATACCTTTAGTGTTGCCGGCCTTCTTGTCCGCTAAGTATTTGGGGCAGTTCCGCTTCCAGTGACCCTTCCCCTTGCAATAAAAGCACTCAGTTTCAGGCTTGGGTCCATTCTTTGACTTCTTCCCGGCAACTGGCTTACCGGGTGCGGCAACATCTTTGCCGTCCTTCTTGAAGTTCTTCTTACCGTTGCCCTTCTTGAACTTAGTGGTCTTATTGACCATCAACACTTGATGTTCTTTCTTGATTTCAACCTCTGCTGACTTCAGCATTGAAAATACTTCAGGAATGGTCTTCACCATCCCCTGCATATTGTAGTTCATCACAAAGCTCTTGTAGCTTGGTGGGAGCGACTGAAGGATTCTGTCAATGACCGCCTCATCCGGGAGGTTAATGTCCAGCTGGGACAGGCGGTTGTGCAACCCAGACATTTTGAGTATATGCTCACTGACAGAACTATTTTCCTCCATCTTACAACTATAGAACTTGTCGGAGACTTCATCTCTCTCGACCCGGGCATGAGCTTGGAAAACTAGTTTCGGCTCCTCGAACATCTCATATGCTCCGTGTTGCTCAAAACGCTTTTGGAGCCCCGGTTCTAAGCTGTAAAGCATGCCGCACTGAACGAGGGAGTAATCATCAATGCGAGACTGCCAAGCATTCATAATGTCTTGGTTCTCTAGGACGGGTGCATCACCTAGCAGTCCTTCTAGGACATATTGTTTCCTGGCAGCTATGAGGATGATCCTCAGGTTCCGGACCCAGTCCGTATAGTTGCTGCCATCATCTTTCAGCTTGGTTTTCTCTAGGAACGCGTTGAAGTTCATGTTGACATGAGCGGCGGCCATTTGATCTACAAGACATATTTGCAAAGGTTTTAGACTAAGTTCATGATAATTAAGTTCATCTTATCAAATTATTATAATGAACTCCCACTCAGATTAGACATCCCTCTAGTCATCTAAGTGTTACACGATCCGAGTCGACTAGGCCGTGTCCGATCATCATGTGAGACGGACTAGTCATCGTCGGTGAACATCTCCATGTTGATCGTATCTTCCATACGACTCGTGTTCGACCTTTCGGCCTCTGTGTTTCGAGGCCATGTCTGTACATGCTAGGCTCATCAAGTTAACCCTAAGTGTTCTGCATGTGTAAATCTGTCTTACACCCGTTGTATGTGAACGTAAGGATCTATCACACCCGATCATCACGTGGTGCTTCGAAACGACGAACTTTAGCAACGGTGCACAGTTAGGGGGAACACTTTCTTGAAATTATTATAAAGGATCATCTTATTTACTACCGCCGTTCTAAGTAAACAAGATGCATAAAACATAATAAACATCACATGCAATTATATAGTAGTGACATGATATGGCCAATATCATATAGCTCCTTCGATCTCCATCTTCGGGGCTCCATGATCATCTTCGTCACCGGCATGACACCATGATCTCCATCATCATGATCTCCATCATTGTGTCTTCATGAAGTTGTCACGCCAACGACTACTTCTACTTCTATGGCTAACACGTTTAGCAATAAAGTAAAGTAATTTACATGGCGTTCTTCAATGACATGCAGGTCATACAAAAAATAAAGACAACTCCTATGGCTCCTGCCGGTTGTCATACTCATCGACATGCAAGTCGTGATTCCTATTAAAAGAACATGATCTCATACATCACAATATATCATTCATCATTCATCACAACTTCTGGCCATATCACATCACATGACAATTGCTGCAAAAACAAGTTAGACGTCCTCTAATTGTTGTTGCATCTTTTACGTGGCTGCAATTGGGTTCTAGCAAGAACGTTTTCTTACCTACGAATAACCACAACGTCATTTTTTGTCAACTTCTATTTACCCTTCATAAGGACCCTTTTCATCGAATCCGCTCCAACTAAAGTGGGAGAGACAAACACCCGCCAGCCACCTTATGCAACTAGTGCATGTCAGTCGGTGGAACCGGTCTCACGTAAGCATACGTGTAAGGTTGGTCCGGGCCGCTTCATCCCACAATACCGCTGAAGCAAGATAAGACTAGTAGCAGCAAGCAAGTTGACAAGATCTACGCCCACAACAAAATTGTGTTCTACTCGTGCAATAGAGAACTACGCATAGACCTAGCTCATGATGCCACTGTTGGGGAACGTTACAGAAAATTAAAAATTTTCCTACGGTTTCACCAAGATCCATCTATGAGTTCATCTAAGCAACGAGTCATGGGAGATGCATCTACATACCACTTTGTAGATCGCGAGCGGAAGCATTCAAAAGAACGGGGTTGAAGTAGTCGTTCTCGTCGTGATCCTATCACCGGAGATCCTAGCGCCGAACGGACGGCACCTCCGTGTTCAACACACATATGGAGCGGATGACGTCTCCTCCTTCTTGATCCAGCAAGGGGGAAGGAGAGGTTGATGATGATTGCTCTAGCAGCAGCACAACGGCGTGGTGGTGGTGGAACAGCAGCACTCCGGCAGGGCTTCGCCAAGCACGTGACGGAGGAGGAAGAGGTGTAGCAGGGGGAGGGAGGCGCCAGAACTTCAGGGTGCGGCTGCCCCCTCCCCCCTCCCTTTATATAGGCCCCCAGGGGGGCGCCGTCCCTGGGAGATCCAATCTCCCAAGGGGGGCGGCAGCCAAGGGGGTGGAGTACCCCCCAAGGCAAGTGGGGCGCCCCCCCACCCTAGGGTTTCAACCCTAGGCGCAGGGGGTGGGCCAAGGGGGGTGCACCAGCCCACTATGGGCTGGTTCCCCTCCCCACTTCAGCCCTTGGGGCCCTCCGGCATGGGTGGCCCCACTCGGTGGACCCCCGGGACCCTTTCGGTGGTCCCGGTACAATACCGGGTGCCCCCGAAACTTTCCCGATGGCCGAAATATCACTTCCTATATATAATTCTTCACCTCCGGACCATTCCGGAACTCCTCGTGACGTCCGGGATCTCATCCGGGACTCCGAACAACATTCGGTATACTGCATACTCATATTCATACAACCCTAGCGTCACCGAACCTTAAGCGTGTAGACCCTACGGGTTTGGGAGACACGTAGACATGACCAAGACAGCTCTCGGGCAATAACCAACAGCGGGATCTGGATACCCATGTTGGTTCCCACATGCTCCTCGATGATCTCATCGGATGAACCACGATGTCGAGGATTCGAACAACCCCGTATACAATTCCCTTTGTCAATCGGTACGTTACATGCCCGAGACTCGATCGTCGGTATCCCAATACCTCGTTCAGTCTCGTTACCGGCAAGTCACTTTACTCGTACCATAATGCATGATCCCGTGACCAAACACTTGGTCACTTTGAGCTCATTATGATGATGCATTACCGAGTGGGCCCAGAGATACCTCTCCGTCATACGGAGTGACAAATCCCAGTCTCGGTCCGTGTCAACCCAATAGACACTTTTGGAAATACCTGTAGTGCACCTTTATAGTCACCCAGTTACGTTGTGACGTTTGGTACACCCAAAGCACTCTTACGGTATCCGGGAGTTACACGATCTCATGGTCTAAGGAAGAGATACTTGACATTGAAAAAGCTCTAGCAAAACGAACTACACGATCTTGTGCTATGCTTAGGATTGGGTCTTGTCCATCACATCATTCTCCTAATGATGTGATCCCGTTGTCAATGACATCTAATGTCCATAGTCAGGAAACCATGACTATCTGTTGACCAACGAGCTAGTCAACTAGAGGCTCACTAGGGACATGTTATGGTCTATGTATTCACACGTGTATTACAATTTCCGGATAATACAGTTATAGCATGAATAAAAGACAATTATCATGAATAAGGAAATATTGCCCATTGTATATGGACCTTTATTATGCAGTTCGTCACTTTTATTGCTTCCACAACAAGATCGTACAAAGCTTACTTTCTCCGCACTAATAGGTCATGCATATTTAGAGAGCAATTTTTATTGCTTGCACCGATGACAACTTACTTGAAGGATCTTACTCAATCCATAGGTAGGTATGGTGGACTCTCATGGCAAAACTAGGTTTAAGGATATTTGGAAGCACAAGTAGTATCTCTACTTGGTGCTAGGAATTTTTGGCTAGCATGAGGGGGAAAGGCAAGCTCAACATGTTTGAATGATCCATGACAATATACTTTAACTGAGATGTGAGAAAACATAACCCATTGCATTGTCTTCCTTGTCCAACATCAACTATTTAGCATGTCATACTTAATGAGTGCTCACAATTATAAAAGATGTCTATGATAATATATTTATATGTGAAATCTCTCTTCCTTCAATATTCTTTCATGAATTGTTCAAATGACCAATACAATGCTTGCTAACCTTCAATAAATTTACAACCTCTACTTTTTAGATGTGAAGTCATAACTCTCCATGGTATAAGAAAATGAGACATATATAATTTAAGATTTATGACAATCAACTCATTCAACCATTTACTCATAGGATATAAGTGAAGCACAAGAGTAAATTGACAAACTACTCCAAAAAGATATAAGTGGAGATCAATGAGTAGCTAAATAATTATGTAACTATATGAAGAATCTCTCTCATTTAAGAATTTCAGATCTTGGTATTGTATTCAAACAGCAAGAAAAACAAAATAAAATGACATTGCAAGGATAGCACAACTCATGTGAAGAAGCAAAAACTTAGGCTCAACAGATACTAACCGATAGTTGTTGAAGAAGAAAGGTGGGATGCCTACCAGGGCATCCCCAAGCTTAGATGCTTGAGACTTTTTAAAATATTATCTTGGGGTGCCTTGGGAATCCCCAAGCTTGAACTTTTTTGTCTCCTTAATTCCTCTCATATCATGGTTTCTCTTTTATCAAAAGCTTCATCCAAAACAAACTCAACAAGAACTCGTGAGATAGGTTAGTATAAACCAATGCAAAACCTTATCATTTTCTACTTTAACAAATCACTGAAATTATTATTCAACATTGCATACTAAATGTCTCTGCATATTTAATACTCCCATCCTCAAATGGAATCATTAAACAAGCAAACATATGCAAACAATGCAAACATAACAGCAATCTGCCAAAACAGTACAGTCTGTAAAGAATGCAAGAGTATAAATACTTCCCTAACTTCAAAAATTATGAGAGAAAATTCCCACTATAATAAATTTATCAGATCTTAATATGCAAAAAGTTTCAACATTATACCATTCTCTGACTTTTCTAGGGAATTTTTGCAACAGCGGTAAACTTTCTGTTTTCAAACAGCAACATGTATACAAGCAAAATAAGCATGGCAAAGGCTATCCTTGACATTTTTATTGAAACTAAAGATGCAAAACATTATTATAACTAACAGAAAGAAAAAACTAATAAAATAAAATGACGCTCCAAGCAAAACACATATCATGTGGTGAATAAAAATATAGCTCCAAGTAAGGTTACCGATGAACGAAGACGAAGGAGGGGATGCCTTCCGGGGCATCCCCAAGCTTAGGCTTTTGGTTGTCCTTGAATATTACCTTGGGGTGCCTTGGGAATACCCAATCTTAGTATCTTTCCACTCCTTATTCCATAGTCCATCGAATCTTTACCCAAAACTTGAAAACTTCAACCACAGAAAACTCAACACAAAACTCGTAAGCTCCGTTAGTATAATAAAATAAAACCACCACTTAGGTACTGTAATGAACTCATTCTAAATTCATATTGGTGTAATATCTACTGTATTCTAACTTCTCTATGGTCCATACCCTCCGATACTACTCATAGATTCATCAAAATAAGCAAACAACACATAGAAAATAGAATCTGTCAAAAACAGAACAGTCTGTAGTAATCTGTATCATTCGAATACTTATGGAACTCAAAAAATTCTGAAATAAATTTCTGGACCTGAGGAATTTGTCTATTAACCATCTTCAAGAAGAATCAACCTAAAATCACTCTTCAGTAAAAAATGGCAGATATTCTCGTGAGCGCTAAAGTTTCTGTTTTTTACAGCAAGATCACATAAACTTCACCCAAGTCTCCCCAAAGGTTCTACTTGGCACAAACACTAATTAAAACATAAAAGAACATCTAACCAGAGGCTAGATGAATTATTTATTACTAAACAGGAACAAAAAGCAAGGAACAAAAGTAAAGTTGGGTTGCCTCCCAACAAGCGCTTTTCTTTAATGCCTTTCTAGCTAGGCATGATGATGGCAATGATGCTCACATAAAAGATAAGAATCGAAACATAAAGAGAGCATCATGAAGAATATGACTAGCACATTTAAGTCTAACCCACTTCCTATGCATAGGGAATTTGTGAGCAAACAACTTATGGGAACAATAATCAACTAGCATAGGAAGGTAAAACAAGCATAGCTTCAAAAATTTCAACACATAGAGAGGAAACTTAACATTATTGCAATTCCTACAAGCATATGTTCCTCCCTCATAATAATTTTCAGTAGCATCATGAATGAATTCAACAATATAACCAGCACCTAAATCATTGTTTTCATGATCTACTAGCATAGAAAATTTACTACTCTCCACATAAGCAAATTTCTTCTCATTCGAAATAGTGGGAGTATCATAAGAAACTTGAACACTAAAAATTGTTTCCACATTAAAAGAGTAATGTTCAGAAAAAGGGTAATCATAATCATGACAAGATTTGTAAATATAATCATCACTACTTTTTATAGCATAAGTTTCATCACAATAATCATCATAAATAGCAACTTTGTTCTCATAATCAGTTGGAACCTCTTCCAAAATAGTGGAATCATCACTAAATAAAGTTGATACTCTTCCAAATCCACTTTCATAAATATTATAAGATTCAACATCCTCAAAAATAGTGGGATCACTACTTCCTAAAGTTGACACTCTTCCAAACCCACTTTCATCAATATAATCATCATAAATAGGAGGCATGCTTTCATCATAATAAATATTCTCATCAAAACTTGGGGGACAAAAAATATCATATTCATCAAACATAGCTTCCCCAAGCTTGTGGCTTTGCATATCATTAACATCATGGATATCAAAGGAATTCATACTAACAACATTGCAATCATGCTCATCATTCAAAGATTTAGTATCAAACATTCTATAGATTTCTTCTTCTAGCACTTGAGCACAATTTTCCTTTCCATCATTCTCACGAAAGATATTAAAAAGATGAAGCGTATGAGACAAACTCAAATCCATTTTTTTGGTAGTTTTCTTTTATAAACTAAACTAGTGATAAAACAAGAAACAAGAAGATTCGATTGCAAGATCTAAAGATATACCTTCAAGCACTCACCTCCCCGGCAACGGCGCCAGAAAAGAGCTTGATGTCTACTACACAACCTTCTTCTTGTAGACGTTGTTGGGCCTGCAAGTGCACAGGTTTGTAGGACAGTAGAAAATTTCCCTCAAGTGGATGACCTAAGGTTTATCAATCCATAGGACGCGTAGGATGAAGATGGTCTCTCTCAAACAACCCTGCAACCAAATAACAAAGAGTCTCTTGTGTCCCCAACACACCCAATACAATGGTAAATTGTATAGGTACAATGGTAAATTGTATAGGTGCACTAGTTCAGCGAAGAGATGGTGATACAAGTGCAATATGGATAGTAGATAAAGGTTTTTGTAATCTGAAAATATAAAAACAGCAAGGTAACTAAAGATAAAAGTGAGCGTAAACGGTATTGCAATGATAGGAAACAAGGCCTAGGGTTCATACTTTCACTAGTGCAAGTTCTCTCAACAATAATAACATAGATAGATCATATAACAATCCCTCAACATGCAACAAAGAGTCACTCCAAAGACACTAATAGCAGAGAACAAACATAGAGATTATGGTAGGGTACGAAACCACCTCAAAGTTATTCTTTCGGATCAATCTATTCAAGAGTTCGTACTAGAATAACACCTTAAGACACAAATCAACCAAAACCGTAATGTCACCTGGATACTCCATTGTCACCTCAAGTATCCGTGGGCATGATTATACGATATGCATCACACAATCTCAGATTCATCCAACCAACACAAAGTACTTCAAAGAGTGCCCCAAAGTTTCTACCGAAGAATCAAGAAAACGTGTGCCAACCCCTATGCATAGGTTCATGGGCGGAACCCGCAAGTTGGTCACCAAAACATACATCAAGTGGCACGTGATATCCCATTGTCACCACAGATAAACACGGCAAGACATACATCAAGTGTTCTCAAATCAAAGACTCAATTCAATAAGATATCTTCAAGAGGGAAACTCAAATCATCACAAGAGAGTAGAGGGGGAGAAACATCATAAGATCCAACTATAATAGCAAAGCTCGTGATACATCAAGATCGTGCCATAGAGAGAACACGAGAGAGAGAGAGATCAAACACATAGCTACTGGTACATACCCTCAGCCCCGAGGGTGAACTACTCCCTCCTCGTCATGGATAGCGCCGGGATGATGAAGATGGCCACCGGTGATGGGTTCCCCCTCCGGCAGGGTGCCGGAACGGGCTCCCGAGAGGTTTTTGGTGGCTACAGAGGCTTGCGGTGGCGGAACTCCTGATCTATCTTGATATTCGATGTTTTTAGGGTACATAGGCTTATATAGGCGAAAGAAGCCGGTCGCAGGGTGCTCGAGGGGCCCACGAGACAGGGGCGCGCCCAGTAGGGGGGGCACCCTCCTATCTCCTGGCCTCCTCGAGGATCTTCTGACGTGAACTCCAAGTCTCCAGGATCATATTCTTCCAAAAAATCACGCTGCCGAAGGTTTCATTCCGTTTGGACTCCGTTTGATATTCCTTTTCTTTGAAATACTGAAACAGGCAATAAAACAACAATATGGGCTGGGCCTCCGGTTAATAGGTTAGTCCCAAAAGTAATATAAAAGTGTATAATAAAGCCCATAATCATTCAAAACACATGATAATATAGCATGAATGCTTCATAAATTATAGATACGTTGGAGACGTATCAATAAACTCAAATTATTGAAATATATCGAGTGCAGTGCTTTGATGTGTTGCGTCAACTCGTAAATCAACGAGAAGTTTGATTATCCTCTCCCTCGTGGACTTAACTGCACCTGCCTTTGGCTGTATGACAGGTTGGCCACCCACCTGTCGGGCCCACCTGTCATACACGCAAAGGCAGGAGCGTCCCTCCCTCGCCCATGAGCGTGGTGGCTGGTAAGACTAGGAGAAGCTTTCGCTGCACGCTCTCCTTCCCACACGCGGTGGACATGCAACAGTTCAATCTGTGTCAGATGGCCAGGAGCGTACTGTAGTACTCCTCCTGTGCAGTAGTACTCCATCATTGTTCGACTTCCCGAAGAGGCGAAGAGCCAAGCGCAACCCAGACGCTCGTGTGGCAGTTTCATGTGTAGAGTAGTCTAGGATAGCGTGTGCCGTGCCTGTAAGCTTAAAATCGTTGGGGTCGGCTCCATGCTATGTGGCCGTCTTGAAGTTTAAAAAAAAATTAAAATAGTCTTCTAGCCCTACCTGTCACCCTGGTGATTGTAGTTTGTATGCTCATCTGGTCAAGACAAGAATATATAATTTAATTTGTTTTTTTTCGAAAAGGGGGGGCTCCTCGGCCTCTGCATCAGAATGATGCATACGGCCACATATATTTTAATTTGTGGTTGGTAAATGTTAGAGGTTGCATCAAATATATTGTACACTGCGGGTCTTTCAGCCAAGTTTAGAGGCAAGCATGTGGGGCCATTGCTATGATGTGTCGCGTCGACTCGTACAATGAGGAGAAGCTTGATTTTACTACTACACGCCTTCTCCCTCGCCCATGCGCGCGGTTGCTCGCAAACGAGGACATGCTTTTGCTTAGTAGAACTTCTACAACAAGCTATCCGTCCCGCTCGTGGTGGACGGACATGCAGCAGTGGATTCGACACTGTAGAAGCAGTAGTAGTAACATCATTGTTCGTCTTCTCGAAGAGGCGAAGAGCCAAGCACAAACCGAACGTTGCAGTTGCGAACATTGGAGCACGCATATAGCCAGAGTCTTGCATGAGACAAAATTGCTATGTGAGCCCACTATTGTACTAGTACGTACAACTACTTGCTAATATAGCCCTGTAAACCAGAAAGGAGTATTTGCCCTTCTAGAGATTTCAACAAGTGACTAGACTACACCGAGACAGAGTACATATGGAGCAAAATGAGTGAATCTGCACCGTAAATAAATACGTACTAGTTCTATCGTTTTCCTCTCCGAGGTGCACAATATTGAGTATACTGACTAGTCTCTTTTTGACACGCATTTACGGTTTTTTTGACACAGTACAGACGCAAGCGCTCATATACACGCGCATACACTCACCCCTATGAACGCACACACGCATGACACTATCATCTTGAAATTTATGAAGTCACCATAGGCACCTCATCGTCGACGGGTCCATAGGTGCTTGAATGCCAAGGAGGGAGAGGGTAGCGGTTCCCGAGACGTTAAACGGTCAATGATGCATCCTCAATTACATGTAGAGGGAATTAATTGGAGAAGCAGAATAGAGCCAGCACGATGTGAATGCAACCGAGTTTGGACTCTCATATAATAAAGGCGCCCCATCACTCCAATCCATCTACTCCCAAGTCTCTGCGCAACACTTCTCACTCCAATCCAAGACCACGTGACCAGAAGCCACAAGCACGTATGGAGGCGATGGACGCGAGCGCCAGTCGGCTGTGCCAAATCATCCAAGGCACCGGCCTGCGGCCCCGCACCACGCAACGTTTCTAGACGGTGCTGGCGACCGCCGGCATTGTAGCCCTCGCCGATGCCGGCTTCGCCTCTCGCATGCACGACATGATGGTCAACTCCATCCGCAAGTTCACCACCGTCAAGAAGCGCGCGGACGACCTTTCTGTACTGCTCCAGCCCGCGCGCCCAGGCTCCTCATTGCCTGCAACCCTCATCGGCCTCCATGGTGACGAACTCTTTCAAACCCTGGTAGCCCTGCAGGTGCCGGAGGTCGCGACGAATAATGTGCACCTCGAGGCCGCGCTCGCCGCGCAGCGCCTCGCCATGCAAGAAACCATCGACCTGCACATCCACGTCTACGAGTAAATCGTCTACATAGGCCACTACAAGGCAAGCGAGGACAGAAAGATGTTGGCCTTCTTCCAGCGACTGGAATCTTTGGATGCCATTGTTCAGAAGCCGGCGCCCTGAGTCGAGGAGGTGGACGTCGTCGATGGATGCATCTCTTCTTCTTGCCTCCTGTAACCAGCACTGCATCGCCTCGTGGCCTTAATGTTTTATTAGTATAACTCCCTCTGTTCCCAAATATAAGTCTTTCTAAAGATTCCAGCAAGTGACTACTACATACGGAGCAAAATGAGTGAATCTACACTCTAAACTATGTCTACATACATCTGTATGTTGTATTCCATTTGAAATAGTATCTAAAAAGGCTTATATTTAGGAACGGAGGGAGTATATGGCATTTTTATTCCAGTCATAACATTTTCACTGTGAGGTGGGGCCGCAGTTGAGCAAACCCACCCCGCCCACCGGGCGTCGGCCGAGTTAGAAGAGAGAAACGAGGGAGGAGAGCTAGCTGTAGCACGGACGCTGTTGTCAGATGGGACTCGTGTATATAGAATAGAAGTACTGAGCACTCGTGCCTCTTTTTTTAGGGAAAAATTAGTCGTACGTCTAGTACCACTAGTTGGGTGCGTGCGACCTATAGCTGTCATCACTTTAGGTCTCCTTTTTGAACCGCAGCTACGCTTCATAGTACATATTTTTTCACGCATTTATCCTCCTATATGTACTCCTAGGCTATTTCCACGTGCTCCCATTCGCCGACATGTGGGACATAGAGCATCTGGGTCGTAGTGCATGCACGACTCGGAGCATATGCCGGGGTACTTTACATTTCAGACCTCACGAATTACATGCAAACCCTCCCGCGGAAGAATAAATAAATGAATGAATTACTACATGAAACCGGATTATTTTCATAGAAACCGGAGCACCTTCATTAAATTTTGGACATAACACGTTTATATAAAATGACCGGACCTAAACCAGTCTAAGGGCCTCTTTGATTTTTCCCGCAAAAAAGGGCCTCTTTGATTCGCAAGATACTGAAAACACAGGAATGGGGAAAGTATGATGGCGATGAACCGAGACGAGGAGAACTCTAACTCAGTTAGAGATTAGAGTTAGATTCTAACCCTGAACTAACTCTAAACCAAAGAGGTGTATGGATGGCAGGGTTAGATTGACAATAAATGCTCTTTCTCAATCATTTGACTACTTTGGACCCTATTTCCTGCTGGATTTGGTGTGGCCGGCTCTTCTGTGGCCTCCTCCCGCTCACAATTGACATAAACGAACCATCTTTACAAATCAAGCATGCAAAACATGATAATTTTTACTTTGTCCATACAAATGAGATATCCCACTTAAACATACAAGTCGTCAAGCAAGCTTCACAAAAAAATGAAACAAAGCATGAGGTAACTCATCATGGAAGTTATTCACGATAGGGAGGAAGCTCGGAGTCCCTCACGCACCGAGGGAGGAGCTCGCCATCGTCGCTCTGGAGGAAGGCTCTGTAGAGCCCAAGCCCCGGGAACCCCTCCGACGCTGGCCCTTGCGAGTTGAGGTCGACACCGGCATGGGTGGCAGGGTCGCTTGCCGCCGACTGGGAACTTAATCTTTGGGCCTCTAGAAATAATGCAAGCCTGTAACTAAAATACCTAGAAAGGTGAACTGAATCTTTGGGCCTCTAGAAATAATGCAAGCCTGAAACTGAAATACGTAGAAAGGTGAACTGAATCTTTGGGCCTCTGGAAATAATGCAAGCCTGAAATTGAAATACCTAGAAAGGTGAACTGAATCTTTGGGCCTCTAGAAAGATTTATTACATCCTCAAGCAACATCAAACAATTCCATGCGTGAACCACAAATCTATACCAAGTTTGATCAGGATCTACTTTTCCAAATCAAAATTAGCGCTAGAGCAAGAAAGATCAATGATATATCCATGAGACAGAGAAGGAACGAACAAACTCACCCCTCTTGCGACCTCCCTAGTAGATGAGCCACCACCACACACGGCAGAGGGAGAAAAACAACTGGTGAAGGGGGAGCGAGGCGACCTTCGAAGGCCGGAGGGAGAGGGCGGCCGGAGGCCGGAAGGAGATGGCGGCCGGAGGAGAGAGAGGGCGAGCGGCGCTTGGGCGGGCGGCCCTATGGGGAACAGAGAAGAGTCATGCGAGAGGGGGGGAGCGATCTGGTGCGGGCAGGGGACATTTTGTTAGTTCTCTTTTAGTGGGCCCGAGGATAACTAACCCAATTAGAACCTCTCCACCGCGCTAGTTTTTTAAGCTGGGTTAGAGCAAACTAGCTCAAACTAACCCCTCTTGTTTCTATAATTTGAGGCTATTTCAACCCAAACTAGCTCTAACTCAGGGATCCAAACAAAGAGGAGTGTTACTGTACATGCTACAGTGTGGACCGTAGCACATTGTTTTTATGGCCATATCACCAAATTGTTTTCTACTATTGGTTCACTGGGCTACTGTGGTTCGCACTACTGGTTCACTGGGCTGTCGTGGTTTGCACTGCTGGTTCACTGGGCTGCCGTGGTTCGCACTCCTCCGACCTGAGTAGTAGTAGTACTAGTATATACCGCATCATTCTTTGCTCCTTCTTACTACTCCGACATGTGGGAGAGCCAGCATCCGGGTCGATGTGTCATGCACCAGATTAGAGCGTGGAACAGAAGGGGGGCATCACCCCGGTCGGAGCGACAGTAATTCATGACTATAGTGAGTGGTCATATCACAAGTCTTTCCAGCAGTAACGCGCCGTCAAATCGCACAGCCCGACCTTTCCAGCAGTATGTTTGAGAATCCACCACTCGCTCACCCTCCTCGCCTCTCTGTCAAACCGCCTACCCAAAAACTGCTGCGCGTACTGCCCGGGAAAAGCCCCGCCCTCAACTTTTAACTACGCGAAAATAGTTCGAGCTTGTTCGTTCTATATAAATACAGTACTTACTATATGTTTATTCACCCGTGGGGTTGTTCAATGAATGGAGGGGCGGGGAGCACAAGTGAACAATATTGTAGTACTACTACAAGTAGGAGTCGTACAGTAGTCACCTTAAATAGAGAGTTTCTTTTATTTAATGCCACATACACAAATTGAAACGCTTGTTGTGGAGAGAAAAAATATAATCACTCCACTATATATGTACGCAGGGGCCTGAGCGCTTGCTTTACTAGGGTTGCTCTCTTCATTCTCTCATCCTCTCCAGATATAAACAAGACAGCGGTAGCGACATTTTCTCTCTGCTCACTGCTGGTCACAGATCCGGCCGGATCCCTTCGGCCGGTGTGTGTAGAGGACTAAAAGGTGCATCGTTCACGCGGTCATCACCGCCGAGGGAGGAAACCTAGAGCTGCCAGAGGGCCCCGATCCTCTACCCGTGTCGTTCTCTCCGACACAACGCCGGCTCGGGAGGTCCTCCGACCCTTCTTCCTCCCTGTCGTATTGTCCGCAGATCCGACCTGCCGTCGCCGACATCCCGGCAACCCTCAGGTATAAGTTCTTCGAAAGCGGCCTTGCTCTACTGCCCCAGCTCCCCACGTGTCTGCATGTGCATCTTTTTCTACTCCCATCAGCTCTTCCAAAGCCACCTAATTTTTTAGTATTATTAGAGGTAAAGCTACTTCATGCATTCGAATCTAGGGCTTTGTTCAAACAACAAAGAAAGGGGGGAAAGTTATAGCATGAATCTAGGACTTGATTCAAATAGGAAATAATATGGTGAAAGTAGTAGAGACCGGATACCCAACTGGTCTCTTGGTTGAAAAGGGAAATAATGGGAAAACACAGTACAAACTGGATAAGGAACAGATCTATTATTGGTTGAAAAAAGGATACAAAGTGGCGGCTGGTGGACAAGTATGTCCAGGATTAGATTTACTGCCATCACATAGTAAAAGGTTTCCAGGATTAGATTTGCTGCCCTCACATAGTAAACGGTCTCAGGATTAGATTTGCTGCCCTCATATAGTAAAAGGTCTCCAGGATTAGATTTGTTGCCCTCACATAGTAAAAGGTCTCCAGGATTAGATTTGCTGCCCTCACATAGTAAAAGGTCTCCAGGATTAGATTTGCTGCCCTCACATAGTACAAGGTCTCCAGGATTAGGTTTGCTGCCCTCACATAGCATGAACAAACTCGGCATCACCACTTCATGCCTCCTTGTAGGTACATTGTGCTGATGCGTCCACTGTCGCATGCCCTTATACCAACCTTTTGATGTTGTTAATGTAAGGGCACATGTAAAATGAAGCGATCACACTGTTACCTTAGGGACATGTCTAACCAGTGTTATTGTTAATCTAATGCCTCCAGTGATAAGATGCAATTAAACTGTGTTACAAATGGCACTCCTGCTGTTTTCCCCAGTATGATAAGTAAGTTGCTCCTTTACGCTGTTGAGTGTCCTGGTGTCCCCACGGTCCCATGCCCTTAAACCAACTCTTTAGCTGCTATTGATTTACTGTGTCTGGTAAACAAGCAATGCCACCATTAAAGTAATCCCATATTTGAGGAATCTCATTGTTGATCGTAATGCTTCTGGTAACATGAAGCATTACTGACATTTTAAAATTTCTACTATCCTTGTGTGATTGCCATGAACATAATTAAGATGCTTCTTTTCATTTTGTATATGTTTCATATATACTTATTGACCAGCAACTGTTTACTTTCTATCTTTTTGTGCAGATACGGATATCCATTTCACCTTGTTGCTATTGTGACCTTTTGGTGAACTGCACAAAACACTTTTTTTTGAATGAGTGTCTTGTGCAGTTCAACTAAAATGTCATGTGGGCAACATCTCTCAATTTTGGTGGAACTGCACAAAATGGTGATTGGAGTTTCCAAAATCTCCGTCAAGTTCTGTTGGTAATCTCGTGCAACATTTTATTAGCCTTTGCAAGATGGAGTCGTCACTGTCACCACAATGGCACTTTATTTTAGTGGAACTGCACAAAAGGATAAGAAAATTGTAGTTGCACCTTACATGAGCCGGACAGCCAACCTTAATGTTCCTCAATTTTAGTGCAACTACCAAAGAAGAACCTACCAGCTCACGAGAGCAAGTACTTCTTGCTAGCTGAATGATGCAATCTTTGCTTCATTTCAGGTGAACTGCAGAAAAAGGCGCATGAATTGAATCATGGAGCTGGAGGTTGACCTCATCCTAGTGGAGCTGCAGGTTGAGTTCAAGGAGGCCCCTATTAAAGTGAAATCATGCTCTTCTTGTTTGTGTTGTGCAAACAGGAATACTCAACTACAGATGTTGTGACGGTCAAGAGCATTCTCCAAGTTCTTCGATTGTATGACATGGCTAGCCAAGATGGATTTAATCCCGATATTCACTTTATCAAAAGGCTCTAATGGGTTGGTTCTGAATCTTGCAAGCTGGGAATCAATGAGATGTGTAGGCATCTTTGTTGTACTTATTATTTGAATCTTATTTGTTGGTTCTGAATCTTGCAAGCTGGGAATCAATGAGATGTGTAGGCATCTTTGTTGTACTTATTATTTGGATCTTATTTGTTGGTTCTGAATCTTGCAAGCTGGGAATCAATGAGATGTGTAGGCATCTTTGTTGTACTTATTATTTGGATCTTATTTGTTGGTTCTGAATCTTGCAAGCTAGGAAACACGGCATGATGATGCAGAGGACAACAATCATAACAAACAATTCAAACTTGGTAGTATTATCTTTGTGAAAGTGCGACAAATGTGCTGATCATGTGCGTCCTGAGAATAATAATTCTAATTGTTGTGCATGTTGATCCTGTGGCACTGATAGAACGAGCCAATATATTGGTTGTTTTAAGTATAAGTTTCTATTAAAGCTAATTAAATTTAAGTAAAGTGACCACTAAGTCCTGTTATTACAGTACCAATACAGACCCGCTCGTGAACCGACGTGTGGCCGAAGTAGGTTTCTTAATGGAGGCGTTTGAATGCGCCGAGGGTGCATCTTCTGTCGGGCATGCAGCGGACGAGGGAGGGGTAGTAACTGTTGTCGCCTATACAGACTCAGCTTACTGTTGAATCCAGTTCCCCAAGAGCTGAAAAACAAACTGCTACCGCCGCCTACACACTCGTTCACTCGAAGAGACTCCAATGGTGATCCGAGGGGTGAGCCTGATGGATATGGACTTCAGCAAGGAGTTCCGCTTTGAGTTCGCCGTTCAGTCCTATGGCTGCACCAAGTTGGATGTGATGTACACCAACGATCTGGACTCGGTCAAGCTCTGCCTCACCGAGTTCAAGCAGTACCTACAGGACGAGAAAGCACAAGGTTGAAGGTCTAGACCTTGTGCCCATCCATTCGTCTCCTAACAGGGACCAGCAGATCACCGTCGCCCAGGTATATGTGCGGGACGAGGTTCTCATCTACCACTTCTGTAGGGCCATCAGAGGTTCTGGAGCATTCGCCCATTTCATCGACAGCGCCAACTACACCTTCGCTATGGTGGAGAGAAGGAAGAACGTGATGATTCGGCCATCTGGTGCAACAAGCTTGTTGACATCCAGAAGCAATACAAGATCATCAGCAATGGGCAGGAGAAGGACTCCGTGGTTGACCTCGACGAGACCATCATCGACCCTTGATATGCCAACATGAAAGAAGACAACGATACCAAGGACCTGAACATGTGGGAGGTACCTCTGAATCTAGCCTACATAACCTACGTGGCCAAGGATGCATACGCATGCTACGACATGTACAGGCAGATCTTGGACATGAGGGCGTGTCTGCTTCCCGTAACCGACGAGTACATGGACAGCCGCAGCGTCATGATCAAGTGTGCCAGGAAGGTCTAGATGTTGTACTTTATCTGTTTATAAGCACATTTATCATCTGAGTGTTTCATGCATTAGCCTATGTGTCGTAATTATCTATTTTGTCCGAAATATTTCTTTTAAGAACCCATTAACCTGATTGCTTTTTTTAGTGGCTATTTGCTTATGTGTGTAACAAGTTCACTTGTCCATTAAAAAAAATAGTTCACTTGGCTGCCGTGCTTTGAATCTCCTTCCTCCCAACATATTCCCCTCCTCAGGTGGACCCAGCAGGTCTCTGAATTTTCTCCCACTTTCTTTTTCGATGTAAACTGAGTTTTCTCCCAGTACTTTTCCCTAGAACCAACTCAATTGTCCCACGTCTAGCCTAAAAAATAATAATACTCCACGTACTATTAACTCATCAAATTTAAATGATATTTTATTTCGTAAGTTGAAAGTTCTTACAAAATAATAATTATAATTGTTTATATATAACTTGGCAAGTTAACTCCTAGTGATTGCGTACATAAGCTTGCAAAGATTTTACTGACCAATGCAGTAATAGACGTGCAATCATGTGTTTATGTTTTTATAACATTTCTCCGTCTAGCCCAACATGATATTTTCATCCAGCCCAGCAAGTCCGCAGATTTTGAGAAAAATGCAAATGGGATTTAAACGGGCTGCATAGATGCTACATTATTGTCCAGCCCACCAAATGGACTAAAAAAACAAATGGACTGGCTGACATGTGGGCCAGTAGGTCGAAGCCTAAGAAGGCGTTGGATTTACATCCAACGGCCAGCATTCTTCTTCAATCTCTCGTCTTCTTCCCCCAGCACTGTTGGGACCGCCTGCTCTAGCCTTCGGCATCCAGCAGTGTTTTTTGTGCTCCTCAGCGAAACGCTACCCCGCCGATGGCCAGGCCATCCCTCCCCTCCGCACCTCCTGTTATTTTCTGCCGAGTGTAGGCCCACCCCGCACCCGAACCAGTCAAGTTTCCCACTCCTCTCCGTCTGCGACTCCACTTCCGCGTCTTCCCCATCTCCGGGTCGTTCCAGTCTGGGGCCTCGCCGTCGTCCACCGCCTCGGTGCGCTCCGCGCAGCGTGGTCAACATACGAGAGTCATCGAAAGAGGACTGTACGTGGAGAGCCTGACGGTTGGGACCCACGAGGTCCATGGTCGCACTTAAGGAAAGTTCCTCCTTATTACGCACTGTACATGGACTATATGTGGGAAGGGCTTCTGTATTTCGCGAAAAAAAACGTTCCCCCCGCTGACAGGTCAGACCCACCAGCTATATCTTCGCACGCAAGGAAGTGCCTCCTTATTACGCACAAAAAAATGAATACCCCCTGCTAGCTGGGATCCACCATAGTGGGTGGCTGACTTGTGGGCCTACTAAGTTGACGAGGATAGAGGGCTTTGTCAACTTAGTCAATATGAACGATTCTAGCTCCAGTGACCGTATGATGTCCATCCAACGGCCATAGTGCTTCTTCAACCTCTGGTCTTCTTGCTCCAGCCGCCCAAAGCAGCGCCGGTCGTGCCGCGTGCTCCTGCCTCTCGTGGCCGGCTGTGATGTCGCGGAGGCCTCACCGCCCCTTACTACTCCCACCGCTGGCCCAGGGCATCCCTCTACCCACCCACACCCCCTGTTATTCTGCGGTGATGGCAGCCTCACGCCATAGCTGAACCAGTGAACCCTCGTAGTCCTCTCCGCGTGGGCATCCACTGCCGCGTCTTCCCCGGCTCCGTGTCGTCCCCTTCCTAGGCCTCGCCGTCGTCCACCACCTTGGTGCTCTCGGCGCGGCATCGTCAATGTGGTCAATGACCGACTTCCATCGAAAGAGTACTGTACGTGGAGAGGCTGACAGCTGGGTTCACGGCCGCAGCCGGGTCCACGGCCACAACCCAGTTTTTTGTGATTTGCCAAGTAAGTTGCTTTGTCAGGCATGTTGGGCTGCAAATCTTTCAAGACGAGGAGACCTTCATTCGGCTGGCCGAGAAAATGACCTATAAGTAATGAGAAATGGGTTGTACATTTTTAAAACACATCAAACCGGCAATTAGTTTCAAATATCTTTTTTTTATTTCGAGATTTTAAATTGCAATTATTTTTATGCGTGGACAATTTGTTAGATTTTATATTGATATACATTTATTTTTAAAATCATTTTGAATGTGTTCGGGATTAAAAACAGTTCGGACCGCACTGAAATATGCAAAATTTCTTATAATTTGTTAACCGTGGCCACAATATGGGTTGTAATGCTAACAAAAAGAATATGGGCTCCAAAAAACCTTAAGAATTAGCAAATGGGTTGTAAATTATTAGAAATAATGGCAGATGGGTTGTATGCTATTTTCCACAGATTTGAGGCTTTCCTAAAAAAAGGTTGACGCACAAGCAGTGACTGTTGGATTTCCATCCAACGGTCGTCGTGCTTCTTCAATCTCTACTCTTCCTGCTCCAGCCGCTCAAACAAGCATCGGCGAGACTGCCTGCTCCCGCCTCCCCGCGGCTGGCTGTGCTGCCGCGCAGGCCTCACCGCCCCACCGTACTCCCATCGCTGGCCTAGCCATCCCTCTACTCACCCACACCTGCTGTTATTCTCCGGCGATGGCAGACGAACCAGTAAACCCTCGTACAGTCATACTCCCCTCCGCGTGGGAAACAACTGCCGAGTCTTCCCTGCCTCCGTGTCGTTCCCTTCCTAGGCCTCGCCTTCGTCCATCGCCCTGGTGCTCTCGGCGCGGCCTGGTCAACGTGGTCAACGACCAACATGCATCTGAAGTGGACTGTATGTGGAGAAGCTGGGTCTACGGCCGCACGCAAGGAAATGCCTCCTTATTACGCGCAAAATAATGATTCCTCCACCTGACATTTGGGACCCACCGAAAGGGCCTCTGTATTTCATGAAAAAAACATTATCGTCGCTCACAGCTTGGACCCACCAGCTATATCTTCGCACGCAAGGAAGTGCCTCCTTATTACACACAAAAAATGAATACTTCCCCTGCTAGCTGGGACCCAGTATAGTGGCAGGCTGACTTGTGGGCCTACTAAGTTGATGGGGACGGAGGGCTTTGTCAACTTAGTCAATACTCCAGTGACCGTACGATGTCCATCCAACGGCCGTAGTGCTTCTTCAACCTCTGGTCTTCGTGCTCCAGCCGCCCAAAGCAGCGCCGGTCGTGCCGCATGCTTATGCCTCCCGTGGCCGGCTGTGATACCGCAGAGGCCTCACCGCCCCCTACTACTCCCACCACTGGCCATGCCATCCCTCTACTCATCCACACCCCCTGTTATTCTGCGGCGACGACAGCCTCACACCGCAGCCGAACCAGTGAACCCTCGTACTCCTCTTCGCGTGGGCATCCACTGCTGCGTCTTCCCCGGCTCCGCGTCGTCCCCTTCCTAGGCCTCGCCGTCGTCCACCGTCGTGGTGCTCTCAGCGCGGCATGGTCAATTTGGACAACGATCGACTTCCATCGGAAGAGTACTATGCGTGGAGAGGCTGACAGCTGAGTCCACGACAGCCGCAAGGAAGTGCCTCCTTATTACACGCAAAATAATTATTTCTCCACCTGACAGTAGGGACCCACCGGACGGGCCACCGTATTTCACGAAAAAAATGTTCCCCCCTGACTGCTGGGATCCACCAGCTACACCTTCGCACGCAAGGAAGTGCGTCCGGACAAAAAAACGATTCGCCCCCTGACTGTTGGGACCCACCAGCTACATCTTCGCACACAAGGAAGTGCCTGACAGTCGGGACCCACCTGGTTGAAGTGTACGTAGCGTTGTCATTCTGGTCGTGAACGTGTACGTACATACTGGTGGATGTAGAGGCGCGCACGTGTCGTAGTAGATGCGCGTATGTGTCATAGTAGAGGCGTGCACGTAGCATGTACACGTACGTACAACAGCCAGTGTGCAAGAAAGAAAATACGACCACGTATGTGTACATACGGGCGGGGTCTCGAACGCCTACTCGCACATACGTACGGCCAGGGCTCGTGTACATGGCTAGGTCGGAACGGAGAAACAACGTCGTCGTCGTGTTCATGGGGAGCCAACCGGCTGGGTCGGAACGGAATGCGTCGTCGTGTTCATCGGGAGGGCTTGGACGGAACAGGCGATGGAAACGAGGCCTGGTGTACCGCAGAACGGAGGAAACGGTCTTGTGTTCGACCGGCCACGTTCGAAATGGGATCCTGTTCATCGGGAGGGGTCTGGCGTACCGCAAAACGGAGGAAACGGACCTCCTATGGTCGAAACGGGGGTCCTGTTGATCGGGAGGGGTGTGGCGTACCGCAAAACGGACGAAACGGACTTGTGTTGGAGCGCTACGGTCGAAACGGGGGTCATGTTCATCGGAAGGGGTGTGGCGTACCGCAAAACGGGACTCCACGAGATACTGTTCATCTCCACCGTCGACCTCCTCCAGTCTCCACGGGCTCCTGTTCATCCAGCCTCCACCGCGCACTACTCCACCGGCTATTGTTCAACCACCCCTCCACGGGCACCCCTCCATCGTCTACTGTTCATCCAGCCCTCCACGGGATCGTCCTTTTCATCCAGCCCTCCACGGGGTCCTGTTCATCCAGCCCCAACCGGCTCGATCGATCGGGGTCCTGTTCATCCAGAGGCAACGCCACGGGATCCTGTTCATCCACCCCCACCGCTCACTATTCATCCAAACCCCCCGCAACGCTAACTGTTCATCCAGAGGCAGCATTGATCGGCTTCAGTCTCGATCAGGTTCAGTTAACAGCCATCGATCGATCGCTCGGGTTAAGTAACGCGTAGCCTGCAGTGCAATCGCTTGGGTTCAGTTAGAGCCCAATGCCTTACTCGGGTTCAGTTAGAGCCAACGCCTCGCACACACGCGCGTACGAGTATGAGAGAAACGCGCATCGCTCGGCCCCCGACCACCCACCGTAACCAGGAACTCTCCGAAATTTTCCTCGCCCTCGCTTCTACCACGGTTTTTTCCGTCATGGACGGCCCAAAGAATGTCATGCAGCTGCGTCTCCGGCCCGCCAAGGACGAAAATCCCATTTTCTGTCATGATTTTCTGTCATAGAAGTAGAAGCCCACCACATCTATGATGATACCGGGTTTTGTCACATTTATCGTCATAGAAGTGTCATATGTATGACAGAAATTTTTTTCGTTCGGCCCAAAGTGTCACGGATGTGTCTTTTTTTTTGTAGTGGTAGTCCCAGGCACGTGCACGGGAAAGCTGTAACTTGACATTGCAGGACATCCGCAACATTCTGACAAGTCTGTATGTCAAGGCAAACTGGCATGAGAGTGCTCTTATGATAATTGATCTTAAGTCCTGTGAAATCATTGAAGGCTTGTAGAATTCGTTTGATAACCCGTGCTTGCTGGATGTCCCCTTGCATCAAAATCAACATGTCGTCCGCGTACTGCAGGATCGGGAAGGGGCCATCACCCCCAAGTGGGTGTTTAAGGTTCCCCGCTTGGTGTTCTTTTTTGCAGAGCTGTTGCAGAACATCGGCTGTCAGGATGAAAAGGTAGGGAGAGAGGGCGTCCCCCTGCCTTAGACCACTTTTTAGGATGATCTTGTCCCCAACTGATCCATTGATAACTATCTCAGACGAACTGGTTGATAGGATATCGTGTATCCATCTGACCCATCTGCATCCAAAACCTCTGGCAACCAGGATGAGCTTTAGAGCATCCCAACTAACACTGTCAAATGCTTTCTGGAAATCTAGCTTGAGCACTAGCATTGGCCTATTTCTCTTCTTTTCCCGTTGAACCAGTTCTGCTGCCAGAGCAAAATTTTCAGCTATGCATCTCCCATGCAGAAAACCAGATTGTAGAGGGTGTATGAGGCTCGGGATGAAATTTTGAAGCCGGACTGCTAGGATTTTTGTTGCGAGTTTGGGTATACTGTGGACCAGAGCAATTGGCCTGAAATCCTTAATATCCGTTGGGTTCTCTTTCTTTGGGAGCAGCACAATGTTGGCAGTGTTAATGCCGCTCAGATCACTGTCATGATCATAAAAAGCTTGGAAAAACCTCATTAAGTCCTCTTTTAGCAACCAAGTAAAGCTCTTGTAGAACTCATTAGTGAACCCATCCGGCCCCGGGCTCTTATTGTTGGGAGTTTTCTGTATAACCGTTGCTATTTCGGCCCAGGTGAAAGGTATTTCCAGCGCATTTAGATCAGCCTAGTCGTATAAGCTTCTGGGGTCCAAGGTTGGCAGTGACACAGATTGCTCGCCGAAGATACCGGTGAAGAACTGAGTGGCAATTTGAAGCTTGTCCTGGTCTCTGTAAAACTCTATGTCATCCTTAACCAACAGTTTAATCCTGTTTTTTCTGTGTTGACAGTTGGCGGCTGCGTGAAAAAACTTAGTGTTCTCATCTCCCAGAGTGCAACCTCTTATCTTGGCTCTTCTCCTCCCAAAGCTGGTCTGTCATAGAATTATTTGCTGGGCTTTTGAGTTGGCATGATTTCTGAGAGTAGCCTCCAGCTTGGATAGAAGTCTCCTTTCCTCTACAGCGTCAAGGTACTGAACAACATGATTGCAGTTGGCTAGAATTTCCTGCATGGGTGATTTCTTGCGTTCCTAGACCCTGATAGCAGCCCTTGTCCTTCTGAGTTTGAAACTGATCAAAGTAGCAGCTGACGCGAGTGGTCTGGTACCTCTCTTCCAGCTCTGTGCTATCAGATTTCTGACCTTCGGGATATGCAGCCAGTGGTTTTCAAAATGAAAGAAAGAGCTTTTCGGTGTTTCCCTTGAGAAATTCACACCAATGAGCACGTGGTCAGAGGTTGTAGCAGAGAGGGCAGTAGCAGAGGTGCTGGCTCCGCTCTCTTGTTGGACCAGGTAAAGCTCCACACGACCATGGCCGACGGGCAGCACCTAACCACGGGCTCCGTCCATGAGCACCGCGGAACCACCACCAGGGTCGCCGCCCCGGCATCACATACCTTGATACCACCTCGCTCGAGACCCACCGCAACCCCACCTCGCTTGATACCACCAGGGTCTTCTCTTTAGCCTCACGACGAAAACCAGCCAAACGTTTGACTGTTCGTCCAGACGACCGGGACGGGAAGAAGCAGGACTAGAAAATCCCATGTCCAACCCACGGCCACCGCGTGATAGGATAGATAGCGTCCTTTTCCTCCACACGCCGCCTGCTCTGAAATCCTCTCTGTGTGACCATTAATTCCCCGTCGTTCGACCTCGAGCTTGTTCCCTTGAAAAAGAAAGTCGAGCTTATCTCTGGCTCGTTACCCGCTGACTTTGATTTAGCGCGTAAACGGTCTTGAATTCTCATCAGCAGATTAATTGCTGCTGCAGAAAACTCCAGCGGTACGAACAGTATACGTAGCAGTACTACTGTGAGCCGAGTACTTCAACGGCCAACCACGGCGATTTGGCGATCTTGGGGCGGTCCTTGATGTTGAGGGGCAGACCCGGATCGTCAGTATGGTCAGCAACTTAATCTGACCCAACGCGCTCCACACGCAGCTCCCACGTCGCGGCGGCCACGCACCCCTCGTCCCGTCTGGGAACGCCATGGACTGCATTTGTTTATGGTCACACCTTTGGGGTAACATGCATCAGCTGGTTTCCTGAAGTTCGTGTTTGTTTTGTTCATTAGGCAGCACTCTCGAAATTACGTACCCAGCACAAGAACGAGCCAGCGGCACGCACTCAACTTAACTTGACCACGCCATCGATCTCAACTTCTCGACCAATCAAAAGCACGTAAGACAAGTATGATTGGAGAATTCCACGGCCGGCAGCAACGGTGTCACCATTAATCTATCCGTATCTATCTATCAACCTGTCACTCACGCACAGCCAATTGAGTGTGAGCTTGGGAGACAGGCGCGTAGCCGGTCAATGGCCGATGGAGGAAACGAACTGGCTGGCGTGAGCGTGAGCATGTAAAGGGAGCAACGGAAGCCACCGCTTCACCAAAAGTACGTAGTGGCACACACCAGCGCTAGCATAGCAGCCATGACGACGGCGCAGGCGCTCTTCCGGGCCTCCACGGCGGCCCTCCGGCGCCACGGCCTTCTCATCGTCATCCTGCTTCTGCTGATCGGCGCTTACGGTGTCGCGGCGCAGGGGGGTGGTGTGGTGCCTCCGCGGCGGCGGCGGCAGGTGGTGGACGTAGGGGTGATCTTGGACACGAAGACGTGGGTGGGGAACACCAGCTGGACGTGCATGGAGCTGGCCCTCGACGACTTCTACGCCGACGCTAGCCACGCCCGCTACCGCACCAGGCTGAAGCTCCACCTCCGGGACACTGGCCCCGGCGCCGTCGACGCCGCGTCCGCAGGTATTTGTTGCGCCGTGAACGGCTCCCCCTCTCGGACGGAGCAGTAAGCTTCTTCTTCTTTTTTTTTTTTTTAGGGA
>NC_041389.1:407104243-407108946 GCF_002162155.2 Triticum dicoccoides | reverse complement strand
ACGGAGCTTTTTTTTTTTGAGAACTGGGAAAGACGGAGCTTTGAGGAAGACGGAGGGCGTGGGCTGAAATATGGGCCGAATCTTCTACTGTGGCCCGAGCATGAGTGTTTTTTTTAGAATCATCCCAATTTCTCTATGCCCCGAACCCTCGTTTGGCCCATCGGCTCATCGGCGTGGCGCCGGCGCCGGCGCCGTTGCCATTTTCCCCGTCGGCGGTCGGGGCAGCTCTGCTAGCCTCGCCCTCGGCTAGTCGGCTCCTTGTCTTGCTTCTCGCGACGCCGTCACGCTGCCCTATCTGGCATAGAGAGAAGGTACCCCTTCTTCTCCGGCCCCCAGCTCGTCGCGGCAAGTAATTTGGAATGTCTTAGCCCTCGAGCCCCAACTAGAGCATACAAGTTTGATTTGGAACTGGAGCATACGAGTTTGACGCTTTCCCGATTTACTTGAAAAACTAGGGCCGTCAATCAAACTTGTTCTTTATTTTTTTCAAGGAAAAATGCACCTGTGAATTTGTTATTACTTGTGCTGTTAGTTAGGGTAGATCTGACATTGCTATTCTGAGAGATTTTCAATCAATTTACCATGTGTTATCAATGAGAGAACCATTAAAAAGTTCCAGTACTGATATGTACATGCCTACAGTTTCCTTGCATTTGCTTGATAGTATAAAGCATTAATTTGTTGCGAAATCTCTTTCTAAGATGCATAAGGATTACAGGCATTGATCTGCTGAAAAATGTCCGAGTGCAAGCGATTGTTGGACCACAGACTTCAACTCAGGCTAAATTTCTCGCGGAGCTGGGGAACAAATCAACGGTTCCGATAATTTCATTCTCCGCAGATTGCCCGTCACGATCGGGCCTAACACCATACTTCATCCGGACTGCATGGAATGACTCCTCTCAAGCAGAGGCTATTGCCTCACTTGTTCAGAAATACAATTGGAGGGAAGTTGTCCCTGTCTATGAGGATGATGATGATACCAATATCAAATTCATTCCCGACCTTATTGATGCCCTCAAACAAGTCGACACTCGTGTTTCATACAGGTGCAAGATCCATCCTTCAGCTACAGAGGATGATATGAAGACAGCTATCTCAAACTTGAAACGGAATTGGACAAGCGTATTTGTTGTGCGTATGTCGCATACTTTAGCGCATAAGTTTTTTCAGCTTGCCAAACAGGAAGGGATGATGAGCCAGGGCTTTGTCTGGATTACCGCGTATGGCTTGACAGATATCTTTGATGTGGTTGGTTCGCCGGCACTTGATGTGATGCAAGGAGTTCTTGGGGTGAAACCTCATGTTCAAGATACCGTGGAACTTCAAAACTTTAGACAGAGATGGCGCAGGAAGTATCGATTAGAGAATCCAGGCACCTCATTAAGTGAGCTCACAGTATCTGGCCTCTATGCTTATGATACCATATGGGCGTTAGCATTAGCAGCAGAGAAGGCTGGATATGTGAATTCAGACTTTGGGCCGTCTTTAATAAAGAATGCTTCCACTGACTTTGACAGAATAGATACTTCAAAACCTGCTGAAAAACTGCGAGATGCACTCCTAAAGGTCAATTTTTTGGGCATCAGCGGGAAATTTCACATTGAAAACATGCAGTTAGTATCATCAAACTACACAATAGTCAACATTGTTGGTCAGGAGAGAAGAGAAGTCGGTTTTTGGACTCCAGGATCTGGCATCTCTGGTAGTCCAAAAATGAAGTCTGATCTTAACACCATCATATGGCCAGGAAATAATGAAACTGCACCTAGAGGCTGGATATTTCCAACGAATAAAACTCTCAAAATAGGCATGCCTGTGAAACCTGGGTTTGAAGAATTTGTAAGATTTGAAAATGGTAAAGCCACGGGGTTCTGCGTCGATGTATTTGAGGCAGTAGTTAAAGAATTATCCTATGAAGTACCCCGTCGCTATTTGCAGTTTGGAGATGGGGAAGGATCGAGTAACGGAACTTATGATGAGCTTGTCTACGAAGTTTATCTTAAGGTATGCATGGTCCTTTTTCTGTTCCATTCTGCTTCATTGATCATTGGTCTTTAGTATGCAGACATGTAAGACTATATCTCTGCACCTGTTCGCCCTTAAACAAAATCAAACTTACTTTTATGTGTTGCTGGCAGAGATATGATGCAGTTGTAGGTGATATAACAATCTTGGCCAACCGTTCTTCCTATGTGGACTTTACTCTTCCTTACACGGAGTCAGGGGTACGCATGTTGGTTCCAGTTCAGGACCGGAGACAGAAGACTGCATGGACATTCCTAAGACCTTTGACAGCTGACCTATGGTTAGGAACTGGGGCCTTCTTTGTCTTCACAGGTTTTGTAGTCTGGAGTATTGAGCATAGAATAAATCAAGACTTCCGAGGTTCCCCAACCAGTCAAATTGGATCAGTCTTCTACTTCTCCTTCTCAACACTAGTATTTGCTCACAGGGAGCAGATCCTGAACAACTTCTCAAGAATTGCAATAGTTGTTTGGCTTTTCGTTGTGCTAATAGTGCAGCAGAGTTATACTGCAAGCTTAAGCTCGATCCTTACAGTGGAGCAACTTCAGCCAACAGTCACAAATTTAGAAGAAGTTATCAGAAATGGGGGCAATGTTGGCTACCTCAATGATTCTTTCTTGCCTGGGCTTTTGAAAAGGTTGAAAATTGATGAATCAAAAATGATTCCCTTTGACTCCCCTGTGGAATACGATGAAGCGTTATCAACTGGAAAAGTTGCCGTCATTGTTGATGAGATACCATACCTTAAGGTGTTCCTTTCAAAGTATTGCCAGAAGTACACAATGGTTGGACCAACCTACAAGTTTGATGGATTTGGTTATGTGAGTAACATTTTTGCAGTTGTTGAACAGTAGCTCATTTTTGACATGGTTAAATCCTAGATGCTGAATCAATTTTCGCTGCTAATTTGCCGCAGGATCCTTCTAGTAGCCCAAATTTGTATATTAAAATACCATCGGTTTAAACTTTTGATTAAGATTATAGTTTCAGCTCATGTTTGAGTTGTACTTTGAAATTCGTAAATTTGTCTTATGTGAACTTGCTAAAGGACAACTGCAAGATTAGATTTGTTTTCTCAAGAACCTAAAATGCACGATCGTGTTCTGTGGAATGTGGTGCTGATTTTATTGGTTTTCTATTGGGAACTACTCCCTCCGTTCACTATTATAAGATTTTCTGATTCAGATGTATATAGACACATTTTAGTGTATTTGTTAGCCCATTTCAGTCTGTATGTAGTTGATATTGATAATATCCAAAACATCTTATATTTATGAATGGAGGGAGTAGAAGACTTGCTTGCTTATTGAAGTATCCAGTAACATGATAAATCTATTTACTTGATCAGGTTTTCATCTAGTTTACTTAAACCTTATCTTCATATTAGACTTTCTGAAGTTCAATCAGAACGATGGAATATTATGATCAATATGATTGCCACACCTTACCAAGGGCTTTGCATGAGTGATTAATATTACTGCCTCATCGTTATTTTGGGCTGGTGTAAATTAATGATAATATAACTCGCTCAGCACTATGCCTGGCATGTATACCACTAGTGAAGGCTTTTCTGATACTCTATTGTGTGCTAACTCTGCAGGCATTTCCTCGAGGCTCTCCACTCACACCTGATATTTCGAGGGGAATACTGAAATTCGCATCAGATGACAGAATGGTTAAGATGCAGAAAGACTTGTATGGCGATACGTCATGCCCCGACAAAGATGACTCCCAAACTTCAAGTAGCCTTACATTGCACAGCTTTCAGGGGCTGTTCATCATCAGCGGAGCATCTTCAGTGCTGGCATTAATCCTGCACGCTGCCATAACCATTTATAACAACCGACATGAATTCAGCAGTGACAGCAGTCAGAGTTCATGGCGCAGATGGCCTGCCATTCTCTCCAAGCTCTTCCATGGGGACGATAGTCCTTCTAACACTCCAGATAAAGATGAAGCCGCAGCGGAAAATGCTGGTGGTGCAGTTGAGACCCCACTGAGCATACACATACCTAATCACATTGTCGAGCACCTGTCAGACACGGATACAGGAAGCCCACCGGAAGGAGAAGGAACACCAGGCAGGGAGCTCTCAGTTCAGGACACGGAACCGCTGTCGTTTGCTTACATGCATTCTGAGAGAGAGCAAAATAGAGCAGCTTCCTTGTCTCGGAGTGGGAGCTTGATTCGCAGGAGGCAGATAAGCATGGAATGAACTACTGTACTTGACGAGCGCATAACTTACTGTCCGATGTAATGTAGTTATTCATTTAGCTATCTGTACATGTTTACAGTTTATCTATTTTGAACCGCAATGCTTGATGTGCATTTCCACATTGGCAATTGATGCTAGTTGCGAGGAAGGGATTCTGATGCTAGTGGTTTCTGAAGAACCTGTGAAGTGCTAGCCTGTATGCTGGTTTTCTCACCCCCTCAAAATTCGAAGAGATTATCGAATGACGTCGTTTTGTCAGGTGCCACATATGTTATTTTTCAGTACTTGTTTTGTTTTTATCAAATGCAAAGTACTCCTTCCGTTCCACAATACATGCCTTCCATTTGTCAAAATATTGATGTATCTAGACATGTAAGGACGCGACTCGGTGGCACCCGTTGGCCAGGTAGTGAATCAGGGCACACACCCGTAAAAGGAAACCCCCCTGCCAGCAGGAAAG
>NC_041389.1:407092814-407103858 GCF_002162155.2 Triticum dicoccoides | reverse complement strand
GGTGGTATCTAAAAATCTTCTTCCTTTCCCTCGTGGCCTCCCCCATTGCTGCAGGAAGAAAAAAGGAGGATGCATAGAATTGTACACAAGTTCCATGCACAGGGTTAGCAAGTCAAAAAATACATCTGCAAAGTCGCATGGTTTGTTGGGTTAAAATTGGAAGAACATAGGGACAAAAGAGGAGCATGCATATAATTGTAGACAAGCTGCAAAGCAGGTTCTGTTTTCCCCCTAACAACACAACATTTGTTGGGCAGTATGAAATTACACTAGTTTCTTGCCAGCCAAATTGATGTTGCAACCTATGCATTAACATTGTTAATTTCAAGCAGATAGTGTGTTTTAGCTAACAAGACTTTGTCATTTTCAACTCTCAGGCAAGTTTATGTATAGGGGAGGCAACTCTAAAAAAGATTTTCTAAGCAGGTTTTGTTTAACATACCCAGCCACCCCCTCCTAGTTTCCCATGAATTTTCAGGGTGTGTTGTGTTAGTCAGGCAAGTTCATGATGCAAAATGTAGGCAATAACATTGTTACATTTTTGAAGATGTTATGACAAAGTTTCATCTATGGGAGGGGGTAGGCAAGTTGATTAGATTGAAAATTGAGGTTCTTTTGCGCCTCAACAGCACATGATTGGTTAAGAAGTGTATCGAAAAAACATAACTGTAGAGGAGCTAGGATCTAGCTAGGTTATTTGCTATGTACAATGCAAAGTTGTTTCTAAAAAATGTAGGCAAGTCATGTTCCCTTTCGAGGCAAGTACTGTAATATAAAATTTTGGGCAAGTACTGTAATGTAATGCAGGCAAGTCCTGTTCTACTGCAGGCAACTGCTGTAAAAATATATAACTTCTTAATTCAGTAATGCAGAAAAGATAGGTAGAAGAACAGATAGTAGTACCTAATAAGATGCCTTCTTTTGGACATTGTGAAATGTTGAAGATCACCTATTAAATTTCATGTATAGGGGGGTAGGCAACTTGATCAGATCACCAGGCAGATCCTGTTTGCGTCAACAACACGGGACTTGGTTAGAAAAACTATGAAAATATACATAATGGTAGAAAAGCTATGTTCTAGTCAGGTTTTTTGCTATGTAGAAGGCTAGTAGAATAAATTTTAGAGAAGCAAATTTCCGACAGTTTGTATGCAAGTTCAAATTGGATGCACGCCCTACGCAAAAAAAGCTTATGTATATAAGCAAGTAGTGTACAGTTTCCTACAGATTGCATACAAAGTACAAAATTTGATATATGTAAACATAGAGAAAAGTGCGATGTATGCAAGTAGTGTACTCCTTCCGTCCCAAATGCTTGTTGGAGAGATGGATAAAATTGGATGTATCTATACTAGTATACGTCTAGATATATCCATTTCTCTGGCAAGTATTTCGGGTCGGACGAAGTATAATGCAGGCAAGTCATGTCCTATTTGTAGGCAAGTATTGTGATATAAAAAATGTGGGCAAGTACTGTAATACAATGTAGGCAAGTCCTGTTCTACTGCAGGCAAGTGCTGTAAAAATAAAACTTCTTTATTCATTAATGCAGAAAGATATGTAGAACAAGAGATAGGTAGAAGAAGTACCTAATAAGTTGCCTTCTTTTGGACTTCTTTCCCAGCTTCATAACCCTACTACCAATAAAAAATGGTACTTAGGCATTGTAAACCCTGTATACAAAACCTGTGGCAACCCTGATAGGACTTTGGCAGAAATGAAGCAAAAAAGCTATGAGACATTAGGCAAGTGAACAAGTAAAAGGATGTTCTACAAACGAGTCATACAAAGCTATGTCCAAGCACACATGTTCGAAACACATATCACATATGGTCCACGCCACCACAAAATGCTAACGAAAAAAGAAAAACTACATAGTATTCTTCTGCCTTCTTCATATTGTACATTTGCAAGTGAAGATATATCTGCCACTGTAACTTCAGCAGAGACGAAGAAAATGAAGAATCATAAGCCATGTCTCCGCCTTTTCGCATTTCCTGATAAAGAACAAAGGATAAAAACAGAAAAACATTAAAAGAGTCACTGTTGGAGAATGAAGGACATTGAAGGATATTAATGCAAGCCAGAAAATGAACATTCATTATTTCGTGAAATCTGTATTGTACATTTGCTTCTAGAGTTGCCTTCATTTTTGTTATTAGTTGCCTGGAAAATCATTATTTGCCTTTTTTGTGAAAAAGTTTGGCGATGATTGACTTAAACGAATTGCCTGATGATATGGTCACTCTGAAGTGCGTTTTACGGGTGGGGTTGGAGTTGAAGACCCCTTCACATAGCCTAATGCCCCACAACCTGGTGGAGACTACAATGAGGTTGTAGGGGAATCACCTAATCCCATGAGTACCCAACATGCTCCTGCTGCGCCTGAAGAAGTTATGCAAAAAGAAGGCGACACTTTTGATGACAAAACAATGTCTGCTGAAACAGGTGGAACTATTGGACAAGGAGTTGTGGGAAATGATAATGATGATGAAGCTTGGTCCCAACCAAGAGAGCCTTTCATAGGCATGAGGTTTGATACTCTCGAGTGTGCTCAAGAACACTACAATGCCTACGCTCTCCGACTTGGGTTTTCAATCAAGATGAACACTTCTAGGAAATCCATGATTACTGGTGTGTTGGAGAAGCAACAATTTGTTTGCAACAAGTTCCGAAAACCAAAAGCTGATGATGGAGGTGCGAAACTGTCCCTGCCCTAGATGTTTGAAGATATTAATGGATATGCAGAAGATGGTGCAGATGATGAGATTGTGTTCCTTGATGATGAGTGCAGAAAAAAAGTCCAAGAAAAGAAAGCGAGATACAATAATGCAGATAGGGTGCAGAGCAAGGATGGTTGTGAAGCTAAAGGATGGTCGGTGAGAGGTGGTTTTCTTTATTGTTGAACACAATCATGCATTGGTTGATAAGCCATCACTAACTAAGTACCTTCGATCGCACCAAGGGATCCCTCCAGAAGAGAAACTATTCCTGAAAAATCTTCATAATTGTAATTTGACCACAGATGTGTGCACTTTCCAAAAATACATTCTGCATTACTACATTATCATTCAAAATCTGCGTTTACATTTCATGAAAATACACTCTGCATTTACTACACTTGTTTTAGTGCTCCAACATAGTCACCTTGAGAACTTGGAAATTTATAGTTATAGGTATTGTTTTGTACTAGTAAAGAAGAAAAACCCCCTATAGGTTTCTAAAAAATACAGGCAACCTGACAACTACAGGTTCAAGCAAGACATGTAGGCAAACTTGAGCAACTTCTGATTCTAATATATAGAAAACTTGGAAAGCACAGCTGCAACAACTAGTCGCAAACAAAAAATGCAGGCAACCTGACAATTATAGGTCAAGCAAGTTGTGTATGCAACTTGAGCAACATGTGATTCTACTAGATAGGCAACCTGACAGTTGTAGGTCAAGCAAGTTGTGTATGCAACTTGTGGTTCTACTACATAGATAACCTAACAGTTGTAGGTCAAGCAAGTTGTGTATGCAACTTGAGCAACTTGTGCATTCAAGCCTGATTTTTTTGTGGCTGCCTTTTCTTGCAGGTCGTATGATGAACATCATGTCTGAAGTTTATGGTTTGGAGTTAATTGTGCCTTACACAACTAAAGCAATATCAAATCTGAAATCAGGCTTGAATAAGTTTGACACAAAAGAGGGAGATATGATTGAGACAGTTGCATATTTCAAGGATCAACAATAAAATGACCCTGATTGTTTCTACAAGGTCAAATATGATGAGGAGGATAGGGTTGTTAATATGTTCTGGGTTGATGGAGCAGCATGTAGGGCGTATGCTGAGGCTTATCATGATTGCGTCTCTTTTGACACAACATACATGACAAACATGTATAACATGCCATTTGCGCCATTCATTGGTATCAATTGCCATGGACCTTCGATCATATTGGGGTGTGGGTTTGTTAGGCAAGAGTTGGAAACAAGCTTCGATTGGTTGTTTGGGGCATTTCTTGAAGCAATGAATGGTCGAGCAGCTGACAACATCATAACTGACCAAGATATTGCAATGGCTGAATCAATTAAGAACATTTTCCCTACAAGTGTGCATCGGCGATGTCGTTGGCACATCATGAAAAAATCTCAAGAGAAGCTCGGGTCGATGTTGGGCAGGAACCCTGGATTGTCAAAGGGTTTCAACAAATGTATAGACTTTAGCTTCACACCGGAAGAATTTGAGGCAAATTGGGCCGCTCTAATGATGAAATATCAGGTTGCTATTGGCACACACTTTGACAAACTCTATGAGTACCATGCAACATGGGTGCCGTGCTACTTCAAGCACCGGTTCTTCCCATTCCTGCAATCGACACAAAGAAGCGAGGGGTTCAATGCCGTCCTGAAGCGATATGTGAACCCACATGGCTCTACCCTAAACTTTGCGAAGCAGTATGAGAAGATTCAAACACATGTGCTTGTCCGGGAGGGTGCACAAGATTATAGGACAGATCACTTGCAAACTGATTTGTGCTCACCTTTTCCCATTGAGAAGCAGGCGTATGAAACATACACTAGAGACTTGTACAAAAAGTTTTGTAACGAGTTTGAAATGATTGGGAGGTACAATGTACGCCCCCAGGGTGCACATTTATATGAGCTTGAACCTAATCAAGAATGGGTTGCTAAATATGGGGATAGGAACTACTTTGTGTCGGTTGAAAGTGATGCAGGCAACTACACTTGTGAGTGCTGCAAGATGGACAGAGATGGTATCCTCTGCTGCCATATCTTGAAGGTATTTACCCACCTTGGAGTGGATGAAATACCAGCGCAATGCATTCTTTGGAGGTGGACTCCCCTAGCAGTTCCTGATGCGCCCCCCGCTATCCAAGAACAAGCAGATGAAATGCCCCCTTTGTCAAAGAGGCAAATGCGACATATGAACATGCAGATGAATTTTGCAAGCTTGGCCAAAGTTGCCTGTGCATCTGATGTTGCTGCAAAAGTTCTGAAGAAGCATATGCGTGCATCTCGGACAGAGCTTCCACGCCTAAAATTGACCAAGAAAAAGAAACCTCCAGCGGCTACGCGTGCCAGACGCACTCAGCCTGAAACAACTACTGCTCCTCCTCCTCAGCCACCATCATTTTCGGTGCGTGCACCTGCTCCAGCTCGTAGTGGGAATGCGCAAACAACTACTGGTGCTCCGCTGCTGCCGCCGCCGCTAGAGGGTGCTAGAGGCTCAGGTGCTCCTGTTCCACTGCTGCCTGACACCCCTGGTGGTTCTGCACCTACTCCACCTATTCCAAGGGACCCACCGAAGTCCAACACAAAAGGGAGAGCGAAGTCTAAACAAATTGAATTAGCGTTGGAACTACACCCCAAAAGGAAGAACAAATGTAGTTTCTGTGGTTCTTTTGACCACAATGCAGCGAGCTGCAAGGAAAGGTTGGTGTGAAGGCCAAAGAAGGAAGCGAAAAAATGGGAGCCAAATGAGGATGGAGTGAAAAACAATCTGAAAATTTTCTGTCACTGTTCAATGAGAAAAGCTCATGAAACTGTATTGACAAATTGGGCAACTTAGAGCTAAATTGTGGTGTGGTTGATACTTTGTGTGGATTTTTATTGTCCTTGCTGTGACCATATATAGGTTTATTTCCCTTTCTTAAGCAAGTAGTAGTTGGGTACATTTGCGCAAAACAGAGGCACTATTTGCCAGTATTTCTATAACTACTTGCCTCCTCTTCTTAAATTAGTTGTCTAGTTTCAAACTATTTCTTGCCTTCCAACTTTGGCCAAGTTGATGAACTATGTTCCCTTAGGTACTCGCTATTCAAAATAGCAAAACTCACTGAATGAATGCAAAAAAAGGAAGGTGTGGTGAACATACCTACGGTAGTTCCAGGATTTCCTTCCAAGGAGCTTTGTTGTGAATATCTGAGACCCAGATGCTCGTCAGTTGCTTCCTAATATTTGGAATATCACTTGGTTCGTATTTTGGAATAGCCCTAGCAACCCATTTGTTGGTGTTCGTCAGCCCGTAAATGCCACAGTCAGTGTTGTTTGTAACACACAGAAAAAAAGCTTGTTTAAGAAAATGCAAATAAGTAAAAAATGTTTTTTGAATACTTGATATTGGGAAAAGTTGCTTACTCATTGTTCTGCCTCGGGACATCGATGTTGACTAGGGGATACTTATCTAGCACAACACATGAGTGGCCATAATGATGCTCCCATAAATTACGAACAGTTGTTGCTACCAACCTAGCGTTCTTTTCCAAGACAAGATTATCTAGTGTCCTCCAAGAATCAAGGACTTCAAACCTCTTGTATCTTATGTTCAAATTGAACACCCAATAATGATTCCCCGTTATTGGTTTTTCTGCATCAATGTTCTCTAAGATAGGAAACATAATCTGGAGAGAAAAACATTTCCAGAAAAACAATATGAGATGCTTGTAAAATATATGAGGCCATTTTACAAGAAAGTACTCGGAAAGAAAGAGGGCAACCACTTTTCTTTGTAAAAAGCAACTAGGCAATTTCAGTTGAAGCAAGTAGTTCTGATAAAACTGGGCATCTTGTCATCCTCTGAAAAATAGGCAACATGTGAAATGTGTGCCACACACAGCAGTAACTAGTACTAGTAGTAACCACTGGAAAAAAGGAGGGTACTTGTGTTTTTCAAAAAGAATGTAGGCATCGTTTCTAAACTATATGTTGAGAAAAAATAAACTGGAACAAACTAGTGGTCATACAACTTGGTACATACGGTTACATGGAGTACTTGGGAAAAGGGAGGCAACTTTTGGTCCTATAAAAGGGACAATTATTGGGAAAAACTAGCTATAATGGAGGCAACTACATGTTTCATAGTAGGCAAGTTGTGGCTTTCCTAAGTTTCATGCTACAAAGTTTTTCCTGAAGCAAGGTGCATCGAATAAAAAAGGTTAAGTCTGTGGCTCTCTAAAAAATTGAAATAGACTTGTCATTCTACGAAAAGAACATAAGCAACTTGGCAACTAGATTTGAGGCAAGAACTTGCAAGATGACGAGGCAAGTACTTGTAATTGATGAGGCAACTAGTGGTTCAGGTAATTCAAACAAAAAAAATCAGGCAATTTGCAGCTATAATTGAGGCAACTACATGTTTCATAGCAGGCAAGTTGTGGTTTTCCTAAGTTTCATGTTACAAAGTTTTTCCTGAAGCAAGGTGCATCGAATAAAAAAGTTTAAGTCTATGGCTCTCTAAAAAATTGAGCTAGATTTGTCATTCTACAAAAATAACATAAACTACTTGGCAACTAGATTTGAGGCAAGAACTTGCAAGATGATGATGCAAGAACTTGTAATTGATGAGGCAACTAGTGGTTCAGGTACTTCAAACCAAAAAATAGCAGGCACCTTACAGCTATAATTGAGGCAACTACATGTTTCATAGCAGGCAAGTTGTGGTTTTCTTAAGTTTCATGTTACAAAGTTTTTCCCGAAGCAAGGTGCATCAAATAAAAAAGGTTAAGTCCATGGCTCTCTAAAATTTTCAATTACAGTTGGAAGCAAGTAGTTTGAATAAAAAAATTGAGGTAGACTTGTCTTTCTACAAAAAGAAGATAAACAACTTGGCAACTAGATTTGAGGCAAGAACTTGAAAGATGATGAGGCAAGTACTTGCAAATGATGAGGCAACTAGTGGTTTAGGTAATTACAGGGCAAAAATAGTCATAGCTTGTTAACTTCTATTTGAAGCAAGTAGTCTGAATAAAAAAAAGATGCAAGTTTTGACAAAATTCTATGAAATTAGTGTACTCACCATGTCTTTTCAGTCCAAGTGATTTGACTTGTTAAACCTGGCAGTAATCTCTTTTGTATTCCATATCATTTGTTGTAACCTGATCTGTAGAAAACAGATAGACAAAATGGAACGAATGATGAAATTTCCATTTGATGTAGTACAAATCACCATAAAAAAGGAAACAAGGGCAAAAAATACATTGTAGGGTGCATCTCTTACCAAGAATTTAATTGGCATGATAACCTTCTTAGAGTCTGCTGGCAAGTTGTAAATTATAGACTGTAACACAACTTGGAAAACATGCGAAATGACAAAACCACCACACTTCATGGACTCTGCGAGCTTGCTCACAGTTACAAAGTATCCATCGAACTCGATGAGTCTTGGGCTGTACAATAAATTTGCACAGGATAAATATAAAGCATGAAAAAGTAAACTTGCCTATACATGAGTATTGTAGCTGCCTGAAAAAACCAAAGATGGAAACGGTGATGGTACATACCTGATATCTGTGTCGGGTGATTCTTCTGCACTGCGCCTTGCATGCAATATAACAGATGCATATAAATGGTTGACTTTGGGTTTGCAATAGAATTCTTTTTTGTTGTCAATGCCCGTGAAAGGTGATCTCAAAGATGTTGATGGCTTGATGAGCCTCCTCTCAAATTTATTGGTAATTACCTCCCCTGGACTGCTACTGCTAGAAAACTTTCCACCTGATCCCACATTTGTTTCATTGATGACTTTCTCTGGTGTACTGAACATAGCATGATTAACAGATTCTTTCCCCCTTCGCTCTTCTTTAGCACACGCTGCCTCGAGTTCCTCTGGATCTCATACATCATTGTCAAGGTTTATTACTTCTTTTATGCTTGCTGTTGCAATATCCTCTGTTTGCATGTTAAGAACTTCATGCAAATTGTTGATGTCCTTATCTCCTTCCTCAAGGACAGGTTCCAACTCATCAAAAATCACTCCAAAACTTGGAGCTGGGCAGTAGTCATCGCACATCTCGGACACCCTTCTACTCTTGAGTTTGTTGGCTGGCTCTTCAATTATTCTTTGTGGTGGTATGTGGATGGGAGCATTTGTTGGAGCAACACACTTGTCTATAATTTCATTTATTTTGGCTATATCAATAGTTTGCTGCTTGTGTGGTACCGGTGGCCAGTTCTCCTTGTTTGCATCACCTTGGAGGTGTGTTGGAGGCAAACTCAGATTAGTCTTCAATAACTTTGCTGTTGGTCCTACATGTCTTACATCAGTAACTGCAGGATTCATCTCTTCAGTGCTATGCAGCTTGTCCTCTGCCACTGTTTTTTTTCTACAGGTCATAGCTGAAGTGGCAGGCTGGTGGTTCCTTGCAGGCAAGTCAACAATAGTATTCAGCAAGTTTTGGTTTGGCATTGGCACTGTTTGTTTCCCAGCCATCGTACGTAAATTGGCAAGCTGAGGGGTCTTTGCAGCCAAAACAGCAACAGGATTAGGCAACTTCTCCTCTAGCACTATTTTTATTCCACCAGTCATGTATGAAGTGGCAGGTTGCTGGCTCCTTGCAGGCAAATCAATAACAATGTTGGGCAACTTCTCAAAAGGCACTGGTTGTTTTGCATCATTCCTTTGCACGGTGGCAACCTGAGGACTCTTTGCAGGCAACTTAACAACAGACCTAGGCAACACCTCCAATTGGCCTTCTTGTTTGGTACCAGAGTCTAGAAAGCTGTCAAGGTGTCGGTTCTCATCAAGCAACTTGACTCCTGTGGTGGGAAACTTCCCCATTGAACTTGCTTGCTTGATATTCTCAGCCAAAGTCAATGGCTAGGATGATTTGGTAATCTTGTCAACATGATTATTGTGAGGTTTGCAGGCTTGCTAAATCGGCTTCTGAACACTGTAAGTTGCCTGACATTTTGCTTGCCTTGCCTTGTTAGCCAACATAGTTGCATGTTGAACTTTTTCAGTTTGGCCACTATGTTTTGATGGTGTCAGTGCCTTGGGTCCCATCCTTTCTGCAGCTGCTTCAGGGTTTGGATTCAGATTGAATGACACTCTCTTTTGCTTCCTTGGTGCAATTGGGGGTAAATCTTTCTTACAAATTGCTTGCGGCAGATTTATTCCATAAATTGCTTCCATGAGTTCATTCTGTCTTTTGGGGGGGGGGGCATAACTCCTCAAGATTGAATTTGATGGATGTTTCTTTTTCCTCCTTGCGAAACAACAGTTGATCGAACAATGTGCTCGCATATGACTGAAGTTTCCGCCCATCAAACACTTGTGGCACTTCAAGTTCCTTTTGAAAGGGGTCCCACCGCTTCTTGAACTCCATGTTGACAAGATCTATAAGGGAAAATGTTTCTGTAGCATCTCCTCCTTGTTGTTTGTTGTCATTCTGCTTGATAAAGAAATTTGATCCAGAGTCGCCGTCCCTGTTGCTGCTTGAACTTCCTCCTCCTTCACCTCCATCAAAATTGTTGGTCCTACTGCATCCTCCTGTATTGGTTCCTCCGCCGTGGTCCTTGTCATCTCCATTTCTATCATCATTTTTCTTGCCGCTTCCCTTCTTGACTTGGTCCTCGCTATTCTCATCTTCATCACCTTTCTCTGTCTTGTCATCTTCAGCTCCCTCACTTTCCTGCGCATCGACCTTGTTTACCTCTTCCTCATCAACTTGGGGGCCACTGTCGTTCCCTCCTTGCACGTTGTTGCGATCCTTGCTACTGCCGTCCTTGTTTTCTGTTGATTCATGTGACTCCTCGCTATCCTTATCGACATCATCCTCCGCAGAATTGTGTCTAACCACTACAAAAAAAGACACATCCGTGACATTTTGGACCAAACGAAAAAAGATTATGTCATACTTATGACACTTCTATGACGATAATTGTGACAAAACCCAGTATCATCATAGATGTGGTGGGCTCCTACTTCTATGACAAAAAATCATGACAAAAAATGGGATTTTCGTCCTAGGCGGGCCGGAGACGCAGCTGCATGACATTCGTTGGGCCGTGCATGACGGAAAAAACCATGGTAGAAGCGAGGGCGAGGAAAATATCAGGGAGTTCCCGGTTACGGTGGGTGGTCGGGGACCGAGCGATGCGAGTTTCTCTCGTACCGTACACATGTGGGTGCGAGGCGTTGGGATCTAACTAAACCCGAGTGAGGCATCGCCTAACTGAACCCGAGCGATTGCACTACAGGCTATGCGTTACTAAACCCGAGCGATCAAGCAATTCCTTCACTACTACTGCTAGCTGAAGC
>NC_041389.1:407075838-407092395 GCF_002162155.2 Triticum dicoccoides | reverse complement strand
GAACAGTTCCCGGTGGGGGTGGATGAACAGGACCCCGTGGTGTTAACTCTGGATGAACAGGACCCCGATCGATTGAGCCAGTTGGAGCTGGATGAACAGGACCCCGTGGAGGGCTAGATGAACAGGACGACCCCGTGGAGGGCTGTTTGAACAGTAGCCCTCTCCAGCCCTCCACTGGCTCAACCACCCCTCCACGGATGAACAGGAACCCGTGGAGGCTGGAGGAGGTTGACGGTTGAGATGAACAGTATCCCGCGGAGTCTCGTTTTGTGGTACGCCACACCCCTCTCGATGAACAGGACCCCCGTTTCCACCGTAGCGCTCCAACACAAGTCCGCTTCCTCCGTTTTGCGGTACACCACACCCCTCCCAATCAATAGGACCCTGTTTCAATCGTAGGAGGTCCAACAGAAGTCCGTTTCCTCTGTTTTGCGATATGTCAGACCCCTCCCGATGAACAGGATCCTGTTTCGGCCGTGGCCCGTCGAACACAAGGTCGTTTCCTCCATTCTATGGTAAGTCAGGCCTCGTTTTCATCGGCTGTTCCGTCCAAGCCCTCCCGATGAACACGATGACACATTCTGTTCCGACCTAGCCAGTTGGCTCCCCATGAACACGATGACGACGCTGTTTCTTTGTTCCGATCCAGCCATGTACACGAGCCATGGCCGTACGTATGCCCGAGTAGGCGTTCGAGACCGCGCCCGTATGTGCGTACATTCCCGTATTTTCTTTCTTGCACACTGGCCATTGTATGTACGTGTACATGCTACGTGCGCGCCTCTACTACGACATGTGCGCGCCTCTACATCGACTAGTATGTACATACATGTAGGCAACCAGAATGACAATGCTACGTACGCTTCGACCAAGTGGGTCGCGACTGTCAGGCACTTCCTTGCGTGCGGAGATGTAGCTGGCGGGTCCCAGCAGTCAGGGGGGCGAATCATTTTTTTGCCCGGATGCACTTTCTTGCGTGCGAAGATGTAGCTGGTGGGTCCCAGCAGTCAGGGGGGAAATTTTTTCCATGAAATACGGTGGCCCGTCCGGTGGGTCCCTGCTGTCAGGTGGAGGAATCATTATTTTCTGCGTAATAAGGAGGCACTTCCTTGTTGTGGACGTGGACCCAGCTGTCAGCCTCTCCATGTATAGTACTCTTCTGATGGAAGTCGTTCCTTGACCACGTTGACCACGCCGCGTTCTGTTGCATGCATGCGTCCATGGGCGTGGTGCGTCCCCACTATCAGCGTCTCACGTACAATCATCTTCCGATGACTCTCGGTTGTTGACCATGTTGACCACACCATGCCGAGCGCACCAAGGCCGATGGATGACAGCGAGGCCCCAGACTGGAACAACCCGGAGATGGGAAGATGCGACAGTGGAGTCAGAGATGGAGAGGAGTGGGAAACTTGACTGGTTCGGGTGCGCGGCAGCACAGCCGCGGTGCCGCCCATGGGAGACAGGAGCAAGAACAGAGGTTGAAGAAGGAGCATGACTGTTGGATTAACATTCAACGGTCCAGCTGCTAGAATCATTTGTTGATTAAGTTGACAAAAGCCCTGTGTACACGTCTGCTTTGTAGGCCCACAAGTTAGCCACCAAATCTGACGGGTCCCAGCTGTCAACGGGAGGAATAATTTTTTTCGCATAACAAGGAGGCATTTCCTTCCGTGCGAAGATACAGTCGATGGGTCCCAGCTATCAGGGGGAGCAAATTTTTTTTCATCTTAATAAGGAGGAACTTTCCTTGCGTGCGACCATGGACCTCGTGGGTCCCAGCCGTCAGGCTCTCCACGTACAGTCCTCTTCCGATGACTCTTGTTTGTTGACCACGCGCACTGAGCACAGGGAGGCGGTGGACGACGACGAGGCCCCGTACGGGAACGACTTCGAGATGGGAGACGCGGCAGTGGAGTCGCAGATTGAGAGGAGGAGAAGGGTTATAACTGGTTCTGGTGCGGCGTGGGGCTCCAGTCGGTGGAGAATAACAGGAGGTGTGGAGGGGTGGAGGGATAGCCTGGCGGGTGGTGGGGTAGTGTTTTGCAGCTATGCGTGCTAAGCAGGGCGGCTAGCCGCCGGAGGCTGGACCAGGCGGTCCCGGCGACGCTAGAGGAAGAAGACGAGAGATTTAAGACGCCCTGCATAGGCTTCGACCTATTGGCCCACATGTCAGCCTGCAAAAATGTGGCATATATTTAACCCATGTTTTCTAGAATGTACAGTCCATTTGCCGGGCTGGGTGAACAAATAATTTCGCGTTAATGCGGCCCATTTATATTTTCTAAGAAATCCCAGCCCATTTGCCTTCCTTGAAATACACGAATTAGCTGGGCTCGTTCTATATATAATGTTATGTTAGAAGGAGCAATTACTATCAAAAAATAAACCAAAGAGGCACATTATATATATATATAATTAACAAATTAGCGAGTTATTTCTCAAAATAAAAATGAGCGCATTATTATTACATTGGTCCTTAAAATCTTTGCAAGCTTTTGTAAGCAATCACCAGGATTTTCCTTGCCTGTGAGTCAAAAACAACCAGGATTTTCTTTGCCAACTTCTGTTAAACATTTACTTTTATAAGTTAATAACATGTGGGATGTTTTTATGATGTATATATAAGTCTCTATAAAATATACGATAATAGTAATAATATAAATATATATAATGTGGTTAGAAGGGAAAACATAAATTGGACACAACATTATTATTCTTATATATAGATAAATAGAACAGAGACCTGCATTTTATTAAAAAAAATACATTGGGCTGCTGATCTTAAAGAAAAAGCCCATAGGCCAGTATGGACCTCAAAATATAAGTTGAAACAACTGTCTCCGTATGTCGTGGGCTACGCATGTTAAAATACAAAACCTAGGCCTAGCTGATACTTGTTCGCCCTCTCGAAAAAAATGATACCAGCTAGATCCCCGAGCGAACTGGATTAAAGAGGGGGTCGGTAGTATGACTCAAGAAGCACACCAGGAGCGATTTTTTTCTTCAGTGGATGGCTCTCGATGGCGTTTTTTACTTGCCTCTGCACCATACAACTTGTATTTTTAGCCTCCGAGTTCGTGGTGGGCCAACAGCCCATTTGCTGGGCGGGCCAACCTACAGAAACCAGCACTCAATTTTTCATCAAGCCCCCAAAACAACGCAGTACTATGTTTGTTTTGAGGCCGAAAACATTATGGTAGGGGTTGAGCGGGGGAGGGGGGAAGACAGGGCAAAATGATTAAAAAGAGTTGATGCGCTATTGCTACCCTAACAAAGCAGGTGCAATTCTTCTCGAGAAGGTGTGTCGTTGACACCCACACGTCACATATCCCGCAGTAGGCATACTAACAAGTTCACATACAAGTACAACAGAAAAGGTAAACATTCGTATCAAACTCAGGTTCACAGGACACGTTCATATTCATAGCCAACATTCACAATCAACAACTCAAAAGATTCTTATATACACAAGTTCAGCATGTCTATGCATCCAAATGATTGATAGATCACACGACAATATTCATAGATAATTCACAAAAAGATTCAGATATACACATGTTCAGTATGTTTATGCATCCAAATGATTGAGATCACAACCAATATGATCCATGGACGAACTTTAATTACCTAGGGTACAGACTGGTAAATGGTGTTCAGTCGGAGGTACTTCTTGCTAAAATTAATGCTTGTACGAGTAAACTTTTGAGTACATAAGAGGCAGCACAGACAATCTGAACTTTGCTTGTAGGTTTATCCTCAAATAGTGGCCTCGTGCCGAGGGAGGTTTGAGCAACTTGGCCACTACTTTCATCCAACTAGTTTACTAGCTCATCTTGGTCCTATAGCTCGCCAAAATTCTACATTGCAGACAAGAAAGGAGGCGGTTGAGAAAATGAACCACCCAAATTTTTTGTGCAGTTCAACTGAAATGGAGCATCCCTCGCATGTAGACTGATTAAGTGCCAGATGAATATACGCGTCAACCAACTTGTCTGGAATCTTTAGACTCCATGCCATACAGTTTGCTACCATATCTGCCGATAACCAAAAGGCACAAGTTGGGACCAAAGAGTGGACTGCATTTTTCTGGGCTATGCGCCAAGCAATATTTTTGGCATTCACTCTCCTAACACTTGGAGTTTGACAACTGGTTGACGCTGGTTGATACTCGAATGGTTATATTTTCTCTTTCTCCTCACCAGTTGGTGAAACCAAGTACATGATTGGCCTTCTATTTCAGAATTGGTTTTGTCAGTGAGGGAGTACAAGTGTACTAGTAAAAAATAGCATTATTTTCCCATGGCAGTCGCAAAATAGAGATGAACACATGCATTAAATATCATTCTTACCTAAAGGAAGGTTATGGTGCCAATACGGATGATAAGGATTGGAACACAAATCTCCCTTTGTGGAGTTCCACCGAAATGAACCAACTGATCCATTCTGACATTCCAGTTAAACAGCACAAAAGTCACTTCTTTTAAGAAGTGTTTTGTGCAATGCACCAAAAGGTCATAACAGAAACCAGGTGAAATGGATATCCCTGTTTGCACAAAAAGCTACAGAGGAAACAGTCAGAGTCTCAAACAATTACATGCAAAAACATTTGGCTAAACTTGTCATGGCTTATAACAGTGCCATGGCTTCATTTTACCAGGGGCATTAGATTAAGAACAACTAAATATTTCGTATAAGGGCATGTGACAATGGGTGCATTAGCAGTCCAACACCATGTACCTAAACAGGGGCATAAAGTGGTGATTCATAGTTTGTTGCCCCGAGAAACAAACATCCAAGAAACATATCTGGGTTGGTCCCATTTTTGTTCACTCTAGCCACCTACTCCTATGTGTGGATAGCAAATCTAGTCCTGGTCATACCACTGTGTACAACGTTACCCCTATATTTCCCTTTTCGACCAAGAGACTGGTTGGATGACCAGTCTGTACTACTTTCACCCCCTTTCCTTCCTGTTTGTACCAAGTCCGATGTACATACTGAATTCCCCCACCCCCACTTTATTTCTTGTTTGAACCAAGTACAAGATTCGACTCCATGAAGTAGCTTTACCTCTAACAATAGAAGAAGAAAAATAGGTGATGTTGGACCATCCGATCGAGAGGGGCTGAGAGGTAGAAAATGATGCACATGCAGCGGCGTAGTGAGCTGGGGAAGTAGAGCTAAGGAGGTTTCAAAGGAAGATATACCTAAAGGTCGTCGGGATGTGGATAGGTGGGCGGTGGGAGGCCGGATCAGCCCACACTAGGGGAACGACGAAGGGATCAGAGGACCTCCCGCGCTGGCGCTTGGCCAGAGATAATGGTGTGGCCGGCAGTGGGTCTCCTCCCTCGTTGTCGACGACGGCCTAAACGCTGCCCCTCCTCCCCTTAACCAGCGGAGGGGGATACGTCCGGATCTATAACCAGCGGTGAGGATAGAAAGACATTGGTTTTTGAAGGGAGAAAGACAATGTTACCACCGCTATCTTGTTTAGATCTGGAGAGGATGAGAGTGTGTGAGTAGAGCAACCCTAGCAAGCAAGCTCGGAGGCTCCGGCCTATATATACGTAGTGGGGTAGTTTTCCTTTTTCACTCCATCAAAACAATCGTTTAAAATTGTGTACTACTCCCTCTGTCCGAAAATACTTGTCCTAGGAATAGTTGTATCTAGACTTGTTTTAGTTATAGATACATCCATTTAATCCATTTCTAGGACAAGTATTTTCGGACGGAGGGAGTACGTGTTAGGTCGCCGTTTTTTTAGTTGTTGATTGTTTTTTGAGATAGCTACACGCTTATTCCAAGTGGTATTACGGTGTGCCAGGTCGCACTTTGTATCGTTCAAGTCTGGTACAAGTCCCTCCATTAAATGAACAACCATCCCCTCTTAAAAATTGTGAACAAGCCCACGGCTAAAATTATAGGAAACGTGGGCTGCCCCAACATGCATTATTATTTATATTTTATACTCCCTCCGTTCCTAAATATAAGTCTTTTTTATTAGCCACACCTAAGACAAGAATTTTTTGATTAGTAGTGAACCCCACATGTCATAGACACAAAAAGTGTGGCAAGATTCCCTTAGGCAAGCCAAAGTGTGTCTAACAATTTGAGCAACTCAAGTTAGGCAAGTGTGGGAAAAATAATGTGGCAACATAAGACAAACATAGTCACAATCCAAACATCCCCGTAATTTTTTGTGACATGCATGAACATTTGGTTAGTTAAATTTATAGTCAAAATTTGGCAAGGTGCATCAAATCAACACATGCAAGTATCAAAAGGAAAGTCACGGCATGCATGCATGCATTGTACTCCCTCCGTTTCCAAATATAAGTCTTTTTAGAGATTGCAACAAGTGACTACATAGGAAGCAAAATGAGTGAATCTACACCCTAAAATATGTCTACATACATCCATATGTTGTAGTCCATTTGAAATGTCTAAAAAGACTTATATCGAGTGCAGTGCTTTGATGTGTTGCATAATTAATACATCAGTAAATGCAAATTATTGAAATATATCGAGTGTAGTGCTTTGATGTGTCGCGTCAACTCGTACAAGACCGAGAAGTTTGATTACTACAACGCCCTCTCCCTCGCGGACTGAGCTCCGGTGCCTTAACTACACCTGCCTTTGGCTGCATGACAGGTGGGCAACCCACCTGTTGTGCCCGCCTGTCATAGACGCGAAGGCAGGAGCAGTAAGTCAATGAAGTTGCGTCCCTCCCTCGCGCATGAGTGTGGTGGCTGGCAGGACTAGTAGAAGCTTTCGCTACACGCTATCCCTCCCGCACGAGGTGGACGGACATGCAACAGTGGATCCGATACTGTAGAAGTAGTAGTAACATAATTGTTCGTCTTCTCGAAGAGGCGAAGAGCCAAGCGCAACCCGAACGTGGCAGTTGCGAACGCTCGTGTGGCAGTCTTTGTGTAGGGGTGGTGCGTGGTGCGGTGCCTTGGAGCACGCATATAGCCAGGCTCTTGCACGAGACAAAATTGCTAGTTGAGCCCACTATTGTAGTACTAGTACTTGTTGGTATAGCCCTGTAAACTGGAAAGGAGTATTTGCCTTTCTAGAGATTTCAACACGTGACTAGACTACACCACGTGCAGTACTCCCTCCCTTCCGGTTTATAGGGCTCAAATCTCATCAACCAAGGCATTTTGTGATTGGAGGAATGTATCTCATACTTTAGAGAACTACCCTAATTAAACTCGTGCATTAGTTACGTAGTTCTCTCGTTTTCCTCTCCGCCTTGGTCGCGGTGCACAATATTGATCGCTCCTATATGACTAGCCGCTCTATCTACATGCGGGACATCAAAGCATCCAGGTCCGCATGCCATCCACCAAATCACAGCGAGGTGCTACAGTCGAGACTCACCGGTCACCCCAGTGTGGCCATCATGACCCATCATATCACAAAACCCACACCTTTGCCAGCAGTGGTAAAGTGGCCTTGAAGTTGGACTGGACGAAGCAACCATCATTTCACTGGAATGCTCGTTGAAGCCCTTTCTCCCCTTTCTTGAAGAAAACCTCACTCCAGGATACTCACTTCTGCCATTTTTCTTCTGTACCGACGAAGGAAAGGTGGGCGAATCACATTATATTGCTATATTTCCATTCCAAGAATCTCCTTTTTGCGAAGCACCGACCGATTCTCACAGCCTATTATTTTCCCATTTTCATTGTGATTGTGGTTTCCTTTCCATTGCTTTTTGTTTGTCAGTTCATTGATGGATCCTGGAGCACTAGGAAAAGAGTTGCAAGCGGACAACCCACTGGAGACATCGATCTCCAGGAAGCAAGCACCGACCAACGAGTTGACCATGTTGGCGGGCCAACCCATGGAGAGAAAGAACTCCAAGAAACAAGCACTGGACAAAGAGTTGACGACGTTGGCGGACGAAATGCTCAAAGAAAGTTGGAAGAACAGCAAGGGCCCCACCGTGCCTACCTCAAGGCCGAGTTTCGGGAGATAGTCGCCGTTGAGAAGCAGTATTCCCCTAGCAAGGTGATGGCCCCCATCGAGGACGAGGAGATGGCCCCCGAAGGGATGGGATCGCCCGGTGCGCCGCACAAGGTAAAAAATAATGGCTTACCATAGTTGTGGTTTTTGATTATTTGCAATGTGCTTGCTAATATGTTAGGGTTGTGTAGGTGCCGGTGGACGTCCTTGATGATTCCGATGTCGCCGCCCGTCCTATGGACAACACCCCAGAGATCATTTTCGATGTCGCGGTCCGTCCTGTTGACATTGCCCCGGAGATCGATTTCGATGCCGCTGTCCATCCTGTGGACATCGCCCCAGAGATTGATTCTGATGTCGCGGTCAGTCTTGTGGACATCTCCCCAGAGATCGATTCCCATGCCGCTGTCCGTGCTGTGGTCATTGCCCGAGAGATCGATGACAAGAAATAGTTGGTCGCGCTAATCCTTCAGGGTAGTTTGCATTGCCCTGTGCTTTATTACCAGAACGATGGGCTAGTGCACTGTCTTGTGTGGGCGGTACTTGCTACTTTTGTTTGATAGTAAATCATGTGAACCCTCTCCGAGTTATGGAAACATATGTATCCTCACCAGCTTTTGATGTAATATATGGCATTCTTAGATATAAGTTTGAACTGTTTATCATATCAGCAGGGCTTGTTTGATAATTCTTGGTGTTAGTAGGCTAGCTACTGTGCGAGCTATAGTACTTGCAAAACACTCACCGAAGAGAAACGTTGGGGCTGATGAGCTTGTGGCACGCTTATACTTATCCGTTGTTGATCGACCAATAGCCCAAGCTCCTAAAATTGTTGGCTTAGTCGACGTGGATACATTCAGGCCTCATTTGGTTCATAGGGTAGGAAAATCATAGCAAAAGTACAGAGATGTACTCCCCCGTCTAGAAATACTTGTCCTAGAAATGGATAAAATGGATGTATCTATAACTAAAACAAGTCTAGATACAACCATTCCTAGGACAAGTATTTCCGGATGGAGGGAGTACAACACAAAATCATAGCAGTACAAAAACATACTCCCTCCATTACAAAATAGATGACCTAGGCGGGCTAGTTTGGCCTAGTGGGTTTTAGTGATATGACGCAGTACAGTGTCGTCCAGTCTTCGCATGTGGTAGCAGTATTGCGGGTACAATAAGTTTTCTTGAAGAAGCGGAATTCAACAAAGTCATGATGGTTCCTTCGTCCGACCAACTTACAATGGAAAAGGTTGGGCATGTGATACGACCGAGGTAGACCATGATAATTTTGTGCATGGCAGGTGGACTAGGATGGTCGACGTCCCACATGTCGGTGAATGAAAGTATTCTTTCCGATATAGAGGACAAGCAACGAGTATTAATTGTTTATTTTGGATGAAAGCTATTGTCTCCACTGTTACGACGGAGGAGTGTGAAACACGTTAGCCCAGTGAACTTGGCATGTGCACCACTCCATCCTTCCTCATGTAATACTACCATACTGTTGACTATAAGGTTGGCTATAAGGTTACAACTTTTTCTCACTTTCTCTCTATCTATTTCCTCTCAAATGTTTTTTACCTTTCTTTTTTAGAAACAATTGTTTTTTATGCCTCTTTTTTTAGAATTAGTTTTTTATACCTAGGAGCACGTGTAGAGACGGGCTCTTGCAGAGCCCACTCCTTGACTTTGTCAATGCCTCTCTCTCCTCCACATAAGCAGGCTTGTAGCCCAGTATTTTACTGGTACTACTTGCTATGCATGCATGCGGCGGGCAGTTGGCGTCTGAGGGGGGAGCGCGCGCGGGGAGGAGAGGGGGGTGGGGGGTTCTGGTGGGCCAGGGCGGTCAGAAGTGGGCTTGGAAGCGGTCCGGACTCCCGCATGGCCCACCTCACATTATCACCATATATTTCTTGGAGTTCGTGCGCAGCGGGCGGGCGATCTCTTCTCCCTCCCCCGTCTCTCTCTTCTCAGCCGACGCTCGCCGAGCGATTAGATTTCGGCTATCGACAGTTTATTCAATTGCAATCCCACATGTCAGTGAAATTGCAAGACAACGCGTGTCCCCTCTGGTGAGTGGCGTGCGAGCCGGACTGTCGGGGGTGTGACGCGTACGAGTCGTAAGTGTGTCGCCTTTTCCTTTAGAACTTGAAAAGCATAACATTTTTGTGTGATCGATAGATAGAAATCCAGAACAAAATGACGAGGGCGGTGCTTTCCGGTGCGTTAGGCGGGCTAGTTTGAGTGATATGACGTGCTACAGTGCCATCCACTTGCTCAATTTTTATGTAAGCAAGAGTTTACACTCTTACATGGGAGGAGTGCGAAACACGGCAGATCTGATTTTGATCGAGGGATGACTGTTCCTTGCCAAATAATGGAGCATTGTTAGTGATTATAGCATGATAGTTAGGGCATCTCCAGCACAGGCCCACAAATTTACACCAACATCTGTCCGAGGACACTGATGGATGCCATCCGATGTTGCACGCATACCTTTCGACAACTATATGAACTAACCGGACGAAATTCGTGCAAACAAAGCAAATTTCGAATTAACCGAATGAAATTCATTACATTTCGAAAACTTTTCCTACAAACTGGACGAAATTCATTACATATTTCACACAAACCATACTAAAACGTATTGTAAACCTAATCTAAACAATCGCCGGCGCCCGACCACCATGTCCGGCCATGAACCCGAGAAAGCTGGCCATTGCCTTTGCCTCCTCCTCATCCGCCTCGATAACCTCCTCCTCTGGAGCACAAGGTTCTGAAGATTTCCACCTCCATGTCACCGTCAAGCGGCAAATCGGCCACCGATGTTTACCCCACCTAGCTTGGTGTCGACTGAGTTGAGTAGCGGTGGCCTTCCTGGGACCATAGTGGCGGCGACCTACTGTGTACTACTCTTCCTCACTGCCCTCTACACCCGCACACGCGCACCGGCTTTGTGGTCGTGGCGGTAGAGGGCGGCCGGGGGGGGGGGGTGCCGGTGATCTCCTTCGTCTGCTCCTGCGACAGTACGTCGAAGAGAGCTTTGGAGCACGCCCGAAGCGGAGCGACCAATGTCCTTCATCTGCTCCTGCGACTACATCCAAGAGAGCGTTGGAGCGCCAGGAGGCCAAGGTTGGAGTGGTGCCAACAGAAGGAAGGGACCGGAGGAGAATGAGTGTGGGTCGTTGGCTATGGCTTGGAGCTGGGGCTCAAATTAATATAGCGGGCGAATGGCAATGAGCCGTTGTAGACGGATGGACGGCTGGTGTCGGAGTAGGTTTATCGGGCGTGAATGCGGACCCTGCTTCAGTGACTTAACTGCAGGTGCGTTGTGTTACTGACATGTGGGCCCAATGGGCATCTGGCCCGCATGTCAGTGACACACCAACTGCACCTGCAGTTATGTCCGGTGAATGCGGCATTGACGTTCTGGAGAACGGTGACCATTTTAGGCGGGAAGCGCGCGCTAGTGATGGAAGGGGTTTTGGTAGGCCAGGACGGTCAGATGCTGGTGTGGTGGTAAAATGTGAACTCATGGATGATGATCCTTTGAAGCATATGCGGCACGTATTGACAACCAGGCGTCCATGCAACCGCTCTTGTCACCAGCTAGCCTTCGACGACCACCATTAGACACCACACAACCATGCATAACTTACGAATAATGGACGAATCGATCAGAATCACACTCGTGTTCAGTGGCACTATGATCGGTCGCTCACGATAGTACATACTCCGTACCATAGTACCCTCTCTAGCTAGGCTGTTTTATAGATTGTCTTTGTGATGGACGATATACATGAGCAAGGCGCTCCCGAGTATGACCGTTGGCGTTGAGCCAGGTGAATACATGCTCGACTTTCGTGTAGGCCACCATCAAACGTCTAAACAGTAATGTCAGGCACCGCCGGAGCGCGCACGTGATGGGCTCGCCATTTGCGTTGTGCCATGAGCAGGACTTTGATTGAGAGGGCGACGTGCATGCATTAGCATGGTTTGACAGCGTGAGCGCGAGTGTTTGATGCAAAGTATTTCATTTTCATTTGGCTGACGAGTGTGCGTTGTAGCGACGAGTCCGTGGTTTGATTCCCCACATACGCATAATTTTGGTTTTTATTTGTTTCTCCACTGACAGGTAGGCCCGCATAGATAGATAAAGAACACGAGCTGATGAGGCGCATGCGGATTGTTTGACTGGTCAACCAGACAAATACGGAGCTATACGCTGAGCTAGCGACCGTATAATCACCATATCTCGTATACAATGATCAAAGTGAGCTATCAAGACAAGTTCGATGACCGTCAATGCATTTTACTCGGTAATAAATGACCAGGATTGAAGGGGAATCCAAATTTCCTGCGTCTTCTGTCCTTGAGATCTTGACAAACCAATGCACTATACGGTTGTCTGGCCACTCCATCCCAGAGCTCTCACCAAGCATCGTTCATGCCATCGCGCCGCACACTAACCAGTAAGGAAGCGATGGCATCCCGCCGCGCCGAGTTCCTTGCCGCCCACGACTGCACACAAAATGCTAGGGAAGTGATGGCATCCCGCCGTGCCAAATTCATCGGCTTGCGACCTCACACCTATGTGGGCGGAATTTGAAGCTGCCAAGGACGAATGGGTGGTAGAGCAAGAGGCGGCCAAAGCCGCACAGAGGAAGCGGAAAAGTCAGAAAGCACTCAAGAAAAGAGAGGCCCGCCGCCGCAAGAAAGAAGAGGACGCACGTGCTGCTACGGAGAGGTCGGCGGAGATCCAAGCACGGTGGGGTGTCGCCGACAAAGCCGGGAAGGAGGACGATGACGCCTGGCCAGCATGTGAGAAGTAGTAGTACTAGTAGTTAGTGTGTGTGTCTATGTCTGAGTACGAGCATCTACCAGTACTACTAGTTACTACTGTAGTTTTTAGAGAAAATTACTAGTACATTAGACTAGACTCAATTTAGAAATTCATATCCTATGCATCAAATGGCATCACTTTCTCTATAGGAATTGAGATGCATGTCATCTCACTTCCTATGATTTTCATATTCCTATAAAATTCCTATCCTATGAACGAAAGGAGGCCTCTGTTGGAGTAACTACTGTAGCTAGTAGTACTACTGGTACAGTAGTTTTCTTCAAGAAGCGAAATTCAACGAAGTCATGATGGTTCCTTCGTTCGAGCAACTTCACAGTGGGAAAGGTTTGGCTTGTGATTTGACGGCTCATTAGTCATTATTACTACAGTGCGACGACCGGGGTGACTCTCCCTTGGAGTTCTGCGTGCATGGCAAGTGGACCAGGATGGTCGATGTCCCACATGTTGGCGAACGGAAGTATTCTTTCTGATATTGAGGAGCAAGGACACCGCGTGGAATAGTATCACTGCTGATTTATATTTATTTTTTATTTCTGATGAATGCTAGCATTTCAACTCTTACGATGAAGAGTGCCAAACACGACACGTGTTGGATGTCCCACACGTCAGTGGAAGGAGTGGCACATGAATAGCGTGGTAGAGCCCAGCGCAAAAAAAACAGCATGGTAGAGCGTCTCCACTTCTTCCACTTCTGGGTCGGAGACCACACGTAGTAGTACTAGTGGTATGAACGATACAAAGTGCGGCCCGGAGAGAAAGACACATCTAGTTGAAAGGTCTCGGGGCATACACGTAAACAAATATAAAAGCTAATATGTGCCTCCAATTAATATAGTAGTAGTAGAGTACTTAGGCATGTACTCCATAACATCACCGTGCATTGCACGTACAACATTTGGTGGTACGTAGTAAGAGACAAATGCATATATGCCACACATGTTCATAGTATTTGTGCCTTTCGACTTCACTTACTGCGCTACATTACTCAGGTTCGTACGTCCACTCCTGGGTACATGTCTGTCTCGTAGTTCCAGTCCCACGTGTTCTTCATATAGATGGAACGATCCTTGCATGACACGTGCACCTTGATGCTAGATGTCTCGCGTGTTGGCAAAAGGATGAACAAAGCTCACGTAAAAAAGAGAGTGGAAGAACATAGATTTCCAACGACTGAGAAGGAGCAAGGAACCTCGTGGTGGAGCGTCTGCACTCGTAATATTTTATATTATTCAGCGATATAAAATCAACCAATCATCTCCACAGTGGACTGGAAGAGTACGAAACACGGCAGCCCAGTGTAGTTACATCATACTAGTACATGGCTAACCCACAATATCACCATATTTCTTGGCTTCCGTGCGACACCTAGCCTAGTAATCCAACAGCCTGTATTGCTTCTCGCTCCTCCTCTCTCTCAAAGTGTGGCGGGCTAGCCTTTTTGCCGTCTATTGAGGTCGGTTAACTCATCACATGTTAGCGACATGCCAAGAGCATTCTAAAAAAATAGTACTGTACTTTATTGTTATGCCAAGGAGAGGAAGCGCTTTGATCGACGGACCAAACGAGATAGGCGTGCGGTGCCGTGAGTTGGTCCAGTTTCTCGTTTTGAACTCGTTTAGAACACTTGGTTTTGATTATTGATAAGATTTTATATAGGGCCTAATGTATTCTTCGAGGATGCCTTTGACTATTGATAAGATTTTATATAATTTGAAAATTATATCATTCAAAGATCCTTTCAAGTTTCGTTTAAAAAAAGATCCTTTCACGTACGAATTTCACTGTATGCTTTGAGCAACTTGCATGTCCTATACTTCTCATGTTTGGATACTCTAATTTAGCTAGAGGTTAGACTAACTCATGACTAACCCTGAACTAACTCTAGCCAAAGAGGTGTTTGGGTGACAGGGTTAGATTGACAATAAATGCACTTGATGGAGAGAGAAAAGTAATTTTTCAGTGGGGCCAATGAGAACTATCTCCAGTTAGCACCTCTTGGGTGGGATAGTTTTTTTTGGTGGGTTCGGTGCAACTTGCTCCAATTTAACCCTCATGCCTGGATACTTTAGGCCTATTTGAGCCCCAACTAGCTCAAACTAACTCTAACCCATGGATCCAAACAGGGCCTATGGCCAGCCTCAACACGGAGCAGTCGCGTGCATCGGGAAGCGGTGCTCTCTCGGCCGTTGTGTTGCTTCAAAGCCGGCGCCAGTGAGAGGTCGCCTTTGCTCTGGCCGGGCATTAATGCAGCACTGACGCTCCAGGGCGATGCTGACTGTTTCACGCGAGAAGCGCGCGCTGGCAAGGTAGTATTGGTTTTGTACCGTTTCAGGTGTAGTACTGGTAGTTTGCAAAACTACTCAATTATTGCACTCAATTTTCTAAGAAAATGTGGTAAAAAACGTTACTCCACAGCCCGCTTCCCTTCTCCTTCCTCTTCGACCACTCGCGCACGTCCGCGGGAAGTGACCGGTCAACCCTTATATAGGAGTGCTAGCAAAAAAAGATGGATGCATGACCACTAAAATTTCCAGATTAAAGCGCTACTCCGGTGGAAGTATGGCATATGTTGTTACCTTCGGCCGGGCCATGGCTACCGGGAGACGGCGACCAGATAAGAGGCGGCAGGAGGGGAATGAATGCAACTAGTGTTTGGGTTTGCCATCCGGCTTAAATAAATGCGCACCATCACGTGTACCCGCGGGTGCACAAATTGTAACATACGTGTCTGCTTAAGTGGGTGTCACGTAACTGGCGTGTGTGTGAGAGATTCTGAGAGACAGAGTGCGTGTGTGCGACTCTACTCTTCGGACATGTACTCAACCTTTTGCATCGGGATATAAGTATAATGGTATTATACTTTAGCTAGTGATTTACGTGGCCATGTTAATGTGGTTGTGTAAAAAATATGTCACTTTCTGCTCGTGATTTGTGTTATATAATTACAAGCAAGATGCTCGTGCATTGCATGGAACATCAATATGCATTTTTTTACAAAACACCTGTTGTGATTGACCCATGCAGGAGTAATCCCATGTGTAAAAACTAATGATATCTCGAGAATTTTATCGGAAAACTAGTAACTTGAGAATGTCATTGAAAAAAATGAAAGATGAGCGATAAGGTGAGGAGGAGTGGAGCGTGGTGGTGACTGGTGGTTGGACTGGGCGGAGGCGTGGGGATGGACGGCGCTGGCAGGCGGCAACAACCACCATGCTAGATTGTTCCAGAGACTTCCTTTTTTAATTTCTCAGCAATGAGGTTGTGTGAGATAAGGATGTGGAGAGAGGTGCGGGTATGTTTTGTAAAATTATCATAGTTTGCTTTCTATCCGTCAGATATAGATCGGACGGTCTATATTACAAGATGGCAGGCACACCATGATCACCAACTCGGTTTTTTATAAGGGTAGAGATGATAAGTTTGCTAACTACTAAAGTAAAGTGGAATTTGTCCATGTTATACAAGTAAATTAAGGTGATTGTTTATCATACAGGTAAGGTTGGATGAAGGGTGGTAGGAACAAATGCTCCGCCTAAAGCATGTGTGTGTGAGATGGAGTCTTAGTGTGTGTGTGGGGGGGGGTGCGCGGCATGTGTGTGTGAGAGAGAGAGAGGGAGAGAGAGATGGAGTCTTAGTGTGTGTGTGTGTGTGTGTGATGGAGTCTTACTGTGTGTGTGATGGAGTCTTACTATGTGTGTGTGTGATGGAGTCTT
>NC_041389.1:407044736-407075696 GCF_002162155.2 Triticum dicoccoides | reverse complement strand
GTGTGTTTGTGTGTGTGTGTGTGTGTGTGTTTGTGTGTGTGTGTGTGTCGCGGGGTCCTCGGTGACTGATACGTCTCCAACGTATCTATAATCTATGAAGTATTCATGCTATTATATTATCTGTTGTAGATGTTTAATGGGCTTTATTATACACTTTTATATTATTTTTGGGACTAACCTATTAACCGGAGGCCCAACCCATATTGCTGTTTTTTGCCTATTTTAGTGTTTCACAGAAAAGGAATATCAAACGGAGTCCAAACGGAATGAAACCTTCGGGAGAGTTATTTTTGGAACGGAAGCAATCCAGGAGACTTGGAGTAGACATCAGGGAAGCTTCAAGGAAGCCACGAGGCAGGGAGGCGCGCCCTACCCCCTGGGCGCGCCTCCACCCTCGTGGCTCCCCTGACCGACTTCTTTCGCCTATATATGTCCATATACCCTAAAAACCTCGAGGAGCAGAATAGATCGGGAGTTTTGCCGCCGCAAGCCTCTGTAGCCACCAAAAAACAATCGGGACCCTGTTCCGGCACCCTGCCGGAGGGGGATCCCTCACCGGTGGCCATCTTCATCTTCCCGGTGATCTCCATGACAAGGAGGGAGTAGTTCACCCTCGGGGCTGAGGGTATGTACCAGTAGCTATGTGTTTGATCTCTCTCTCTCTCTCTCTCTCTCTCTCTCTCTCTCTCTCGTGTTCTTGAGGTGTTACGATCTTGATGTATCGCGAGCTTTGCTATTATAGTTGGATCTTATGATGTTTTCCCCCTCTACTCTCTTGTAATGGATTGAGTTTTCCCTTTGAAGTTATCTTATCAGATTAAGTCTTTAAGGATTTGAGAACACTTGATGTATGTCTTGTCGTGCTTATCTGTGGTGACAATGGGATATTCACCTGATCTACTTGATGTATGTTTTGGTGATCAACTTGCGGGTTCCATGAACTTATGCATAGGGGTTGGCACACATTTTCATCTTGACTCTCCGATAGAAACTTTGGGGCACTCTTTGAAGTACTTTGTGTTGGTTGAATAGATGAATCTGAGATTGTGTGATGCATATCGTATAATCATGCCCATGGATACTTGAGGTGACATTGGAGTATCTAGGTGACATTAGGGTTTTGGTTGATTTGTGTCTTAAGATGTTATTCTAGTATGAACTCTATGATAGATTGAACGAAAAGAATAGCTTCGTGTTATTTTACTACGGACTCTTGAATAGATCGATCCGAAAGGATAACTTTCAGGTTGTTTCGTACCCTACAATGATCTCTTCGTTTGTTCTCCGCTATTGGTGACTTTGGAGTGACTCTTTTTTGCATGTTGAGGGATAGTTATATGATCCAGTTATGTTATTATTGTTGAGAGAACTTGCACTAGTGAAAGTATGAACCTTAGGCCTTGTTTCCTAGCATTGCAATACCTTTTATGCTCACTTTTATCAATAGTTACCTTGCTGTTTTTATAATTTCAGATTACAAATACTCATATCCACCATCCATATTGCACTTGTATCATCATCTCTTCGCCGAACTAGTGCACCTATACAATTTACCATTGTATTGGGTGTGTTGGGGACACAAGAGACTCTTTGTTATTTGGTTGCAGGGTTGTTTGAGAGAGACCATCTTCATCCTACGCCTCCCACAGATTGATAAACCTTAGGTCATCCACTTGAGGGAAATTTGCTATTGTCCTACAAACCTCTACACTTGGAGGCCCAACAACGTCTACAAGAAGAAGGTTGCATAGTAGACATCAATGGCGGATGTAATTTAAGTGTGCGTGGCTTCATCATAGAGAGGTGATGTGTATGGCAGAGGCCACAAACGATGGGGTGCGAGAGAGAAAAGGCCCGTGGAGAGGGAAGAGAAGGCGTGTGCGCATGAGAGGAGTCGACATCGAGAGAGCATGTTTGTTCGAGAGACACCGAGGAAGACTACTATATATCGATGGTGCATGTAGGCGGGAATTAAATGAAGGGATGGTCTTATTGGTTTCGGGGTTATAGGGGAAGAGTGAGAGGGGGGGGGTAGCTAGAAGGAGATTGTTAAGTGTGAGTGTGTGTTTTACCCATCCAGGGGGAAGTTATGTACACACAAGAAGAGAATGATTCGATGTGGCGTTAGGGTTGAGGGTAATTAACTACGTATGGAGACATAGAGACCTTGAATGTGCATGTGCGAGAGGTATACATGTATACATGGGATGTGTGTGTGTGCGTGCGCGCATGATCGAGATAAAAGAAAGAAGACATAAGTCATAAGATCGACAACATGGGAGAGACGGATCAGTATGATAATATGCATGCATGTGAGAGTGCAGGGAAGAAAGCTCGACAATTGAGCATGTGTTTTTGTCTTTAAGAGATAGTGGCGTGGGCTGGAGCATGCATCTATGCGAGTAGAGGGAGTGAGACACAATGATTGTGCAAAAGAGATCAACCCATAAATGCATGCATGGAGAGACATATATAGTGTGGGTGATAGAAAGCAAGATTGCGTGCGAGAAAGAAATGTTGACAGAGAAACTACAGATAGATACAGAGATGGAGATGCTAGCTAGAGGGGCATCCGCTAGTTTGAGTGTTGGAGATGACCGGCGGGTTGTTCGGAGGGTGAAGTTATGTGTGTGTGAGAGAAAGATAAAAAGAGGGCACCTGACTGCATGTAGAGAGAAACATATGTAGTGTGCGTGATAGGAAGCAAGAGTGAGGCGAGAAAGAAGGTTGATGGAGAAACAGATAAATAGAAAGATAAAGATGCTAGCTAGTGTGCGTTAGATATAGGAGTCGAGTGGATCAGAAGGCTGAGTTATGTGTGTGGGTGTGAGAGAGATAGGGAGAGAGGGTGCATGTGAGTTACTGATGACCCACAAGTGTAGGGGATCTATCGTAGTCCTTTCGATAAGTAAGAGTGTCGAACCCAACGAGGAGCAGAAGGAAATGATAAGCGGTTTTCAGTAAGGTTTTCTGCAAGCACTGAAATTGTAGGTGATAGATAGTTTTGTGATAAGATAAATAGTAACGAGTAACAAGTAAACAAAGTAAATAAAGTGCAGCAAGGTGGCCCAATCCTTTATGTAGCAAAGGATAAGCCTGGACAATTTCTAATAATGATAAAGGAGCTCCCGAGGACACATGGGAATTATCATCAAGCTAGTTTTCATCACGCTCATATGATTCGCGTTCGGTACTTTGATAATTGGATATGTGGGTGGACCGGTGCTTGGGTACTTCCCTTACTTGGACAAGCATCCCACTTATGATTAACCCCTATTGCAAGCATGCGCAACTACAAGAAAAGTATTAAGGTAAACCTAACCATAGCATGAAACATGTGGATCCAAATCAGCCCCTAATGAAGCAACGCATAAACTAGGGTTTAAGATTCTGTCACTCTAGCAACCCATCATCTACTTATTACTTCCCTATGCCCTCCTCTAGGCCCAATAATGGTGAAGTGTCATGTAGTCGATGTTCACATGACACCACTAGAGGAGAAGACAACATACATCTCATCAAAATATCGAACGAATACCAAATTCACATGACTACTAATAGCAAGACTTCACCCATGTCCTCAGGAACAAACGTAACTACTCACAAAGCATATTCATGTTCATAATCAGATGTGTAATAATATGCATTAAGGATCTGAACATATTCTCTTCCACCAAGTAAACCAATAAGTATCAACTACAAGGAGTAATCAACACTACTAGCAACCCATAGGTACCAATTTGTGGTTTTGGATACAAGATTGGATACAAGAGATGAAGTAGGGTTTGAGAGGAGATGGTGCTGGTGAAGATGTTGATGGAGATTGACCCCCTCCCGATGAGAGTATCATTGGTGATGACGTTGGTGATGATTTCCCGCTCCCAGAGGGAAGTGTCCCTGGCAGAACAGCTCTACCAGAGCCCTAGATTGGTTCCTCCAAGGTTCCGCCTCGTGGCGGTGGAGTTTCGTCCCGTAAGCTTGCCCCCGATTTTTTCCAGGGTAAAAGCGATGATATAGCAGAAGATGGACACCGGAGGCCCATCAGGGGGGCAGGAGATAGGGGGCGCACCCTATAGGGGGCGCCCCCTGTCTCCTGGACAGGGTGTGGGCCCCCTGGTGTATTTCTTTCGCTCAGAAATTCTTACTAATTCCAAAAGGTTGTTTCATGGAGTCTCAGGACTTTTGGGGTTGTGCAGAATAGGTTTCCAACCTTTGCTCCTTTTCCAGCCAGAATTCCAGCTGCCTGCATTCCCCCTCTTCATGGTAAACCTTGTAAAATAAGAGAGAAAAGCCATAAGTATTGAGATAAAATGTGTAATAACAGCCCATAATGCAATAAATATTGATATAAAAGCATGATGCAAAATGGACGTATCAACTCCCCCAAGCTTAGACCTTGCTTGTCCTCAAGCGGAAGCCGATATCGAAAAATATGTCCACATGTTTAGAGATAGAGGTGTCAATAAAAATAAATACGGACATGAGGGCATCATGATCATTCTCATAACAGCAACATATATAGATTCCATTATATAATTTCTTATGCTCAAGTAATAATCAATTCACAATATCAAGTATGGTTCACAAACTTCATTAAGAACTAACAAACTATAATCTCAATCATTGAAGCAATCGCAATTTATCATAATACCAGAAAGAGTCAACAATAGAGCTTTTCAGCAAGTCACATACTCAACTATCATATAGTATTCTACAATTGCTAACACTCACGCAATACTTGTGGTTATGGAGTTTCAGACGGACACCGAGAAAGATAGGGGCTTATTGTGTTGCCTCCCAACGTATTCACCTTTAGGTGATGTCAACAATAATAGCCCATGCTAACAAACATCCAATTGGATATGTATATCACGATCTTTCAAACACGAAGAGCTTGCCAAAGGATAAAACAAAAAAGGGAAAGGTGAAGATCACCTTGACTCAAGCACAAAATAAAAGGATAAAGTAAGAACATGAAGTAAAAGATAAGCCCTTCGCAGAGGGAAGCAGAGGTTGTCATGCGCTTTTAGGGTTGGATACACAAAATCTTAGTACGAAAGAACGTCACTTTATATGTCACTTGTGTATGGACCTTTATTATGCAGTCCGTCGCTTTTATTGCTTCCATAACAAGATCGTATAAAGCTTATTTTCTCTGCACTAATAAGTCATGCATATTTAGGGAGCAATTTTTATTGCTTGCACCGATGACAACTTACTTGAAGGATCTTACTCAATTCATAGGTAGATATGGTGGACTCTTATGGCAAAACTGGGTTTAAGGGTATTTGGAAGCACAAGTAGTCACTACAAAAAAATACACTTCCGTGATGATACGTGTTTGTCACAGTAGGTCGCGTTTTTTGTCATGCATGTACATCCATGACGATTTTATGACAGAATCAAGATAGTCATACCTGTGCTGTCGTAGAAGTGTTCCATGGCATTACCAAAATTATCATCATGGAAGTGTCCACTTCCATGTCGATAAATCGCGCGTCACAGAAGTGCTTTCGTCAAGGGTGACCGACACGTGGCATCCACCGTAATGGAACGCTGTTAAGCTATCGGGTTAGGTTTTGGATCCGATAACCCGTTAACAGCCCCGACCAATGGGGATTTTCCACGTGTAAAATCATCATTGGCTGGAGGAAACATGTGTCGGCTCATCATTGGGACAGATGTCATCCACTCACTGGACAGAAGGCGCCTATGATACATTGACACGTGGCACGACCCACCAGTGGCCCATTCCTGTGAAAAGGCCGACCCGTTTGACTTGGTCAAAAGCTGGCGGGCCGGCCCATGGAAAGCCTGTTAACGGCATGTTAGCATATAGCCCATTTACAGCCTGCTAACCGAAGGCCCGTTACGCCCTATGCGAATTAGGCCCAGTAGCGTCATCTGGGCCATCCAATATGATTCCAGCCCGTTTTCACTTCTGGCCCATGTATGGCCCATGATGTCTTTCGGCCCATATGAGGCCCTTTGTAAGTCTTGGCCCATTAGCGGCCCCTGCTGAAACTGGCCCGTAATGAACAGTGTATTACTTTACACCCATTAACGGCCCGCGGTGAAACTGGCCCGTAATGAACAGTGTAACACTTTATACCCATTAACGGGCGGTTATTCCGTTGGGCCGTTTCCAGCCCAAGTTAACTTTCGGCCTTCTGAGGGCCCATTTATTCTTGGGCTCATTTGCAGCATTCGGTTACTTACGACCCGTTACTGTCATTTTCTGCTTGTGGGCCAAATTCAACCCGTCGTTATAGTCGGCCCATTTGTGGTCCGTTAGTCTGTTGGGCCATTTTCATAGCATCACCAAATACGACCTATTAACGGCCCATTATGGTCAGCCCATAAAATGTACTATTTCCATTATAGGCCCGTCTACAGCCCATTAAAGGCCCGTACAAGACCCATAAATGAGTCGGCGGCCCATGGATCCTACATGACGTAGAAGGCCCATGGATCCTGTGAGACGTAGAAGGCCCATGGATCCTGCGAGACGTAGAAGGTCCATGGATCCTGCGAGACGTAGAAGGCCCATGGATCCAACGGCCCGTGAAGGGCCATGGTCGGGCGAGTTGGCCCCCGTTTGAACGATATAGCATATTCAAAGAATTATCCTACTCAATACTATCACCTCTAAAAAGCATACACTATACAACAAAGAGATCAAGGCGTAGAAAGGTAGAATAATCCTACACTATACAATAAAGAAATTACAGCCGATTATACCCACTGGGCATTATGGTTCGACACAGGTGATAATAAAGCATACACAAACAACAAATTACATACACTGGGCAAATACAGCTCATACATCATGGACGCGCATCAACTTAACTCCATTTGAACTATAATCTCTTTAGAAAATAGGATTGGCCGGATTCAGATAGCACAAATTTCAGTCTGCAAAATCTCAAATTCCTTCATGGTTACCTCGGTGTCTTGTTTCATTTTTTGACTCCTGCATCTAATACCTGCATGTCCAGTCTCAACTTGTTGATTATACGTTGACAATCATGTACATGTTTTCTTGCCACCTCTAGTTGATGCTCGAGAACATCAGCACATTCCAATTCCAATCCATAATCATTCGGTAACGGCCATGCCGCACTGCTCGCAAATTTTTGTGTTGATGTCACTTCATCCTGAAATGTTTCTGTAAGTACACATGACTAGGGCAAAAATATAGTTACAACAGTGAAGCGAACAAGACACTATTTTGTACTACATGGCAAAACAGGACTAACAATAATGTTACACGTCACTTTCACAAAAAAATGTTACACGTCATGAAGCATAAGCAGGTGATATTTTAAAAATTGTAAAAAAGATAGTCTGTGCAGCCTGCATACAGAAATCCCTCTTAGCTCACCAGAGGAGCATGATGTTGGGGCCCAATCAAAAACACAGACAAGTTACAAATTTAGACAGCGTTTTGCATATAAGTAAGCAAGCAGTTGGCCATTCTGTACCTCAATTAAAGTCTTAGGGAGCATAATGAACAGCAGAGGGTTTCATACAAACATACTACAGCAGGCAAACCTATGCAATCATTAGCGTAGTATAAACTAGATTGTGAGCCTCATGCAGTAATAGTTGGTTAATAGACTTCAAAGCTTCAGGCACACTTCGGTAGAGTAATTAAATGGTAACGCCTTTAATTATGTCAACTAATAGTGATACAAGTACCGACCATCAGGCATAATTATTTGGGCATCTCATTAAGTGAGGACAAATAAAGCAATTGAAAAGAGAAAATTAACTATGCCTGAAATAAACAAGGAATTGAACTGTTGAGTTGCATACAGTGACTTACCTTAGCAGGTTGAAGAGGCTCAGCACAGCTCCTACTTCTCTTGCAAGGCTCCTTCCTAACATCTTGTACTTGGAAATCCTCAATCTTATCTTCATTGCACCCCCTCTGCAAGGTGACACAAACTAGTTACTCGTCTCCTTGGAAGATAAATATGCATACTTTCCAGTCTGTGAACACAAAAGGATGAGATTATAACAAAACAACACCACATAATGAAACATGCTGCATCTCTTGCACTTGCACACAATGAAATGAGCATTTACTATGTCTGCACTATGTAAAAACTAGGCATACCTTCGAACTGGATCTCCAGGTACTCTTGGAGAGCCTACTGTAGTGTACAGCCAAACCTTTATGTCACCTATGAGTTAGACAAGGCCCCACTACAGCAGCCCTTAGTGTTTAAATAGTTGACAAGCTCTGTTAGAGTGTTAGGTCAAGAACAACAAGTAATCAAAGCTAACAGTCGTAGTATGGCTGGCTGATGCAAACAAGCAATTGAACAGATGTGTGAGCAAATCTTACATATCAAGAAAAGAAGCAAAGAAGGAGGCTTAAAGACCATCACTTGACTGACCAGATTTAAGGGGCATTTAAACATCATGTGCAACATATGAAATAACATAAACATTGCATATTCCAGATTCTACAACGGAATGCACATGTATTAGGTTATGCCATGTATGATGATGCCTAAATGTACAGATAGCAGGCAGGAGTGATTCATCATTGCACGCATAATTGAATTGCAGGTTAAGGGCCAGCTCGATTCCGCCTTTTCAGGGCATATTGTCAAATAAGCCAGAAAATATGTAAAGAAGTCATTTTTGAGTTATGGGCTTGGGCTTAACTAATTTCGCTTTGGAGGGGGGTGTTTCGGGTAGAACCTCACTAAAAATTAAAGGGAAGGGGAATAGTGAAATGACTTTGTTGTCTGCCTATATTACACTCAAAATGCAACTGCTGACGCCCGTGTCACACCTGACCCTCAAGTAAAAACAAACACGCAAGCATTCATTGCCCTGCCCGCTTGCATCTCCTCTTCCCTTTCCCTCTACCTCGGTCCCCTGCCTGCTGCACTAGGGTTCCTCCAGCGAGGCGTCGCCACTGGTCCCATCTGGCCTGGTCCTCGACGATGCTATGTCCAGCTAGGCTACATGGCCGGCGGATAGGGGCAAATCTCCCTGGCTGCTCCTCCCTCTGGCGCCGCCCCTCATTCTCATGGTCTCCAGCAGCTGCTCCACTGTGGTTCGTCCAACGCACTACTCCGGCGGGCGCTGCACAACTACGGCTGATGCCACACTACGGCAGAAGGCACCTTGTTCCCCCTGCCCTCCTCCCAGGCCATGGCCTTGAGGTGCTGTTGAAGGATGAGCTCATCCAACAAGGTGAGGATCTCCTCTGATTTTTTGCTAAATTTTCATTCTGATCCACTATACGATGAATTGCTATGAGCTGCTTCTGCTGTTGCTATATGATGCATTGCTATGAGCTGCTCCTGCTGCTTCTATATGATGAATTGCTATGAGCGGCTGCTGCTGTATGATGAGTTTCTATGAGCTACGGCTGCTGCTATATGATGAATTGCTATGAGCTGCTGCTGCTATATGATGAGTTGCTACAAGCTGCTGCTGCTGTTGCTATATGATGAATTGCTATGAGTTGCTCCTGCTGTTGCTATATGATGAATTGCTATGAGCTGCTCCTGCTGCTGCTATATGATGAATTACTATGAGCTGCTGCTGGTATATGATGAATTGCAGACTGCTGCTGCTGTATGATGAGTTGCTATGAGCTACTGCTGCTGCTATATGATGCTTTTATGTGGTGCTGCTATATGATAATAACCAGCCACTTGGACCATCGAATTTCAATAAATAATTGTTCTTCATTTAAATGTGGGTCATGCGTTCTTCATTTAAATTAGGCAATGGGATCTCTATGGAAAACATTGACCAAAGTAGATTGTGCCAAGTAGATGGTATCTTTGTATTTGCATTTTGAGCAAATAGTGATGGTCTGTTTTCCTATCATATTAATTACTGCACTGGGTTCAATTTGTGATGTTTGCAAGTCAAATTAATTTCCATATGGGCAGCAAAATGAAAAAAATATAATGCAATCTAGACTTTCCACTTATCATACCAAAGATAAGCTGAAAACACAATGAAAAGAACTGGTTGGCATATTACATGGAGCTTATATTCACAGGTGCTTATTTTCTTAGGATAACTCGTAATAACTGTCCCTAAGAAACTTGGCTAATAGAACTGGCATACAAATAACATGTCACAATGATTGCAATGGAGGAGTGACATACCATAGCACACTGTATAGGCTCACCGCTGCCTCTCCTTTTTTTGCGATGTTCCATGAAATGGCCACATACATCTTGTACTTTTTCATTGTGTAACCCTATCTGCAAGTTGACACGGCTAATTTCAGACATCTCTACATGATACTACATTGCATATCCCTTTCGCATATTTAAACCACCAATTAACGATTGTGTGCGTACCATAAACTAGCCATGACTCTGTATGCTGGACTAGCAGGCACTCTAAGGGAGCCTAATGTAGTGCACTAGAATTCCTACATGCCACCTACGATTTTGTGTAATGTACTGTCCCTGTTCCTAAATATATGTCTTTGTAGATATTCCAGTATGGACCACATACAGATGTATATAGATGTATTTTCGAGTGTAGATTCACTCATTTTGCTCCGTATGTAGCCTATAGTGGAATCTCTAAAAGACTTATATTTAGGAACGGAGGTACGAGGTAGTATCACGTATGACATCTACATATCTAATTTAGCAGTCAGTAGTAGAAATCATTGTCTGCACAAAGGGATTACTGGTCGAAAATCCTAGCAAAGCACGCTGGCAGGCACAGAACAATAGAAGAGAGACAGACGTGCTTACAAGATCATAGCAATACCTCAGTCCAGGATCTTGGTTGGCCAAGCTGTTAGATCCAGAAGAAACATCATCCTTGTAGTTTTTGCCAGCTGCATAACAGGTAACAGCGATCGGTTAGTATGTTTGAAGTGCATCGGGCAGGTGATGCTGGACGGGTTTAAAGGTGACAAGTACCTAGGCCGTGGAGGGTTCTTGGCATCTCTCCAGGCGGTGGGAATCAGGTTAGAAACATCGAGGGTGATGACGCTACGCTGGCTGTCGGGGTCCGGTAAGGAGATCTAGAACCGTCGAGTAGGGTGTTTGTGGAGCGGCTTCGGTAGGGTGGACTACGGTGTGGGCGAAGCGGATCTGTGGCCATGGATGAGGGTGTAGGTGAAGTTGCTCCGGTGGTTTGGTTAAGGATGGTGTCGACGATGCGGATCTGTGGCCGTGGACGGGGCGTCAGAAGCTGCTCCAGTGGTTGGGTTAAGGATGGTGTCGATGATGCGGATCTGCGGCCGTGGACGGGGCGTCAGAAGCTGCTCCGGTGGTTGGGTTAAGGGTGGTGTCGACGATGCGGATCTGCGGCCATGGACGGGGCGTCAGAAGCTGCTCCGGTAGGTTGGATGAGGGTGCGAGGAAGTGGATTTGAGGCCGTGGACTTGTGAGTTGGCAAAGCGGTCCCGGTAGGGTTGATAATGGTATAGGCGAAGCTACTACGGTAGGGTTGACGATGGTGTCGGCGAAGCGGCTCCAGTAGGGTTGAGGAAGGTGTCGGCGAAGAGGATCAGAGGCCGTCGACGGGGGCGTCGGTGGGGCGGCTCCGGGGGGTGTGGACGAAGCATCTCCGGTGGGGAGTACAAATGAGCCGCTGCAGATGCACGACGGTTGATGAGAGTACCGGCGAAGCAGATCCGGCGTCGTGGGCAAGGACGACACTAAATGGGCTGTGGTACAGTGGTGGATGAGCAGTCTACTTGTTTCTAGGGGAGGTGGGAGGGTAGATGCGACCGCAGAAGCAGATCCGGCGAGGTGGACGCCACTGGCAGTGAATGGGCTATGGTATGCCGGTGGATGAGCAGTCTAGGGTTTGGAGAGGGGAGGGGAGAAAGGGTGATGAAGTACGGATGGCGTGATGTAAGATGCTCTGGTGCTGTGGAGTTAGTCGTTTTTGCGGGAGGGGGAGAGGAAATGGGGGTGCCGTGTAGTCGGGGGAACCGGAAGTTACCAAAGCAGCCCCGACCTATCATGTAGATGAGGGCGGTATTGTAACTGTTGGTCTTCGTGCACCAAGGACAAAAGGGGGATTTCGCATGCTAAAGACTAAGGTGGCGGAAATTTTAGAAGGAGGCGGGAGATTTTGCCGCCCGCGGGATCGTTCGTATCCAGTTTCAACTAATTTTGGACTGTGCTAGCGGGAAGGTCATGCTAGACTGTGTACACGGGGCACGCGTCAGCAGTTAATAACTGGTGTGAAGTCCACCCCTGAAAAAAAGACAATAACTCCGGATGATGCGCTGATAACTTGGATGTTCACACGGGCGCGGCCAATCGTACGGGTGTAGTGGCGCGTTCTCAAAAAAAGGGATCAAACGCTCAGCCTATGTATTTCTCGTGTAAATAGATAATTTGGTAACATTTGTTATTTACTTTAAACATAATGCATTGACGTGTTAGTGTAGAGGCGCACAAAAAGAAATGGAGATTGTAGTTAGCTACTTAAAAGTGTTACCTCATATGATTACATAGCCTCCATTTCATAAATTGCGTACTCGTTGAATTCATATATGAATATTACATATATTACTTCAAAATAGAAACTTAAATCATCCAAGACTAATGAATTTGAATGCAAGAGTAACAATGGTGCATGTGCATGATAGCTACATTGGTTGTTTGAAGAAACATCACTGTAACTTTGGCATGCACAACTGAAAAGGTTTATTTAAATAGAAAAAAATGTGATATGTGAGTGTCCAATCTTTACAGCGTTGAATCGATATTGTACCTTTGGCCATGATACGAAGTAGATATTGACTTATGTTCAAGCGATGCACATCCACGATCGCTAGATAGTGATACGTGAATGAATTGTGCAATCTCTCTCATAGCATACATATCTTATTTCCCTGTGGGCATCGGAATCACACACGCGCACTTCATGTATTTCTCTCCCTCCGTCAGGGTTTAATTTGTCTTTCTACCCCATCCTACAAGTGTTTCACACAAAAACACACACACTCTCTATGTCTAACACGCCCACCCCTTTAGTTCCGCCCACCCGCAGCCACTAATGTCTCAAAGTATAATAATGTCTCTCACACATATGCTATCTACCTATCCCTTAATATAGCTAGATATGTGTCACACAAACTCCTTCTCCCTACTAGCAAGATGCCCATGCGTTGCATGGAACATCAAGATGCATTTGTATGAGAAGTTTATCTTGTGGGAGAAAAGGATGAACGAGGGAATGCCTTATTTGCAAATGCGGAGAGGGGTGTGGGTATCTTTTTGCAAAATTGCCATATTTTCTTTCCTGTCCGGCGGATATAAATCGATGGCCTATATTGCAGGATGGCAGGAACACCATCATCACCAACTCTGTTTTTTACAAGAGTAGAGATATGTGAGTGTCACTGCCCCCCCCCCCCACACACAACACACCCACACTTCCCAACACCGAAGGAGTAGGGTGACACCTCGATCTTGATACTAATCCATCGACTGGCTTCTCTCTCAAACATACACACACACACTAATCGGCACCGAAGGAGTAGGGTGGCACATCGATCTTGATAATAATCTATCTACTCCTCTTTCAAACACACACACACACACACACACACACTCGCTAGTTGTGCCTCTATGCCTACCGCGCACACTCTCGATACGTCTTTCTCTCCCACCTCCCCCAACAATGACAGCAGAAGGGTGAGAACTCGATCTGATCATAATCTGTCAATTGGTTTCTCTCTCAAACATTGTGTCTCGGTGCCTCGCTCGGTAGCCCCCTCGATATGTAGACTTCTCGCGCGCGCACAGCTGTAGTGACGATGACGCTGAACCCAGTGTGCCTTGTTTTTACCGGCCTCATGTGATAGTTTTCACCCTGTTTTCTGTTAATTAACAAGGCAACCTTTTCTTTGTTACTACTAGTGAATTTGAAATCATTCGGGGTAGACATAAAATATATCACTTCAAGCCAATTATCGCAGCAACTATTTTAAAAGAAATTAGCTAGCTGCCCGTGCGTTGCACGGAACATCAAGATGCATTTGTATGAGTAGTTTATCTTGTGAGAGAATAGGATGAACGAGGGAAGGCCTTATTTGCGAACCTGGAGAGACGTGTGGGTATATTTTTGCAAAATTGCCATAGTTTCTTTCCTATCCGTTAGATATAAATCCGACGGCCTATATTGCAGGATGGCACGCACACCATCATCACCAACTCTGTTTTCTACTCCCTCCGTCCAAAAATACTTGTCATCAAAATGGATAAAAATAGATGTATCTAAAACTAAAATATGTCTAGATACATTTCCTTTTATCCATTTTGATGACAAGTATTTCCGGACAGAGGGAGTATTTGTATTTTTAGAGATTTCAACAAGTGACTATGACCGGACCTTACCAACATACTCAAAAAGTAGTCCATAATTTTGATGTTACCCTCTTTTCTTGGCGGTGCAGTGCCATCTGGATACCTCATAAATAAATCAAGGACAAATCTGACCCCTTCCTGAAAAGACATACGTAGCAAAATGAGTGAATCTACACTCTAAAATATGTCTACATACACATCCGTATGTGGTAGTCCATTTGAAATCTAAAAAAGACAAATATTTAGGAACGAATGGAGTATATATAAGAGTAGACATGGAGATATATCTCCTGCATGGTGTAGAACAAAAATGTGCTGGGCTGGTTAGCGTCGGATGCTCGCAACGCGATGACATGAGTTTGAATTCTGTCTTTTAACTTTAGATTTTTATATTATATATTACTCTACTTATTTAATATATACTTCTTTCGCTACTGTACTGACAGTGGAACCCACAGAGTACTTAGAATATTAAGGATGGACTTGTTTCTTTTTAACTTTCTGTATGAAGCTGTAGCCACCCTGCAAGTCACGTGTACACTGTACATGCAATTAACTTTTTATAGAGGGACAATCATACAGGCAATTAACTCAAATGGATTGGATGTCACTCCATTATTTCCAGCATAAAGATCATCTCCAACGGCAACCGGCAAATTTCCTCCCGCTTCCTTCCGCGGAGGACGACATCAAACGCCAGCGACATACATTTTTACAACTCTGACCAACTAGATGAAATACGTGCAAACACGGACTAGTTTCATATAAGCATGAAGGATTTCGTATAAAAAAGCCGGATCTTCATATAAACATGATGGATTTCATTACATTTACATGAACTAAGAGGTGCCAATCCGGCTCTCTTGTATAATTAATACTCCCTCCGTCCGGAAATACTTGTCCTAAAGATGGATATATCTAGACTTATTTTAGTTCTAAATGGCCGCCCGCGGATCCCTTTGTCTTCCTCATGTCCATCAGACACTTGCGGGGTCGACGAAGGTCCTCGGAAGAGACGAAGCAGCAAAGAAACCACCTGAATCCGCGGTCGTCGCCTCGGCGGTGGCCTTCATGGGTCCCAAGTGGCGGCGGCCTCCCGTGTTCTACTTCTCCTCGATGATGGCAGCGGACTCGGAGAAGCTGGCCACCAACTCGTCGCTCTCCACGCCCCCGGCTTCTGTCTCTGCCTGCATGGCGCTGCCGCAGGCACGGGAGGCACGCCCACAGACACGGGAGGCGCGGCCACCGCAGACACTGGTGGCGCGGTACGACGCGACAGCGACGACGCCCGTACCGGCGTGCTTGCCGCCGTGCCGGCGTGGAGCAACTCGCCACTCCTCATCGAGATGAATTGGAGTGGCGAGTTGCTGAACCACGCGCCTGCTTGGGGCGGCAACTGGCTCCATCGGGCCAAGCGAGGTTGGTGAAGCACCGAGCGGCCTCGCCTGTATCCGGAGGGCTCGGTGGGCCACCCAGCCCGGTAATATGCCGGAGAACGGCTCATCGGAAGCCATTGGAAGGTTGGAGAAAATGGTGAAGAAGGAGATGGGGGAGCGGCGGAGGGGTGCGATTCTTGCCCGCTGTCTGTTTGGCCTCGTGTAAATAGAGGGCGGGCGGTAGGAGCTTGGCCGACGTCTGACCTCGTTTAAACTGAGGGCGGACGGGAGGAGCTCGACTGATGTTGCGTTTAATTCCGGCCCGCTCATGAACGGACGTGTGGCTGGAGTAGGATTCTCAGTTTGCATGCGGGTTTAACGGAGGGATTTAATGGAGGCGCCGGGCGTGCAGCGGGCGGCGCAGTACTATTCAATTTGACAGCATTAATGAGCCGTCAAATCACAAAGGCTCTCGCCTCTCGTGAAACCGACTGAGCTAGACTGCCCCGCCCTCTAGCCTTTAAAAAAATGTATATACTCCACTTTTGTACGTAGTAGTATCGATGGATTGCGCCATGGAGCAAAACTTGAAATTAAAAAAAAAGGTGGTACATATAAAGAGCGCTCGTGAACTATGTGTCATGTACATGGCAATAAATAAAGTACTACATGATACTAAGGCTGGTCGTAATGGGAGTATCATAGGTAGTATCATGCATTCCAACTAAGCAATTTTGATGAGCTGTCATTGAATTAAATGAGGAAAGAGGAGCTTGAGTATCATATACTACTTTGTGTCATGCATGGCAATAAATGTAGTCCTATATGATACCAACATATGATACCATGCATTACGGATGTAGTATCATACACTAGTATCATATGCATACAAGCCCCACATCTCTTCTTGGTTGATTCCTCTATTTATGTCAAAAAATAAGAAACAACGTGAGAGTTAATGCACCACGCCTATGTGTTTACTAGGAGTATTTGGTTTTCGTAAGATGACTTAATACTCACCTACTACCTCCGTCCTGGTTTATTGGTCCTCATTGTAATCTGTGCCAAATTTTGACCATAAATTTAACTAACAAAATGCTCATGCATGTCACAAAAAATTATATATTTGAAAACTATGTTCGAATATGAACCCATCGTTATAATTTTTGTTAACATGCACTAACATTTTGTCAGTTAAATCTTTGGTCAAAATTTAGCACAAACTACATAGGGGACTAATAAACCAAGACGGAGGTAGTAGACGGAGGGAGTATTCGATTTGACAGCGGGCAGCGCAGTTCCCGATACGACTTTAATGTAGACGAGGGAGGGAGTAGCGGTTCCCGATATGTTGAACGACCAATGCATACTCCTTCAATTAATGCATGAGGGAAGTAAGGGAGGAGGTCCGGGAAAAGAGGCTGCACGATGTGAATGCAACGCAGTTTGCCCTCATTACCCTCACATAAAGGTGCCCCTCCATTCCAATGCATCTACCACATCGTACGCACCTAAGCATTTGCCTAAGCACCTACACTAAGCGCAAAAGAGCTCGCTCCAGACCCATGGCGGCGATGCGCGTGAGCGGCCAGCGGCTGCGCCAGATGGTCCATGACGCCGGCCTGCGGCATGGCGTCGAGGATCGTCTCCAGACGGTGTTGGAGACCGGCTGGTGGATGGCCGCCGTCGACACCAACTATGACTCTCAGTTGGACCACATGATCGTTGCCACCAGCAACAAGTTCACCGTCCTCAAGAAGCTTGCGGACGACATCGCCATACTCCTCCAGCCCGCGCGCCCGGGCTCCTCATTGCCTGCCACCCTAATCGGCCTCCATGGTCGGAACCTCTTTCAAGCACTGATGGCCCTGCGACTGCCCACCGACGCCATGAAGAATGTCCACCTGGAGGTCGCGCTCGCCGTGAGGCGCCTCGCCCTGCAAGAATTCGTCGACCTACACATCCATGCGTACGAGTAAATCGTGTACATAGGTATCTACAAGGCCAGTGAGGACGCTACGACGTTGACCTTCCTCAACCGGCTGGAAGCCTTGGATGCCTTTGTTGAGAACCACCTCGACCTCGCCACAAAAGCCGCCGCTCCTTAGCCGCCGGTCGGTGGCCCGGTGCACTAAGTTGAGGAGGAGGAGGTCGTACGTTCGTGGATCCATCTTTCTTCTTGCCTTCTGTAACCACCACTGCGATGGCATCATTGTGGCCTTAATTCTTATTGTGTTGTTGCATTCTCGTTCCAGTCAATACCGACATGTGCGATCCCTTTGCTTAATTATATGCATCACTATAACTAGTACTCCATCCGTCAATTTATAAGTTGTGCTTACCTTTTCCATCAACTTCGTGCAATGCGCGGGCATCTTGCTAGAAACACTAGAATATGTCTATATAATCCGTATGTGATAGTCCATTTGAAATCTCAAAAAGACAACTATTTAGGTACGGAGGGAGTATTATATTAGGAGTATATCAAAACAATAGTGATTTCTTCCAAGTTTGTGAACAAATACTACTATTCTACTACTTTGGATCCATCACAACGCACGGGCACATTGCTAGTAAAAGGAAAAGGCTTGTCGCGTTCGCGTCGCTCCCCCAGACGCCCGGGAATCGGGAGTACAACACGGCCCGTCTGACACAACACATAGCTTAGGGAAGGCGTTTTGCCTGCCTAGCATTTTCACTTTCATGTGGGACCGCCGTTGAGCAAACTGACACCCCGCCCGCCACCGAGTTGGAAAACAGAAAGAAGGGGAAGATCTAGCTGTAGCACGGAAGCCAAGAAATTTTGTGTCAGACGGGGCTCGTTGATAGAGTTGGAGCATTCCGTACTAGTACTACTCCTACGAGTACTACCAAGTTTGTACTCCTAATACTATATTACTAGTACTACCACTATACAACTACTAGTAGATACGTGCACGACACAACATCGTAGGAACAAAAAATGGGAAGATCTTGTTTTGGGTGATTTATCTTTTTTTCAATCAATGTAGTATGAATAATATGATGTGGGGGGCACCCATGAAGCTTATGTGGCTTGGTTGCATGGCTACGGAAGGTTAGAGAAAAATAAATAGATAATGTGTTTAGAGTGCATTCCACTAAATAGATATACTTTGGATCCATTGCAATGGACCGGCACATCTATATCTATACCCCCTATATAGTGTGTGAAAAACTTTGAAAGTTGGTCGTTGGATGAAGCCAATCCGATGATACAAAGATGGCAAATCCGAGCACTACTGGCTGTTGGATATCATCCACCAGATTCCGCCACATGTATAATCTAGAAGACTCCATGGTTGAACTTAATTCATGACAAGCTTAGGCAAAGTTATTAGTTCTTCAAAATGAGAGCCACAAGTTGGCAAGCCTAAGGGAATCTTTCCACATTTTTTGTGTGTATGTCATGTGGGGCCTTAGTGTGGCTTGCCTAAGGTGAGGCTTGAACCAAGCACTCACCTAAGTTAATCAAACTTGCCTAACCTTACATTCCACCAGATTTTGCCACATGTTAGAATCCAGAAATCTCCACATGTAGAAGCATAATGCACAAACCACCAGAATCTCATGCGTGCAATGCACGTGTACCTTACTAGTACTAATTGGTAGTAGTAAGAAACAAATTCCAGATTTGGCATGAGCTCGTACTGCGGGAGCACCACAAGGCCTGCCGCAGGAGTTACATTTCCCTCTCGAGGCCCACGGGACCGAACTTCAGTGGCTTAGTGCCCGGCCTATGAGTCAATGACATGCGGACCTTAAATGCGGCTGGCCCACATGTCATTCTCATGGTGGTGGCGTGGTTCGCGACTCACTTGTTTGAGATGAACCGGCCGGAGTACGGATGAAAATGTGTCACAGCCGCTGGATGAAAATTCGATGGTGTGGGAGTACGGATCGGAGCACAGCAGTGGAGCAGGCAAACCGCGTCCAATCGGGTGTGTCTGTGGTAGAAAGTTGATGGTCGCTGCAGTTCAGCTGGCCCGCATGTCATACACACAAAGGCAGAGGAGCGGTGGGGCCGAGAGGGATGAGGGGCACGAACAATCCTACCATTCTGTCACTGACATGTGGGACCCATAAGCGTGGGTCCCACCTGTCAGCGAAGGAAAGGCAACGCAAGGCGGTGCTAGCCATGTCAGAGGATCCATGTCCACATCGGGGGACGTCGTGCCGTGGGTTGGAGCGGCGTCGTGGGAATCGTGTGTGGGTGTGGCAGTGGTAGAAACAAGAAACGTGATGGTCGCCGTGGTTCAACTTCCATGGACAAGCTGTCGTGTCTGCTGACACATGTATATCAAAACTAGAGTGTTTATAGTTCAAGCACGTGAACAAGTATTATTCTACTAGTTTGGATCCATTGCAACGCACGGGCCAGCACATTGGTAGTAGTAGTGTCCATCTCTATCTCTAGAGGCCTTCCCTAGTTCATCCTTTTCTCTCACAAGATAAACTACTCATACAAATGCATCTTGATGTTCCGTGGAATGCACAAGGATGTTTCCTTGGGGGTCTATCCAGTGCAGCGTGGCCGTAGTTGCAAGTTGACGCCCCTTGAGATGCCGACGTTGAGGGGCACTCGAATTTCCTACGATGAGCAGGTAAGATGAGTTTGATCACACAATAAATGCATTCTAAAGACTACTTCCGTGTCCATTTACTAATTCTCCCCCATGCCCACAATTTCACAGGCTAGGCCCGGTGCGAGTGGAGATTGGCTTGCATATGAACGGTAGAACCTTTGTCCAACATCAATTTGCACAACATTTACAATGGTGACACCGTTCCCGTAGAACCTTTGTCCAACATTGGGATCAGCCATGCAACGGGCCACCGCATGAATTGGTATGATGGAACCACGGTGAGATTGAATAAAAGATAGCACGGACCTTGCACATGGCAGTCAAAGGCAGACCATGCTATCTGCGGCCGATTTGTTGCCGTACGATTAGGAAGACACTGTGGTCCTTTCTAACCGCATCTTTGCGGTGACAAACCAGGGGACTTATTTTGTATGGGACACATCCTATGATATACTCCCTCTCTCCCAGTTTATTTGTTTTGAATCTTTTCGTTTTATAAGTTTCAAATTCAAATTTAGAGCTCCCCATCACATGTTGAGATTACAATGTCCATTAAATCGTTGCGTGCATGTATAGTAAAGAAACAAATCACGAGTTTGGCACAAGTTCATGCTGCGGGAGCACCACAAGCCCTGGCGCAGGAGTTACATTTCCCTCTCAGGGCCGTCGGGACTGAGCTTCAGCGCCTTACTACACCTACCTTTGAGTCAATAACATGTGGACCCTATAGGTGACTGGTCCACATGTAATGCTCCCAAAGGCAAAGGGGCAATGGGGCCAAGAGGGGTGAGCCGCAGGTCGAGGGACGTGTGGTTTCATGGGTTCGAGCGGCGTCGTGGGAATCACGGGTGGCTGTGGTAGAAACTTGATGCTCGCTGCATTTTAGGTGTCCCACATGTCATGCACACAAAGGCAGAGGGGCGGTGCGACCGAGAGGGGTGAGGCGCACGTCGGGGGGCATGGTGCCGTGGGTTGGAGAGGCGTCGTGGGAATCACGAGATCAAACGTGATGGCCGTCGTAGTTGAACTTCCATGGACAAGCTGTCATGTCTACGGACACATGCACTGCATACCGATCACTGGAAGGAGTACCAGAGAAAGCTATATATGCAGATAAATAGTTCCTTATAGTCAAGCTGACCCACGCTACTACTCTGTTCCAAAGACATACACACCATCGAAATAGTCCATCTATATCAATATACACCGAGAGGGAATAATTTTTTTTACAAGAGAGGAAATAGTTCATCCATCCATAATGCCCTCCTGCTGGTGCAGCGTTTTCTTCTTCTTCTTCTTCTTATTCTTCTTGTTCTCATTCTCTGTGGGAGACGGCTTCGCAACAAGCTCTTTGGACCTTGCAGCTATCTCGAAACTCACACGGGCATCGAGGGCAGCATATTTTATCCGCTTGTACGTCAAGGGATAATTCTCCCATCCGGACGACCTTAATACCACCATCTCGTCACCCTTCTGAAGATTTGTACCGAGCACAAAATTTGCTACGTCGAATAGGGATGGTGTCTGTTTAGCACAATCTTCTACAGGAATTTTGATTCTGGTTTGTAGGTCAGCGATGCTTTTCAAATCAAGGTTGTACGACTCTAGCTTCTGTTTGTCCCCTTCGATGGCTGCCCCACAGAAGTATACGTCCTCCCGAGACAATAAATCGTGAAGCTCACCTGGTATGGAGGGCAAGTGTATGATGTGGTACACCAAAACATCATCTTCGAGGCACAGCTGAAGGACGGCGGCGCGCTGGATCTTCCTAGGGGCACGCTCCATGTACTCTGCGTCGAGACCGATGACACTCGTCTCTACCTTTTCGAGGGAGTTGGATACATTGTTGATCCACTGCCGAACAACCCTTGGGTTGACGGTGACGGTGGCAACTATGCGCATCGAGCCTTCGACGAGGACATGTTGGACGCTAAAAACCTGCATCTCGATCTCTTTCGCCATTTGGAACTGCTAGAACGGAGGGCTATGGTTTGGAGAATTAGGATTAGATAGCTAGTCTAACTGAAGTATTAGATGATTATTTAAAGAGGATAAAACAATGTGAACACAGTGGGGGTTGGATGCAAATGTAGACGAAGGGGAGGTGAAGAAGCCGAGGCGAATCGGTTCCCGATGGAGAAGTAAATGGGAGAAGGGGTGTGCAGGCAGTTGATTAGATGGTAGGTAGACTAAACGAAAGGCTATGCGGGTAGACAGAGGAGTCGTGCATGTTCGTGTACGTGCCCAACCTTCCTGATAGGTGGGATCTATGCAAACAGATAAAAAAATGTGTCATAGCTTTTTTTTGAGCACGTGAGTGGGAGACACAACATTCTCTGGTTAAGGAATACTCCCTCCGTTTAGGTGAGTATAAGTCACCTTATAAAAACCGGTTTTCCCAAAACCTTTAGGCGTGGAGCATTAACTTCCTGCTCGATCCCCTCCCAGCCTCGTTAGCCAGCGTTCTCTTCCTCTACTGCCGCGTTCTACCTTTCCATTTTTCCTCTTCTCAAGTGTGGAACGATCTGCATGCCGTCCTTGATGCACCAGAACGACCACTTCATGCATCGCGGTAGGGCATTGATTGGGCATGCACGAGAATTTGGTTCTGCTCGCAATATGGATGATACCTGAACGATGAAGTGAACAAGCATGCTAGCATGAGAGACCTATTTCCGCTATACAATACTGGAGTGCTCATGTTCCTACTAGTAGTAGTAGTAGTAGTACAACTGTGGTACACTTGATGGTCAAAATACTATTCATCCGGTCCTCACAGTGAAGTGACAATACCCTGCGCCTGACACTAGTCCAGGCGAGGCGGCGTGTTCGGGTTACCAAAGTCAGCCTCACCTTGTGCATTGTGCAGTCTGTCACCGGCGCTGTACAACACATTGGCGCCTCGCCTCGTCTCCCTCTCCGCTCCCATATCACCACTCCATCTCCATCTCCTTCTCCATCTTCGTCTCCGTCTCCATCAGACTGTGCCCCCGTGTACCGTCACCTCACTCGCCTCCCCCAGTACCACTATTCCCTCGCTAGCCGCTCCAGCACCGACATCCTTCTCCCCCGTAAATCAAGCCCCCTTCCAAACTCCACCATGGCCGAATGCGAAACACGCAACATCCATATGAGCCGCGATTGGAGCAATCTCCCCAGTGACATCCTCGACCTCTGTTGTTCGCGTATGGATATGTTGACCGCCCTGCGGCTGGCTGCATGCTCGAGGACATGCACACGGCCATCGTCGATGCGAGGCCTAAGCTTTTCAAGACACCCTGCTTGCTGCTATCTGGTCTTGCGAGATCGGCTCACCATGATACGGAGGCGTGCATGATGCCCCTTGACTTCAATCCGATCTCCATTAGCCAAAACTTCTTTGCAGGTATGTAGTGTGTCGCCGTACATCATTTCCCGCGACATCGATCCGATCACCATCGCCCGAAACTTCTTGGAAGGTATGTACTGGGTCGGCATGAACTCCCACTAGATGGCTGCCTTCAGAGAAGACGGTAAAAAGTTGGTTCTCGTGAACTTCCAGACCTCCCATGAGATTATCCTTCCTCTGTTGGATTATATAGAGTATTACCATCGCGGTCCAAGTCATCTAGATTACTACGTCAGTTGGACGGATCTTGTTTTGCAGAAGATTGTAATCTTCCAAGTACCCACACAACATGCGAATTACGCAGACTTCAAGCTAATTGCCTTGTTCGACCGCGGACTCACCTATCTTTTTGCTGGGGCCTTTTTTAGCTGGAGACAACTCGGCTCGCAATGGATCATCGTCAAAGCTGATACACACTTCTGTGATGCTATTGAACACAATGGCATCATCTACGCGATCGACAAAGCAGATGGCACCACGTATTGTTGGGACGGCGCGTGTAAGTTGTTTCCATCTCATGTTAATGATGACGCCATGACACTGTTTGAACTTTTTGTGATGATTGGCATATCCCTGTTTGAGCAGAATTTGAGTAGAACCATGGCAATATATTAGAGACGCCGTAAATCAGCTATATTTGGAATGAGTTAATTCATGCGATTGTGACCATGTCATTACAGCCAATTTGTACCCTGAATAATCAAAGGGTTAGGAATATATGGATATTATCCTTATTTTATAGTAATCTATATACTACTACTAAATATGAGTGTGTATCAATGGCCATGTTAGTTTCCTCATTTTCATGATGTAGAAACATGCACCACACTGTTGGTTTCATCTAACCATACATTAGGGAAGTAAATGTGCATATGGAGAACTCTATATTTGGAAGTAGTGAAATCCTGCAATGCTTACCATGTGTACATACCTATATTCGCCCTTCAGCAATCAATGGCTAGAATAATATCCTCACAAAAATTTTGCCCACAGAACACGAGTATATAACAATGCATGTTCTGTTAGTTACCTTGAAGAATTTGTTTGTGAGGACAGAAGATGATTACATAACATGCATGACATGGTAGTTTCCTGTGAAGAATCGATTGGGAGATAACATGAGTATAACCATGCATGGCACTTCTATATTTTCGAACCCAGTATACATTTCCCTGTATTTTCCTCCCAGTTCCAAGAGGGACATATCAATGATGTTTCTTGCATTATCCTACTCATACTTTGAACAATGCTGATCTTACATTAAAAACGCATATCCTTTTTGATATGATGCAGTGTCCCTACAGTTACTGCCCTTTGTAATTACACCACCTTTGCCAAAACCAAGGAAGCACAACTGGTTCCTCGCTCGATCAGACGACGGCAAAAGACTGATGATCATTCGGACACATGAGCCGGAAAAGTTATATTGCAAAAACCCCACTATATACAAGCACCGTGTAATACGTGAGTATCCGGACAGTGGCTGTTAAGTCTATGAGCAGGATACCAACTTGTTGGGGCCTTTAGGATTTTTTAGTTGGAGGCGGGTAAACAGCCTTGGTTCACACTCTCTGTTTCTCGGTTTCAATTATCCGATTAACCAGGAGATCACCATTGGCAAGGACCTTGATGGCAGGGAGGCTCTGTTTGCTATGGAAAACTGTGTCTACACGGCGAGCCCTAGGAGTTCGGGAGCAAACTCCCCTGATTGTCAATGATACAGCCTGCAGCCAAAAGAAGGTGAGAATGACAAAGGCATCCGGATTAACTTTGATCCTTGGATGTCTCAATTACGACAGGCAGTGATGTGGTTCAAGCCTTCAGGTTGATAGGTAACTGGGCTGTTGCATTGAAAGGGTGGAGTACTGGTGTCTCCGGATCACTGGTCGCTGAAGTGGGGCTGCAAATTATGATGGTGTTGGATCATCTCTTCGAATGACTTTGTTTTCTTTGCTGCTGGTTCTGGATGGGTAGTTCTTTCTTTTGTTATGCATATTCCTTGTCATTTGGTCATCCTCATCTATGTCACTCTTTCTATGTAATAGTTGCTTCTGTTTAGAATGTCATTCTCGTCTGGATCATGAGAGTCTGAGCACTGCAGATGGGTACGTTTTGGTGGTGTAGCAAGACTTCTTATGAACTATCATGTCTTGTTGTTTATGTCAGTAGTAGTCACTAGTCAGTGTTTGAATGTTGTATATATCATTGTTTCAAACTATTTATTGTCTCGAACTACTGGTGGGCTAAATGAGGGCATCACCATTCTCCAGTGTTCAGAGTATATCTCCTTTTTTTCAAGTTATATAATTTGAGCTCACTGCCTTTTCAATGATGTACACTTGCTTGGGCCAGTGAGGTGTCGTTGAATATGGGCCGAGTAGTAACGCAATGCCAAATAGGTCAATTATGACTCTCGGGTCGGGCTCTCAAAAGATCCTGAAAAAAAAAGGCCGGGCATATTGGCGCCACCGGTGTTTTCGTGCGCTTGCGCACCGAGAGCATATTGGCGCGTGCTCGAAATTCATGCTACCTTTTCATCCCCTGTCTCCCGCCCCTCCCCCACCTCTGGAATCTCGATTCCTACTCCAGTTCCCCCAAATCCCCCTCCTGTACTCCATGTACTCAAGCGCACTATCATGTCGCCGGTCAACGCGGATCTCCGAGCCGGAGATCCTGAGGTCTGTCCTGCCTTCGGTCGCTGCGTGCTGTCGCTCAACAGTGGCATGTCGGTGCTTGACGACCAGTTTGCTGGCAAAGTGCTGATGGTAACCATCAACAGCGACCGGCCTCCCGTCTCGCCAGACGACCTTGTCAAAGCTCTTGGCATTGCGCACGGCATCCAAATAAGTGACTTGCTCGTCGAAGTTTGTCTGCCACCGGCTGATTTCTTCGTCAGGTTCCGGACAACTTTCGACTGCAGTCGTGTGTTCGAATCTTCCCAGCGTTTCTTCTGCGATGGCGCGCTGGTGAGCTTTGATCGGTGGCACCCAGGATGGGGCTCGGTGCCCTCTAAGCTTGAGTTTTTAACAAAGCTTACCTTCCACGGCATGCCTCGATGTGCTTGGAACAGCGAGTCCATGAACGAGCTTATCAGCGACCTTGGAGGTGAGCTCGTAAGTATGTTTGTTCCTCCAGACGGCTGGGCTCTGACTGTTATGGCATGGATGAAGAAGCCGTCCACCATACCGAAGGTGATTGGTGTTGAGATACCGGTGCAGGAACCGGGGTTGTACTATTCGTCGCCACCAAGGCCGCCGCAGACCACGTTAGGTATGTACCTGTATCGAGTGTTCGTGCATGTCGAAGAAGTGGTCAGTCCATCAATTGAAGTCCTGCCGCCGCCGCTGGTGCCAGGGTCCGTCGACGACGTCCATTGCAGGAGTCAACGTCAGACTTTCCTCGTGTTGCTCGGAATGATGGATGGCACAGGGCCTACTCCATCGCGCGGTGGAGGCCACTGCTTCTTTGGGAGAAGAGGCAGGGCTGGCTGCCTGGATGTGCTCTAATTTGAGGTAACAACTGAATCTTGTCAGATATTTCTAGTTAAATCCGAGCTATGGGTCTAAAGCATTGATATGCCAGTACATTTGATTGTGACCTATTCTAATTTTGTACCTGAACTTTTTTAGAAAGGATTGTATGCCAACTTAATGTGCTAGCCGAACTTATTGTGGTGTCTGTCTGTTTTCTTTGCACAACATTCAAGATATTTCCCCGTCATTTATAAAGACGATGAACCATTATGTACGACTTCGTTGGTTTCAACATAGCCCTTCCCGTAGCGATCCACTGCTTCCATCCTGATTATGCCGCCTGCGTGAAATTTTTGTATGCAAGTTCAGTGTGCTATGATGTTCTATATGATTGTGTCAACTATATAAGTTTTTACTGAGCATCAGCAATGCATATTTCTGAAAGATGTATTTACGAGCATCGACCGATGGGTCTCTCTCTCTCTCTCTCTCTCACACACACACACACACACACACGCGCACACACGCGCACACGCACAAGTGGGACCCGTTGAATTATTTATTTGCTCGTGACAGCTTTTAATTAGGTTCCACTATAATCTAACTTTTTTCTTAAGTTATTAATTGAGCTCAGTGACTTCAAAAAGTTGTATAGAAGCCTTGTTTGGGCCTTTCCGGTGTTGCTGAATGTGGGCTGAGTAACCATGTTAGGTTGTACTGTACTACACAAGCCTTTTTTTCAACATCAGCAATGCAACTGGGCCGACAGTTGTACACAATATCCGGGTCAACTTGTTATCCGCCCCGCTGGGCTGCAAAGTTTCCTAGGAGGTATGCATTAGGCTTAACAAGAAAATGGACTTTAAGAAATAATAAATGGGATGTAATTATAATAACTAGGCAATTACTATGCACCAAACACGTAATTAGTTTGAAAAATATATTATTTTTGGAATTTGGAAATTTTAATTTCATTACTTGTTGCGTGCGCAATATTTCGTTGGATTTTAACGTGATACAACTTTATTTTGAAATTACATTTAACCTGACTAGAAATTTTGGATAAAAATATTTCGGATCCCATCAAAATGTGGGAATTTTTTTTGAATTCTGTTTTGAGCAGTTGTTTGAAATTATTAATCATTGTCCTAGCTAGAAGTTGGGCTGTACTTTTAACAAACTGTAAATGGGCTGTAGTAAATTCCATTAGAATTGAGAAATGGGATGTACATTCTTACAAATCGCAAATGGGCTATATGTTCTCTGCCAAATCCGAGCTGTGGGCCTACTAAGTTGACGCGTACCAAGGGCTTTGTCAACTTAGTCAATATAAACGATTCTAGCTGCAGTGATCGTACGATGTCCATCCAACGGCCGTAGTGCTTCTTCAACCTCTGGTCTTCTTGCTCCAGCCGCCCAAAGGAGCGCCGGTCGTGTCGCGTGCTCTTGCCTCCCGTGGCCGGCTGTGATGCCGCGGTGGCCTCACCGCCCCGTACTACTCCCACCGCTGGCCAAGCCATCCCTCTACTCACCCACACCCCCTGTTATTCTGCGGTGACGGCAGCCTCACACCGCAGCCGAACCAGTGAACCCTGGTACTCCTCTCCGCGCGGGCTACCACTGCTGCGTCTTCCCCGGCTCCACGTCGTCCCCTTCCTAGGCCTCGCCGTCGTCCAGACCACCGCCCTGGTGCTCTCAGCGCGGTGTGGTCAACATGGTCAACGACCGACTTCCATCGGAAGAGTACTATACGTGGAGAGGCTGACAGCTGGGTCCAGGCGGCCGCAAGGAAGTGCCTCCTTATTACACGCAAAATAATTATTCCTCCACCTGACAGCAGGGACCCACTGGACGGGCCACCTTATTACGCAAAAAAAACGTTTCCCCCCTGACTGCTGGGACCCACCGGGCGGGCCAGCGTATTTCGCCAAAAAAACGTTCCCCGCACTGTCATCTCGGACTCACGGGAAGTGCCTCCTTATTACGCACAAAAGAAATGAATACTCCCCCTGCTAGCTGGGACCCACCATGGTGGGAGGCTGACTTGTGGGCCTACTAAGTTGACTGGGATGGGGGCCTTTGTCAACTTTAGTCCATATGAACGATTCTAGCTCTGGTGACCGTACGATGTCCATCCAACGGTCGTAGTGCTTCTTCAACCTCTGGTCTTCTTGCTCCAGTCGCCCAAAGCAGCGCAGGTCGTGCCGCATGCTCCTGCCTCGCGTGGCCGGCTGTGCTGCCGTGGAGGCCTCACCGCCCCTACTATTCCCACCGCTGGCCAGGCCCTGCGGCGACGGCAGCCTGACACCGCAGCCGAACCAGTGAACCCTCGTACACCTCTCCGCGCAGGCTTCCACTGTCGCGTCTTCCCCGGCTCCCCGTCGTCCCCTTCCTAGGCCTCGCCGTCGTCCACCGCCTTGGTGCTCTCGGCGCGGTGTGGTCAACGTGGTCAACATGGTCAAGGAATGACTTCCATCGGACGTGGACTGTACGTGGAGAGGCTGACAGCTGGGTCCACGGCCACAGCAAGGAAGTGCCTCCTTATTACACGGAAAATAATGATACCTCCACCTGACAGCTGGGACCCACCAGACGGGCCACTGTATTTCGCAAAAAAGATGTTTCCCCCTGACTGCTGGGACCCACCAGCTACATCTTCGCACGCAAGGAAGTGCGTCCGGGAAAAAAACAAAATGATTCGCCCCCCTGACCACTGGCACCCACCAGCGACACCTTCGCACGCAAGGAAATGCGTCCGGGCAAAAAAAACGATTCGCCCCCCTAACTGTTGGGACCCACCAGCTACATCTTCGCACGCAAGGAAGTGCGTCCGGGCAAAAAAAACGATTCGCCCCCCTGACTGCTGGGACCCACCAGCTACATCTTCGCAGGCAAGGAAGTGCCTGACAGTCGGGACCCACCTGGTCGAAGCGTACGTAGCGTTGTCATTCTGGTCGCGAACGTGTACATACATAGTGGTCGATGTAGAGGCGCGCACGTGTCGTAGTAGAGGCGCGCACGTGTCGTAGTAGAGGCGCGCACGTAGCATGTACACGTACGTACAACGGTGAGGGTGCAAGAAAGAAAATATGACCACGTACGTACATACGGGCAGGGTCTCGAACGCCTAGTCGCGCATACATACATGGCTGGGTCGGAACGGAGAAACAGGGTCGTCGTCGTGTTCATGGGGAGCCAACCGGCTGGGTCGAAACGGAATGCGTGGTCGTGTTCATTGGGAGGGCTTGGATGGAATAGGCGATGGAAACGAGGCCTGGCGTACCGCACAACAGAGGAAACGTACCTCCTACGTTCGGAACAGGGTCCTGTTGATTGGGAGGGGTGTGGCGTACCGCAAAACAGAGGAAACGGACCTCCTACGGTCGAAACGGGGGTCCTGTTGATCGGGAGGGGTGTGGCATACCACAAAACGGACGAAACGGACCTCCTACGGTTGAACCGGGGGTCCTGTTGATCGGGAGGGGTGTGGCGTACCGCAAAACAGACTAAACGGACCTCCTACGGTCGAAATGGGGGTCCTGTTCATCGGGAGGGATGTAGCGTACCGCAAAATAGGACTCCACGGGATACTGTTCATCTCCACCGTCGACCTCCTCCAGCCTCCACGGGCTACCGCCAACCTCCTCCAGCCTCCATGGGCTCCTGTTCATCCAGCCTCCACCGCGCGCTACTCCACCGGCTACTGTTCAACTACCCCTCCACCGTCTACTGTTCATCCATCCCTCCACCGTCTACTGTTGATCCAGCCCTCCACACCACGGG
>NC_041389.1:407008661-407044346 GCF_002162155.2 Triticum dicoccoides | reverse complement strand
CACTGTTCATCTAATCGATCGGCTTCAGTTAGCAGCAGTAGCAAAGGAATCGCTCCATCAGGTTCAGTTAGCAGCCATCGATCGATCGCTCGGGTTCAGTAACGCGTAGCCTGCAGTGCAATCGCTCGGGTTCAGTTAGAGCCCAACGCCTTGCTCGGGTTCAGTTAGAGCCAACGCCTCGCATACACGCGCGTGCGTGTACGAGAGAAACGCGCATCGCTCGGCCCCTGACCTCCCCCCGTAACCTGCAACTCCCCGAAATTTTCCTCCCCCTCGCTTCTACCATGGTTTTTTCCGTCATGGACGGCCCAAAGAATGTCATGCAGCTGCATCTCCGGCCCGCTCAGGATGAAAAGCCCATTTTCTGTCATGATTTTTTTCATAGAAGTAGGAGCCCACCACATCTATGATGATACCGGGTTTTGTCACAATTATCGTCATAGAAGTGTCATATGTATGACAGAAAAAATTTCGTTCGGCCCAAAATGTCACGGATGTGTCTTTTTTTTTTGTAGTGAGTATCTCTACTTGGTGCTAGGAATTTGGCTAGCATGAGGGGGAAAGGCAAGCACAACATGTTCAGAAGGTCAATAACAACATACTTTAACTGAGATGTGAGAAAACATAAACCATTACGTTGTCTTCCTTGTCCATCGTCAACTCTTTTAGCATGTCATACTTAATGAGTGCTCACAATCATAAAAGATGTCCAAGATAGTGTATTTATATGTGAACCTCTCTTCCCTTATTACTTCCTATTAATTGCAACGATGACCAAAACTACGTTTATCAACTCTCAACAACCTTTATGCCTCTTACTTTCTATGTGTGAAGTTATTACTATCCATAAGATCAATATGAACTCTTTTATTCTTTTTATTTTTCTCAAGATCATAGCAACAAAGCAAAAGCCCTTGACTCAACACTAATCTTTATTATAGATAACTCACGGACTCAATTACAAAAAGAGAGCACTAAGCAAAACTCAAAACTACTTGATATCAAAACTTCAATCTACTAGATCAAGATACTACTAAAAGGATCGAACTAAATAAAGCGGTAAAGATAGGAGTGTGATGGTGATACGATACCGGGGCACCTCCCCCAAGCTTGGCAGTTTCCAAGGGAGAGTGCCCATACCCATGTGATTATGTCCTCGGAGAAGGTGAAGTAGGGGTTTTCGATGATGTAGGCTTTTCGTCCATCTTCCATGGCATAGGCTCACCATCGTAGAAGGATGATCGAGTCTCCGGGATCCTTAAATCTGCAGCCAAACTCATCCTTTTGAATCTATATTCATACTCACAGTTCTGGTTTTGCAGGTCATAGATCTGGGCTTGGAGGTGCTCGATCTTCTCTTGAAGCTTGAAGATGGTCTCCCAAATGACTTTGGCATCTAGCTTGTGGTTGTTGGTGAACTCTGTGATCATCATCTAGTTAGCATTGAGTCCACGCTCCACCATCCCTTGGCACTTGAAAACTTGCTGATCCATAGCTTCAAGCTTTGTCTCCATGCTTCCGGTAGGCTTGGGTCCCTCCACATCACGGATGTGCAGTACCCCCTCACACATCTCAATGGTTTGAGGGTGTTGCAGCACCTCCGCGAAATAGGGGTTGATAACCCTCTCGAAAAACTTGTCCTTGGGAGCGCTTGGAGATGCCATAATGCTCTAGATCTGCAACAGAAAATAGCTCGAAACGAAAATAGAGGATATTTGCGTGATACGGTGGTCAAAACCTTCGGGAATATAAATAATGAATTTTTACCAACCAAAATAAGTAATGTGCAAGAAAACGGAGTCCGGGAGGCACACCAGGTGCCCACGAGACAGGCGGGCGCGCCCTCCACTCTCGTGGGGGCCTCGTGTCCCTTTCGGACTACTTCTTTCGTCCTAAAATTCTTAAATAATCCAAAACTGATAAAAATTGCCATTGGAGTTGTTTTGGAGTCGGTTTACTTACCGTACCGCATACCTATTCCTTTTTGGAGTCTGGAACGTTCTGGAAAGTGTCCCTTATGTATTCCTCCGGGGTTACGGTCTCAATAATATTAGTTTCAACATTAATAGGATTACCTGACATATAATGTTTAATTCTTTGAACGTTTACCACCCTCGGACTTGTGCCTTTGAAGTTGTTGATCTTTATCGCACCAGAGCGATAGACCTCCTCGATAACGTAGGGGCCTTCCCATTTAGAGAGAAGCTTTCCTGCAAAAAATCTTAAACGGGAGTTGAATAATAACACATAATCACCTACGTTAAATTCACGCTTTTGTATCCTTTTATCATGCCAACGCTTGATTTTTTCTTTGAATAGCTTGGCATTCTTATAAGCTTGGGTTCTCCATTCATCAAGTGAGCTAATATCAAACAACCTCTTCTCACCGGCAAGTTTGAAGTCATAATTGAGCTCTTTAATAGCCCAATATGCCTTATGTTCAAGTTCAAGAGGCAAATGACACGCTTTTCCATAAACCATCTTATATGGAGACATACCCATAGGATTTTTGTATGCAGTTCTATAGGCCCATAAAGCATCATCAAGTTTTTTGGACCAATTCTTTCTAGATCTATTCACAGTCTTTTGCAAAATTAATTTGAGCTCTCTATTGCTCAACTCTACTTGACCACTAGACTGTGGATGATAAGGAGATGCGATTCTATGATTGACATCATACTTAGCAAGCATCTTACGGAAAGCACCATGAATAAAATGTGAACCACCATCAGTCATAAGATATCTAGGGACTCCAAACCTCGGAAAAATAACTTCTTTAAGCATTTTAATAGAAGTGTTATGATCAACACTACTAGTTGGAATAGCTTCTACCCACTTAGTAACGTAATCAACAGCAACTAAAATATGTGTGTAACCATTAGAGGCAGGAAAAGGTCCCATATAATCAAAGCCCCAAACATCAAACGGTTCAATAACAAGGGAATAATTCATAGGCATTTCTTGATGTCTACCAATATTACCAACTCTTTGGCATTCATCACAAGATAAGACAAACTTACGAGCATCTTTGAAGAGAGTAGGCCAATAAAAACCAGATTGTAGTACCTTGTGTGCAGTTCTATCTCCAGCGTGGTGTCCTCCATAGGATTCAGAGTGACACTTATGTAGGATATGTTCCTGTTCATGCTCAGGTACACAACGTCTAATAACACCATCTACTCCTTCTTTATAAAGGTGTGGGTCATCCCAAAAGTAATGTCTTAAATCATAAAAGAACTTTTTCTTTTGCTGGTATGTCAAACTAGGCGGTATATATTTAGCAACAATGTAATTAGCATAATCAGCATACCAAGGAGCAGTACGAGAAGCATTGATGACCGCTAATTGCTCATCAGGAAAGCTATCATCAATAGGCAGTGGGTCATCAAGAACATTCTCTAACCTAGACAAGTTATCTGCAACGGGGTTCTCAGCTCCCTTTCTATCAATAATATGCAAATCAAATTCTTGGAGCAAGAGAACCCATCTAATGAGTCTAGGCTTAGCATCTTTCTTTTCCATAAGATATTTAATAGCAGCATGATCAGTGTGAATAGTAACTTTGGAATCAACAATATAAGGTCTAAACTTATCACATCCAAACACAACTGCTAAGAATTCTTTTTCAGTAGTAGCATAATTTCTTTGGGCTGTATCAAGAGTATTACTAGCATACTGGATAACATTCAATTTCTTATCGACTCTTTGCCCTAGAACAGCCCCTACAACATAATCACTAGCGTCACACATAATTTTAAAAGGTAGATTCCAATCAGGTGGCTGAACAACAAGTGCAGTGACCAAAGCTTTCTTAAGTGTTTCAAATGCTTCTACACAATCATCATCAAAGACAAAAGGAATATATTTTTGCAATAAATTAGTCAGAGGCCTAGAGATTTTAGAAAAGTCCTTAATGAACCTCCTATAAAAACCGGCATGACCAAGAAAACTTCTTATACCTTTTATGTCCTTAGGACATGGCATCTTTTCAATAGCATCAACTTTGGCTTTATCAAATTCAATACCTCTATCAGAGATCTTGTGCCCCAAGACAATGCCTTCATTAACCATAAAGTGAAACTTTTCCCACTTCAGGATGAGACTAGTGTCTTCGCATCTCTGCAAAACTCGATCAGGGTTGCTCAAACAATCATCAAAAGAGGATCCATAAACTGAGAAGTCATCCGTGAATACCTCACAAATCTTTTCACAAAAATCATAGAATATAGCCATCATGCATCTTTGAAAGGTAGCAGGTGCATTACATAAACCAAAAGGCATATGTCTATAAGCAAAAGTACCAAAAGGGCAAGTAAAAGTAGTTTTAAATTGATCCTTCACTGACATAGGTATCTGAGAGAAACCAGAATAACCATCTAGAAAGCAGAAATGTGTGTGTTTGGATAGTCTTTCTAGCATTTGATCAATAAAAGGTAAAGGGTAATGATCTTTCTTAGTAGCTTTATTTAACTTACGGAAATCAATTACCATCCTGTAACCTGTAATAATTCTTTGCGGGATCAATTCATCCTTATCACTGAGAACAACGGTAAACCTCCCTTTTTAGGAATGCAATGGACGGGGCTTACCCATTAACTATCAGCAATGGGATAAATAATACCTGCCTCAAGGAGCTTTAATATCTCCTTTCTTACCACTTCCTTCATCTTGGGATTTAATCGCATTTGAGGATCTCTAACTGGTTTGGCATCATCCTCCAATGTAATTTTGTGTTGACATAACGTGGGACTAACTCCCTTAAGATCATCCAGAGTATATCCAATAGCTGCTCGGTGCTTCTTCAGAGTTTTCAATAATCTTTCGTCTTCTTTCTCTGAAAGGTTAGCACTAATAATAACAGGATATATTTCTTTTTCATCAAGATAAGCCTACTTAAGATTGTCAGGTAAAGGTTTGAGTTCAGACACGGGATCACCCTTGGGTGGAGGGGGATCCCCAAGAATTTCAACGGGAAGGTTATGTTTCAGCATAGGTTCCTGTTTAAGGAACACTTCATCTATTTCCCTTCTTTATTTCATAAACATATCATTTTCATGGTCTAGAAAATATTGTTCTAACAGATAAGTAGGAGGCATGGCAATAGAAGCAAGACTAATTATTTCATCTTTACTAGATAATTCTTTATCACGGGGTTGTCTACGACAACAAAACAACAACAACAATAACAAAGACTTTAGTCCCAAACACGTTGGGGTAGGCTAGAGGTGAAACCCATAAGATCTCGCAACCAACTCATGGCTCTGGCACATGGATAGCAAGCTTCCACGCACCCCTGTCCATAGCTAGCTCTTTGTCGATACTCCAATCCTTCAGGTCTCTCTTAACGGACTCCTCCCATGTCAAAATCGGTCGACCCCGCCCTCTCTTGACATTCACCGCACGCTTTAGCCGTCCGCTATGCACTGGAGCTTCTGGAGGCCTGCGCTGAATATGCCCAAACCATCTCAAACGATGTTGGACAAGCTTCTCCTCAATTGGTGCTACCCCAACTCTATCTCGTATATCATCATTCCGGACTCGATCCTTCCTCGTGTGGCCACACATCCATCTCAACATACGCATCTCCGCCACACCTAACTGTTGAACATGTCGCCTTTTAGTCGGCCAACACTCCGCGCCATACAACATTGCGGGTCGAACCGCCGTCCTGTAGAACTTGCCTTTTAGCTTTTGTGGCACTCTCTTGTCACAGAGCATGCCAGAAGCTTGGCACCACTTCATCCATCCGGCTTTGATTCGATGGTTCACATCTTCATCAATACCCCCATCCTCCTACAACATTGACCCCAAATACCGAAAGGTGTCCTTCCGAGGTACCACCTGGCCATCAAGGCTAACCTCCTCCTCCTCACAGCTAGTAGTACTGAAACCGCACATCATGTACTCGGTTTTAGTTCTACTAAGCCTAAACCATTTTGATTCCAAGGTTTGTCTCCATAACTCTAACTTCCTATTTACCCCCGTCCGACTATCGTCAACTAGCACCACATCATCTGCAAAGAGCATACACCATGGGATATCTCCTTGTATACCCCTTGTGACCTCATCCATCACCAATGCAAAAAGATAAGGGCTCAAAGCTGACCCCTGATGCAGTCCTATCTTAATCGGGAAGTCATCGGTGTCGACATCACTTGTTCGAACACTTGTCACAACATTATTGTACATGTCCTTGATGAGGGTAATGTACTTTGCTGCGACTTTGTGTTTCTCCAAGGCCCACCACATGACATTCCGCGGTATCTTATCATAGGCCTTCTCCAAGTCAATGAACACCATATGCAAGTCCTTCTTATGCTCCCTATATCTCTCCATAAGTTGTCGTACCAAGAAAATGGCTTCCATGGTCGACCTCCCAGGCATGAAACCAAACTGATTTTTGGTCACGCTTGTCATTCTTCTTAAGCGGTGCTCAATGACTCTCTCCCATAGCTTCATTGTATGGCTCATCAGCTTAATTCCACGGTAGTACAACTCTGAACATCCCCCTTGTTCTTGAAGATTGGTACTAATATACTCCGTCTCCATTCTTCTGGCATCTTGTTTGCCCGAAAAATGAGGTTAAAAAGCTTGGTTAGCCATACTATCGCTATGTCCCCAAGACCTTTCCACACCTCAATGGGGATACAATCAGGGCCCATCGCCTTGCCTCCTTTCATCCTTTTTAAAGCCTCCTTCACCTCAGACTCCTGGATGCGCCGCACAAAACGCATGCTGGTCTCATCAAAGGAGTCATTCAGTTCAATGGTAGAACTCTCATTCTCCCCATTGAACAGCTTGTCGAAGTACTCCCGCCATCTATGCTTAATCTCTTCGTCCTTCACCAAGAGTTGGCCTACTCCGTCCTTGATGCATTTGACTTGGCCAATATCCCTCGTCTTCCTCTCCCGGATCTTAGCCATCTTATAGATGTCCCTTTCACCTTCCTTCATTCCTAACCATTGGTAGAGGTCCTCATATGCCCGACCCCCTTGCTTCACCAACAGCTCGCTTTGCGGCCTTCTTCGCCATCTTGTACTTCTCTATGTTGTCTGCACTCCTATCCAGGTATAGGCGTCTGAAGCAATCTTTCTTCTCTTTAAGCGCCTTCTGGACATCATCATTCCACCACCAGGTATCCTTATCTTCGCTTCTCCTTCCCCTGGACACTCCAAACTCCTCCGAGGCCACCTTACGAATGCAAGTCGCCATCTTCATCCACACATTGTCCGCATCCCCTCCTTCCTCCCAAGGGCCCTCCTTAAATACCCTCTCCTTGAACACCTGAGCTACCTCCCCCTTGAGCTTCCACCACTTCGTTCTAGCGACCTTGGCACGCTTATCCCGCTGGACACGAATCCGAAAGCGGAAGTCAGCAACCACCAGCTTATGCTGGGGTACAACACTCTCCCCAGGTATCACCTTATAGTCTAGGCACGCACGCCTATCTTCTCTTCTCGAGAGGATGAAATCAATCTAGCTAGAGTGTTGGCCACTACTAAAAGTCACCAGATGTGATTCTCTCTTTCTAAAGAGGGTGTTAGCTACAATCATGTTGTAGGCTAGAGCAAAGCTTAAGACATCTTCTCCTTCTTGATTCCTGATGCCATAGCCAAAGCCCCCATGCGCCCCTTCAAAACCTGTGTTAGATGTACCCACGTGGCCATTGAGGTCTCCTCCTATGAAGAGCTTCTCACCAATCGGTACACTCCTAACCATGTCTTCCAAGCCTTCCCAGAACTCCCTCTTGGTGTTCTCATTGTGGCCTACTTGCGGGGCATATGCGCTGATAACATTGAGAACCAAGTCCTCAGCTACCAGCTTGACCAGGATAATCCGGTCCCCACGTCTCCTGACATCTACCACTCCATACTTGAGGCTCTTGTTGATCAAGATGCCTACGCCATTTCTGTTTGCAGCCGTCCCCGTGTACCATAGCTTGAAGCCGGTATCCTCCACCTCCTTCGCCTTCTGTCCTCTCCATTTGGTTTCTTGGACGCAAAGGATATCAACACCTCTCCTCACTGCTGCATCAACTAGCTCCCGAAGCTTCCCTGTCAGAGACCCTACATTCCAGCTACCTAAGCGAATCCTCCTAGGCTCGGCTAGCTTCCTTACCCCTCGCACTCGTCGAGTAAAATGCGAAGACCCTTGCTCATTTTCCACTACATCCGGGCGCCGATGTAGCGCGCCACTAAGGATGCGACGACTCGATCCTCGCTCACTTGCCACCGTATCCGGATCAAGATACGGCGCGCCACTTGGGGGGTGACGGCCCAGCCCTTGCCCATTTTCCACCACACCCGAGTTCCGATGTGGCGCGTCGCTGAGAGGGTTACGCCCCAACGAAAATCTTTTGGGTTTCATCTCCATAAGAGTGGCTGAGTTTTTACGTTGGCTCGCCAAGCCTATCACAACCCTCCTCCTTTACCCGGGCTTGGGACCGGCTATGTTGAGACAACATAGGCGGAGTTACGGGGTTGTCTACGAAATTTAGCAAAATTAAACTCATGAGTCATATCATCTAAGCCAATCGTAACAACATCTTCTTGCAATCAATCGTACCTTTAACAGTGTTCAAGAAGGGTCTACCAAATATAATGGGGCAAAAGGCACCTTGAGGGGAAGTAAGAACAAGAAAATCTGGAGGGTATTTAACCTTCCCACACAAAACTTCAACATCTCTAACAATCCCAATTGGTGAAATAGTATCTCTGTTAGCAAGCTTTATAGTAACATCAATATCTTCCAATTCAATGGGTGCAATGTCATGCATAATTTCTTTATATAAGTCATAGGGTATTGCACTAGCACTAGCACCCATATCACATAAGCCATGATAACAATGATCTCCTATTTTAACATAAATAACAGGCATGCCTACAATGGGCCTATGTGTCTTAGCGTCTAGTTTTGCAATATTAGCAGCTTCATCACAGAAATAAATAACATGCCCATCTAAATTATCATCCAAGAGATCTTTAACAATATCAATACTAGGTTCAACATTAATTTGATCAGGAGGTGTATAAGTCCTAGTATTACTCTTATGAACAACATTCAAAGCTTTAGCATGATCCTTTATCCTAATAGGAAAAGGAGGTTTTTCAACATAAGCAGTAGGAATAATAGGATCACTATAGGTAATAGTATTTTCTTCAACTGTAATAGGTGCAACTACTTTAACTTCAATAGGAGCATTATATTTAAACCACTTCTCTTTAGGGAGATCAACGTGAGTAGCAAAAGATTCACAGAAAGAAGCTACTATCTCAGAGTCAAGTCCATACTTAGTGCTAAATCCATGAAAAACATCGGCATCCATAAAAGATTTAACATAATCGAACTTAGGTGTCATACCTGACTCCTTACCATCATCGGAACCCCAATCTTCAAAGTTGCGTTTAATTCTTTCCAATAAGTCCCATTTGAAATCAATAGTTTTCAACATATAAGTGTCATCACACGAAGTATCGAGCAGGTTGCGATTATCAAGAGAAAGTCGAGCGTAAAATTTTTTGAATAATCATTTCCTGAGAGAGCTCATGACTGGGGCATGAATATAACATTGACTTAAGCCTCCCCCAAGCTTGAGAGATGCTTTCTCCTTCGCGAGGCCAGAAATTATATATGTAATTACGATCACGATGAACAAGATGCGTAGGATAGAACTTCTGGTGAAATTCCAACTTCAATCGATTATAATTCAAAGATCTCGTATCATCACATAGCCTATACCATGTCAATGCATCTCCCTTCAAAGATAAAGGGAAGACATTCCTTTTGACAACATCATCGGGAATACCTGCAAGCTTAAATAATCCACAAACTTCATCCACAAAGATAAGGTGTAAATCAGGATGCAATGTTCCATCTCCTGCAAATGGATTAGCTAGCATTTTCTCTATCATACTCGAAGGAATCTCAAAGTAATATTTTCATAAAGTTCAGTAGGTTGAGGAGAAACTCTTTGCTCTTCTAGTTGGGGTGAAGATACCCCAAACAAGCCCCTCAAAGGATTAGTTTCCATAGTGACGAGTAACAGAAAGTTTCAGCACACTAAATAAATGTTTCCTTACCAAGTTCCACTCACCAAAAGCGCTACACTCCCAGGCAACGGTGCCAGAAAAGAGTCTTGATGACCCACAAGTGTAGGGTATCTATCGTAGTCCTTTTGATAAGTAAGAGTGTCGAACCCAACGAGGAGCAGAAGGAAATGATAAGCGGTTTTCAGTAAGGTTTTCTGCAAGCACTGAAATTGTAGGTGATAGATAGTTTTGTGATAAGATAAATAGTAACGAGTAACAAGTAAAATAAATAAATAAAGTGCAGCAAGGTGGCCCAATCCTTTATGTAGAAAAGGATAAGCCTGGACAATTTCTAATAATGATAAAGGAGTTCCCGAGGACACATGGGAATTATCGTAAAGCTAGTTTTCATCACGCTCATATGATTCGCGTTCGGTACTTTGATAATTTGATATGTGGGTGGACCGGTGCTTGGGTACTGCCCTTACTTGGACAAGCATCCCACTTATGAATAACCCCTATTGCAAGAATCCGCAACTACAACAAAAGTATTAAGCTAAACCTAACCATAGCATGAAACATGTGGATCCAAACCAGCCCCTAACGAAGCAATGCATAAACTAGGGTTTAAGCTTCTGTCACTCTAGCAACCCATCATCTACTTATTACTTCTCTATGCCCTCCTCTAGGCCCAATAATGGTGAAGTGTCATGTAGTCGACATTCACATGACACCACTAGAGGAGAAGACAACATACATCTCATCAAAATATCGAACGAATACCAAATTCACCATACTACTAATAGCAAGACCTCACCCATGTCCTTAGGAACAAACGTAACTACTCACAAAGCATATTCATGTTCATAATCAGAGGTGTAATAATATGCATTAAGGATCTGAACATATGATCTTCCACCAAGTAAACCAATAAGTATCAACTACAAGGAGTAATCAACACTACTAGCAACCCACAGGTACCAATTTGTGGTTTCGGATACAAGATTGGATACAAGAGATGAACTAGGGTTTGAGAGGAGATGGTGCTGGTCACGATGTTATGGAGATTGACCCCCTCCCAATGAGAGGATCGTTGGTGATGACGTTGGTGATGATTTCCCCCTCCTGGAGGGAAGTGTCCCCGGCAGAACAGCTCTGCCAGAGCCCTAGATTGGTTCCGCCAAGGTTCTGCCTCATGGCGGCGGAGTTTCATCTCGTAAGCTTGCCCCCGATTTTTTCCACGGTAAAAGCGATGATATAGCAGAAGATGGACACCGGAGGCCCACTAGGGGGCCCAGGAGATAGGGGCGCCCCCTATAGGGGGGGCGCGCCCCCCTGTCTCATGGACAGGGTGTGGGCCCCCTGGTGTATTTCTTTTGCTCGAAAATTCTTATTAATTCCAAAAAGTTGTTTCCTGGAGTCTCAGGACTTTTGGGGTCGTGCATAATAGGTTTCCAATATTTGCTCCTTTTCCAGCCAGAATTCCAGCTGCCGGCATTCCCCCTCTTCATGGTAAACCTTGTAAAATAAGAGAGAAGAGCCATAAGTATTGAGATAAAATGTGTAATAACAGCCCATAATGCAATAAATATTGATATAAAAGCATGATGCAAAATGGACGTATCATTCACATACAAACAAATATCAGAGAGAGATGAGATCTCGAGAGACGGAGGTTTGTGTCTACGAGAGAGAAAGATATTTCACAACGAGAGTGATAGCTAGAGAGACATATGAGGGAACGCAAGATATCTCTAGGGTGAGAGAGTGTGTATGAGCGACATACAAGAGAACAGTGGAGAAATATGAGATCCTGGGAGACAGAATTAATGTCTAAATGGGATTACACTATATGTTGTGTGTGTGAAACAAATTATACATGTTTGAGAAGTAAAAAAAACCCGCATGAAACACACATTAATTGGAGACAGTTACCGAGGAATGCATACATTGGATTTCAACATAAAGTGGTTTCAAATATTTGACAATCCAAATTGATGGATACAACCTTATGAATCTAAGATCATGCCATTTGTAAACCATATTTATGTATAAAGCGTGTTGTGCTTTTGAAAGTATACATAAAAAATGATGTATATAGAATTTTATTCCAATCGAAAATGGATCCTGCCCGAAAAAATAGAATACAAACGGGATTCGAATTGAGTTTGCACGGTAAACGTGCACTCTGCAAAATTTGAACGAAGCGGGGAAAGTCGCAGTAACTGCCCGAAACCAAAATCTACGAGATGGAAATTACTACTGCCTATCCCTGCCACGCAAAGCCTATCTGTTCGGTTTCTATAGGTTTCAATTGGGGTAGGTTTGTAATTTCACTCAAACGTGACATAACCGCCTCTCACCCGGATTCATACACGGTGGGCGCCAAAACACAGTGTCTCCTCGGTCGAAATCGACTCCCTCCCCGATTCATACACGGTGGGCACCAAAAACAAACTCTCGTCGGCAAATATTTGGTGTATGCGAGATTACCGTCCTATCCCCAACCGACTAATATTGTGTAATGTAGGAAATTTGAAACGGGGGCTAAGTTTGTAAATTTCCTCGCATTTGAGACAAGCGCGCCCTGAAGACATGGTTCCCCCTTCCTCTCTACCTCCATTTCCCCATTCGTACTCCGTGGGTGCCAAAACACCCTGTCCACCCCAGCCTCCTCCGTCCGCCACCCCATCCACCGCCGTCCTCCTCCACCACGCTGGAGCTGATACCCCGACCCGCCGTCCATTACAAGAGATCGACCTCTCTCATCCACGGCTTCAGACCGGGATCCATGCATCCCGTCCTCTTGCTTCATCCCCCCCGTCGTCCATCTTGCCGGCGCCGCACCTACGACCGTCTCATCCACCGTGCCCCACTGCCACCGTCTACCCTGCTAGATCTGCTACCTCGCTGCCGACAGCCATCGCTACCGCATCACCGTCAAATTGTCAGCAGATGCATACATGGCGCCGCACCAGAGGCGGTACCCTTTCGTATCTGCTCAACTTATTTCTCGCAGTAAGAAAATAGATCGCCACAACTTTACTCTGATTTCTTGTCCATGACTTACTTGCTAGTTGAAAGCAAACATTGGTTGCGAAGTTCCCTTTGTCCGGTTTGCACCTTCAGATCCGCCAAGGCACGCTCAACGCTATACTCCCAATGCTTATGGTTTTCCCCTTTTATATTCCACACTAGTTAAGTCGCAGTAGACTAAATTTCGAAATTGGGTCATTCGATTTTTCAGAGCTCGCCAGAGTTCGCCAGTGCAAAGGAAGGGGCTCAGGTGGGGACGGTGGTTGTGGGGGCAGTGGTGGGGCCTCGCCGAACGAAGAAACTCGACGCAGGTAGGGGCAGGGGTGGGGGTGGGGTGGCATAGGAACACAGGCGGTGGGGGCCGGTGGTCCGGCCGGAGCCCCGTGCAGTGTTCTGTATGGGAAGAATCACAGACGAGGAAGAAGAAGGGTTAGGAGATGTAGGATCTTCATCCAACCGCATGAAATGGTCGAGAGACAGCAGGGAGTTGCATTCTTAATGCACTCTAGTCCATCATGAGTGGGCACTATGCAACGAACATTTTATTATCCAAAATCTGTTTGCTGTTCTTTAGCATGTTCCTCTTCCATTCTTCTTTAATAAGTACTCTCTCCGTTCCTAAATAAAAGTCTTTGTATAGATTCCACCATGGACTATATATGGAGCAAAATGAGTGAATCTACACTCTAAAATGTATCTGGATACATCTGTATGTGATCCATAGTGGAAATCTCTACAAAGACTTATATTTTGGAATGGAGGGAGTATGACAGTAGTACAATATGTTCCTTGTAGTGAAGATGAGCAGGGACATTTGCAGTGTAGAGGTCTATATGGTCGGTTGTGATGGACACTTTGAACTCTTCGGGGCTCTTTGATTCATAGGATTTTGTAAACATAGGAATAGGATTTGTAGTGGCCTGCCCACTTGAATCCTATAACAATAGCAAGGAAATGTGGGGAGTTGTGTCGCCTTTGAGAGTTACACTGATATTAACAGTACCGCACCTTCAGTTGAAGAGAGCTGGTATCCGAAGCCTTTCTAGCTGTACCGGCAATACTAGCACATATATTCCAACAAGTTCCACTTTGCTGATTTTACTCTGATGCTTAAGGTTTTCCCGTTATATCTACACTATGATCTGTGTAGCTGCTTTGTGTTGCACTAGCAGCAGTCCACTCTTGAAACTAAACACCGCAATGACTTACAGAATTGGCACCAAGGCATTGAGTGCCATTCTAGATGCAATGAAACTCATACGCTCCCCACCTGTTGACTCTTGTTCAGAATATGATCCTAATGACTCTTGTTCAAAATTGCCACATATAGAGAGACAACATGGAATTGCATTTGTTTGGGCGCTGTGATTCATCATGAGTGGGCAACCAACATTGTATGCAATGAAGCGGAGCCTCAAGAATATGCTTCATCTTCTGTTCTTTAACATGTTCCTCTTTTGTTATTCTGTATTTAGTACGTACAATATGTTCCTTGTTAGGAAGGGGAGCAGGGACATCTGCAGTCAACAGCTGATAGAGATGGCATGTACGTGATCAATAGGCTTTCAATTACTAGCGGCAATACAACACCGTATTTTCAAGCCGATTCCACTTTCCTGATTTATATATCGTGGTTATGGTGTACCCCTTTTATGTACACTATGATCTACCTAGTTGATGTGTGCTCTTGTTATCATGGTTTGGCAATAAACTCTCTATACAGTATATTATGAACCTATCATCTGCCAACTATCCTTACTTCTGGAGCCTATTTTTTTGCATACTTGTGCCAGATTATATTAATGCACGCACCATATTACAGCACACATGAGCTCTCTCATCAGAATCTAGTGATAGCACACAAGTGTTTACAGGGGGGTGGGCTATATTAGAATATCCTCTGCATTACAAGGATAATCTCACTACTATTTATGTTTTCATGATTCTTAGATATTATACGTAATTACAGTGAATATCAAAATCCGCGCATCAGAAGAGTATTGTGGAACACTGCAATGACTTACAAAATTGGCACCAAGGCATTGAGTGCCATTCTGGATGCAATGAAACTCATACGCTCCCCACCTATAGATTCTTGTTCAGAATATGATCCTAATGACTATTCTAACCTCGAGGAGTCAAAGGCAGATGGCCTGTCCTGTTCACCCATCAAGGTGCATGTTCTAATTTGGCAAGGTTTTATTGATTGCGCGTATCTTGCATATGTTGTCTTGCATTTCTTCTACTTTGTTGCACCGCCGTCTACTTAGTTTACTCGTCATATATGTCAAGATGCCATTCCCATCCATTATCAATACATGTTCCATCTGTCATCATACCATGGTTTTCCACTCAAATGTTGTTCTTGTGCATCATACATCAAAAAGGAAGAGGGTGATTGCCGAACCCGAAGGAGCACCAGCAAAGTCCTTGAAAAACATGGTGGTGCCGGAGAAATCCGACAGCACCCCACTTATATTGGTTGTACAACCAGTGACACAAAACGTAGGACCGACTCTAGTAGACTGTACCCATACTTCACTAGCCACACCACTAGCCCCACCACACAGGACCCGCACTCCAGCAAAAGGTATGCCAATTTCAGTTGCCAAAAAAATTCCACTCCAACAAAAAGTACAGCAAGTCCGCCGGCCAAAGACCTATCCCAACTGCAGAGACGGCCAATTCCTGCAGATTGGAACCCCATTCCAGTTATTCCCAGTTTAAAAGACAATGCTTTCAATGTTGTTAGGGACTACGTGCATATACTCCCATCATGGGAAGATTATAGTGAAGACAAACACCATTTTCACATCTTCCTGTCCCACTTACGTGTAAGTGCTATTATTCATGGTGATTATTTTCCTGTTTTCTACTGATTGAACACATCAATGATTTACATTACATTGTTGTAAGTAGGCGAGGGTCAATTTGGATAGTCATGATGAGCAAAGCTTGCTTGCGCTTTTCAAGGAAGCATTGCAGCAGTATCGATGTTACATGAGGAAATCACACTTTGATGGCAAATCTATAAAAAAAATTCCGGTGAAGTCTCCTGTGCTAAATTTAGAAGACATTGAATGCAAAAACCTTGTTATGCACTGGTCTTGTTCCCAGAATGAGGTATTGTCTATGATATCGCATGACAATTTGAACTTCTACTTTTCCACGTGTGCCTTACGGATCTTTTTTGCAGGAAATCTGCTCGAAGAAGAATTCGGGTTTGAAAAGAACGACGGGATATCGCAAATATGCTGCCCGCTGCTTTTCTCTTGTTAGTACTTGTTGTCCTGTATCACTGTACTTGCATACATACCTGGTTCATTATGTGATAGCAGTATACATGATAGCTTGCTTACCAATATTTCGCTCCAAATTATCTGATCTGTATGAATGGTTACATTAGTGTAGAATATATCCAATGCCAATGAAATTTTTTAGCTCCGGATTGTTCTTGTAAGTACCTGCTGTCCTTTATTAGTGTACTTATATTGATAGGTAGTTGTTCATGTACCATCACTCTGCACCTTATTTTCCTTTGCCCTCCATTTTCTACACATCAGATCTATATTTACTCTTACCATAAGGTTGGATAACACCGATGGTACTGAAGAAGTTTAGCTCTGCATTGCTCTTGGTTGTACATTTTTCCTGTATCGCTGTACTTACATTCATAGCTACTTGGTTATGTAGCATCACTCTTCATCTTATCTTAAATATTCTCCATTTTTTCTTATATTATCACATCTATATTTACTCTTAACAAAATGTAGAATAAAGGCAATGCTTATGAAGAAGATTTTGTGGTAAACTTCTTGAATTGCCGCCCCCCCCCCCCCATCAGCATGGACAAGGGATTTATAGAACCTGTCTTCAGCAATAATGTAGGTTTGTCCTTCTCAAGCCTTCAAACTTTGTTGCGTATATTTGGTTAGGCATGACTGCAATAGCTGTTTATTTTTGGTGTTTGCATCAAATTGCATGTTTAAAGTTTATTATGTAGTTCATAAACAAAAGTTTGTCCTTCTCAATTTAAGTTTTCAGTTGTACAACCAAGTTCCTTCTTCATACCATGTAAATTAAACTATACAGAGTAAGTGATCTTCTTTTGCATTGCATGTATGCTTCTGTTCTTGATCAGTAATCCAGTGGTGTGGTGAACCTACCCACTACAACACAATGTCATATTCTGCAATGTCTTAACTATGAACAATGTCATATGATTCTACTATTATTTAAACCGTCTCTTTATTTGCCAATCTGAAATGGGATAAATTGACAACACACTAACCATTGATATTTATGAGTTATTGATCTACAATCCAATGGTGTCGTGAAGCTACCAACTCCTTCACAATGTCATTTCCTGCCATGTCTTGACCTGAACAATACCATATTGTGTTAATGCTATTTTAAACTATGTCACTTTATTCGTCGGTAAGAAATGTGATGAATTGTCAGCACTGATACTTATACGTGCAAAACCTGTCATCTGTCTGCTTGTTTATCTTTCAGAGTGAGGAGGATATAAGTGTCAAACAAGCATAGTCTAATCAGCTTGCTCAGCTGCTTGTGCTGCAGCTCCCGAGCAGGGCTAACCTTTCTTGAACTCTATTGAAGTGTTGTCAGTTTTGTATATTATTTTCTTGGCGTGTTTATTTGCACTGGTGGCAATCTTTGATGCCCAGTGTATGTAATTTGCTGTCTGCTTGTGCTTTATTATCATAGTGGCAAACTTTGAAGCCTAGTGGATGTAATATGCCGTAATTTCTTTATTGTATAGTCTAGGTTTTTCTTATTCACGATGTTGCAGTTATTTTACTATATATATATCATGTCTTCGCAGTAAACCGGCCGAACCGTAAAATTACGGTACATAATCGGGTCGTCATGCAAATCACTATGTATGATCCGCATCATGGGCCCCGTCATCTTGGTCCATTAACAGGCCTAAATGTAAGCTAGCCCACTAGTAGATTCGGTCCTTTAATAGGCCAAGTAAATCGACGACCCTATTTTCGCAAAAAAAACTCAATGGGCTTTTAGGAGGCTGAAAAGTAGGTTGGGCCTGAAACGTGCCGAACAGCTCATGGGCCAGCAGCAGGCAGAAATATACCCCGGCCCATGATTATGCCAATCAAATCACGGGCTTTTAACAGGCCAAAATTGTCTTGGTCCTTGTTTGGCCCAATCATATTATCGGCTGTGAGCAGGCCGGATGCAAACCGGGCCGTAGTTAGGCCCAACTATATGATGGGCTTTTAATAGGCCAAAATAAATAGAGTGCCGAGATGTTAAATGGGCCTTTAATAGGCCGAAACTAATATCAGGCCAAATTACTAAATGGGCCTTTAGCAAGTGGGCCCAAAAGCGTCTAGTTGACGGCCCGAATCTGATATAGGCCACAATTTAGCCCAAAGCCTCTTAAAGGGTTGAACCTGATCTGGGTCGTAATTTGGCCCAGAACGTGGTAGGCTTTTAACAGGCCGGATCTCATATGGGCCTTTATTAGGCCCGGAACGTGGCAGGCTGTTAATGGACCATATCAAATATGGGCCAGCATTTGGCCCAAAACATGGCAGTCTGTTAATGGGCTGGCCTACTAGTGTCCTCAAAATCTTGTGGGCCTTTAGCTGGGCCGGCCCATTATGGTCGGCAAAATCTTGTGGGCCTTTAGCTGGGCCGGCCCATTATGGTCGACAAAATCTTGTGGGCCTTTAGCTGGGCCGTCCCATTATGGTCCGCAAAATCTCGTGGGCCTTTAGCTGGGCCGACCCATTATGGCCCGCAAAATCTTGTGGGCCTTTAGCTGGGTTGGCCCATTATGGTCTGTAAAATCTCGTGGGCCTTTAGCTGGGCCGGCCCATTATGGACCGCAAAATCTTGTGGGCCTTTAGTTGGGCCGACCCATTTAAACTTTTTGGGCCACTTTTGTGCCGGTCCACGTGTCAACATATCATAGGCGCATCTCGCCCATTGGATGAGTGACGCGTGTGCCAACGCGGAGCTAACACGTGTTTCCTCCATCCAATGATGATTTTGGACATGGAAAATCCCCATTGGTCCGGGCTGTTTGTCGGATTACGGGTTCCACAAACCCTTGAGAGGTTCGAACTCTAGGGTGCGTGCGGAGATCTCAACCTACACAGCCTGCCTACTCGCGATCCTCCTAAGCCTAGCACGACAAGCTCAAAGAGACAAAGAGACACAATAGTTTATCCTGGTTCGGGCCACCTTGCGGTGTAATACCCTACTCCAGCGTTTTGGTGGATTGCCTTGAAGGGCTGAGGATGAACTAGTACACAGTGGATGAACTGGCCTCGGGAGGAGAGGTGTTCTTGAGCTCGAGGGAGTTAGTGTGGTGTGAGCTAGTTCGACATGTCTTCTTTATCAGATGCCCCTCTACGGTGGTGGCTAATCCTATTTATAGTGGCCTTGGTCCTCTTCCCAAATGATGGCAGGAAAGGATCCCACAACGACCGGATTTGAAAGGGGACAAGTAGTACAGCTTATCCTGACAGAAGTAGTCTTCGCCTGCGAAAAGCCTCTGGTCGTGATGCTCCGGTGGGCTCGTCGATGACCTCCATCCTGCTGTCCTGGCGGTATTGGTCTCGTTGCACCAGAATGGAAACCTTTGGTTGATTCCTCAGGGCTCCACACCTGTGGCTTGCCTCCTTTGCACCGAAGAGGAAACCTGCGCTCTGTGCGCGCCTGGCCTTGGTCGTCATGGCTCACGTCAGGTGAGCCTTGTGAGGTAAACCTTGCATAGAACTCTCCGCCCCTCGGGAGCCAGCCTAAGGAGGCCGGTCCCTTTGGGGGTCTTGGCGTCGCCCGCCTCGTGAGGCTTGGCCCCTCGCGAGGGTCTTGAGTTGTTGATGCTGAAGCTGGGCCGTACCAGGCCGTCGATGGAGCCACGTGGTGGGCTGCAGGCAGGCAGGGCTAGATACCCCCATATCCAGGACGCCGACAGTAGCCCCCGGGCTCAAGGCGCACTCGGACTTGGCTTCCAAGCGAATCCAAAGGGCAAGTGCGGAGCGCTGCGGGCCCTAACCACCTGCGGCCTTGATGACGCGTGGCCATTGATGGGACGTGGGCGACTCCGCTTCCCCATGCTGCCTCGGCAACCGTTCGACTTGACGGGACGATTCGGCATGCAAATGGTTATGATGGTGCGAGGTCGTGGAGGCCGGCGGTTGGCCTCCCTTGGCTATAAGGGTGAGGAAGGGGCAGAGCTCCTCGCCCATCTTTCCTTCGTCTTGCTCCTGCCTGCTTCTCTCTTCTCTGTCTTGCCTCCATGGCGCCGATCAGGAGGTACTCTGCGACCGAGAAGGGGAAGGCCCCTAGGGAGGGGCCCAATCCTCTCCCATCGAAGAAGAGGCTCCGCCTCCTTCATGATGCCAGCACAACGCGAGAGGTGCAGGCCTGGCAGTCGAGGCCTCCGCCTTGCTTCTCTCTCCCCATATACGCTCGCACTCAGGATGAAGGTGTGCGCCATCGAGTGGCACCCGACGATGATGGCAGGGCCGCCATTGCCCTGCCGACTGCACCACGGACCCATGACTGGGGTAGCTCGCACGAGTTCGTGGTTTGGGCGGCGATGCCTCCCGATACCTGGATCTGACTCCCGCGGTTCTTCGCCAGCGAGCTGCCTTTGAGGGGGGCGGTTGAGTTGTGGTTGCAGTACGTCGGGTGTTGCAGCTTGGCCACCGGAGCTGAAGTCGAGGTGGTGGCCCCCGGAGATGTTTTCATGACGCGTGGATGGGGTGAGGTCTCCCAGGCTTGCCACGCGGAGGGAGCCTTAGCGATCCACTTCGAGTATGATGGCACGGCCACCTTGCTCTTTAAGGCCTTCAATGAGGAGGGCGAATGGCTGGAATGCTGCCCCGGAGGAAGCAGCCTGCGGGACGCTGCAACGGGTGTCGGGCCCGCTGCTATCCCCCTTGGCGCCTCGTCCAACAGCAGCGACGACTCCTGGGAATCCAGCGACTCTCCTGAGCCCAGTGAGTCTCCGGAGTCGAGAGACAACAGCTATGTGCCGCCCAGCTCCCGCCGGAGTTGGAGTGCAGCAGCGGCTGCCGCCCGGCGTCACCAGCGTTGTCATAGGGCCTAGTAGCTGGCTTCCCTGCATGGAATGAAGATCAGCCCCCGTGGGGTTTGTAAGGATAGAAATGTACTCAATATCAGTGTTGCTTCTTTTGATTTTGTGATGAACTTGTGTATCCCAGTTTGGCATGGTTCCTCCCGTTTCTTTTTCTCTTGGCAGCGCGGCGCTCTACACCAACAGGTCCCAGTCCCCAGGTAGGCTTCAGCCATTGCTAGTATGCCAGGTCGTGATGCCGTGGTCAAGGCTAGGAGTTGAACGGGCTGAGGTCCGGTAAGAGCTCATGAGACGCGATGCTCAGGAGGTCCCCCTTGGCGTGCAAGTAGCTGCCTAGAGAATCAAAAAGGGGAGTGGAACTGCCAGAATGGGACTACATGGCCGGGTGTGCGGGGAGCGAAGCTGGTGCCGCAGCGAAGTGGGACTTATCTTTTGGTGTCTTGGTCCGTTAGGATGATGGTGCTTGCTCCCGCGGCTATGGCGGTACCATTGTGCGTAGCCTGCATCGGCCACCTTCCTACCTCACTCGCCTAGGTGCTCTACGTCCTCAGGACCCGGCCATCGAGCAAGCTCAGCTGCCATAGGTATGTCAGGTCGCGATGCCGTGGTCAAGGCCAGGGGGTGAGGGCTGGAGAGCCAGTAGGAACTCCGAGACGTGATGCTCGGGAGGCCCCCTCTAGCGTGCAAGCGACTCGCGAGGCCAGATGGTGGTCGACCAAGCCGAGCCGTGGCCCATTGCTAGACGAACTTGCAAGTTAGATGACAGGAAAGACCAAGAACCCCTGCGGAGCAGGTATGCAACCCAGGGCGTAGGACAGAGGCACCGAGGACCTGGCGAGGTGGTGTGTGTGAGGCAGGTCGTGAACCAGAGCTCGGTCCTCGGGTTTGTCAGCGTTGCAGGGACGGACCCGAGCACAAGCGTCGTGTCGACGTGATGTAGTGATGCATGACTGGTACTAGCCAACGAACACATGGGGGGCGCGATGTCGGCGGTCGTAGGGTGACAATCATAGGTAAACTCACAGAAATAGTTAGATGGTCCTGGTGAATGCAAATGATACATGCCGTAGGGACGGACCCACCCGGCCTGGGGATGATGCAGCCCGAGGGGCGCCCCCAGACCGAACGAACTAGAGAGATGTCACCTGGTACCGTCGCTGAAGAGGTGTTGAAGTAGCCAAAAACGCGCGCTGCTAGAGTCATTCCTCACGAGCCGCTCTGGTGCCGAGCCTCGGGAGCCTCAGAGGGACCGGGAGGCTCAGGTGTTCCTCCATCTCCACCAGGATCGCCCGATGCCTGGCCTTGCGAGCCGCCAGGGTGTCCCTCATGCAGCACTGGAACACCACAACCGCGCCCGGCAGGCCGAAGGGCATGCAGACATAGTTGTGAGGTGGACCCTCGCATTGGCCGACACGAGACGACCAAATGAGCTGCCGAGACGCGGCCCTGTTGAGCCCGGGGATGTCGATGCAGACGCGGAACTCCTTACCCTCACCAGGGTAGTGAGCCGTGCCGCGCGGCAGGCGACGATCGCCTTGCAGAACCCTTGCTTCTTGAATCTCCTCGATTGCCTTGCTGATGAACTCCTGACCACCTGGCGCCTTCCGCCTGCTGCCTTCTTCTGGGAAGCGTGCTCTGAAGAGCGCTTCCACATGGTGCCCAAGCGCCTCCCTCGTGACCCTGACTAGGTCTGAGGCCCTCCCGAGGAGAGCCCCTGAGCCCAGCCCGAGAGGTGAAGGTGCCGCATCCGGGGATGCGAGGCTCAGCGCGGCGTCCTCGAGCAATGCTCCTTCACGAGTCCCCTGTCCCAGCTGCAGCTTCTTCGTCTTGGGGTGACCTCAGGAAGGAGGGCGCCGCCCTCGTCTTCAGGGTTCTCGACCGTTGTAGCCTGGAAGGCATGCTCGAGGGAGCACACCGCATCCTTCTCTTAGCACACGACTGTGATGACGCTGCCACTTCTTAGCATCTTGAGGACGTTGTAGCCGTGGTGTGTAGCTGCCATGAACTTGGCCAGTGCCGGGTACCCTAGGATGGCGTTGTAGGGCAAGCGGATGTCGGTGACGTTGAAGTCAATGATCCCGGTGCGGTAGTTGTTGTGCTCGCCGAATGTGACAGGGAGACGGACCTGCCCTATCGGGTGTCTAGAACCATCGGTCACTCCTGAAAATGGCTTGGTTGGGTGAAGCTGGTAGTATGGCACTTGGAGCCGGTCGAATGTCTGAACAGACAGCACATTGAGCCCAGCTCCACCATCAATGAGAGTCTTGGTGACGACCACGTTGCTGATGACGGGGGAGCAGAGCATAGGGAGCGCGCCAGCAGTGGCAGTGCACTTGAGCTGGTCTAAGGAGTTAAAGGTGATGGCGCACTTGGACCACCTGAGAGGGCGAGTTGCTTCGGGCTTGGGGAGCGCTGCATTCATCTCGTGTGCGAACAGCTTGAAGATGCGGTGGGAAGCTGGGGCCTGTGAGCCGCCGAAGATGCAGGCGATGGCTCGAGGCTCCTGGCAGCCCCCAGCCCCCTCGTCCTAGTGGTGATCAATATTCCTTCTTGGCAGTGGAGGCAGAGCTGCATTGTCCTGAGGACGCTCCTCACGAGGCTGGTCCCTCCAGGCGCCCTCGCGAGGCTGGCCCTGCCAGCGGTCCTTGCAAGGCTGGTCACGCCACTCATGATGGCAGTCGCGTCCGTCCCACGCCTCGGCCGCCTCCACGACTGTAGCCTCGATCGTTGCGCTCGGGGCATCGACCGAGGCGCCTGTCGCGGAGGGCCCTGAGCTCCTAACAGTCGTTGGTGTTGTCGATGTGAACGTTGTGGAAGGCGCAGAAGGGTCGGTTGCTCTTGGATGACTCGGGGTGGTCGCAGCCGTGCTTCATCTCTGGTTCGGCTGCAAGCACGGCTGGCCCCTTGCGCTTCACGTCCTTAGTCTTGGTCTTCTTGTCTTCTGGGTCAGCATCGGGGAGCTCGAGGAGGGAGAGGCTCCCTTTCTCAGCCCTCGCGCACTTGTTCGCCATGTTGAACATCTCCAGAGCCGTGCAGAGATCCTCATGGATTGCGAGCTCCTCCTTCATATTGACATCGCGGACGCCATCAGAAAACGTTTAGATGATGGCCTCGCCCGACACCTTGGGAATCTTGAGGCGAACGTTGTTGAAGCGTTGGATGTACTTCTGTAGGGTCTCTCCACATAGCTGCTTGATGCGTCGCAGGTCACCCGCGGCCAGCGGATGGTCGCGAGTGCCCAGGAAGTTGGCGATGAAGCGTCCGCGCATCTCCTCCCAAGAAGAGACCGACCCCTCATGTAGGTTCAGCAGACAAGAACGCGCACCATCCTTGAGGGCCATCGGGAACCAGTTTGCCATGATCTTCTCGTCGCCGCTGGCCGCCTCGATGCTCAGCCCATAGAGCTGCAGGAACATGGCAGGGTCGGCAGTGTCATCGTAGCGCGGAGGCAGATCAAGCTTGAAATTTCTTGGCTAGACGACATTGCGGACCTCTGGGGTGAACACGTGACATCCTGCCGTGGCCACCAGAGGTCGTCGAGGGGGTGGAAACTGGTCCTGGTGCACGTGCACCGCTGCCTCCTATGGCGGCACACGGGCCTAGTGCTGGGGTGCTGGAAGCACACGTGCTTCTTCTTGAGGTTGCTGCACCGCCTGGCAGCTCACGTCGTCCCGAGCTGGCGTAGGGCGTGGCAGGTCGCGTCATGGTGTCGCACGCCTTGGGCCGATGATGGCGCCCTGGGCCGGAGGTAGTGGAGGAGCCCGGTGCGCCACATTGCCCGCTATAGGTGGTTGCTGAGGCAGCGTGCGAGCCAGCCTAGCAGAGGCCTCGTGCGCGACGCTGACGATCTCAGCGATCTGCTCGAGCCACTCCTCGTAGAGGTCTACAACCAGGCAGTAGCGGAGGAGCTCCCGCGCGATGAACACGGCGGCCTAGCGTCCGCCTGGCCGCGAGGCACGTGGGATGATGAAGCTACTCAGGTCAGTGACGGAGTAGCGGTGCGCCCGTCACGATGCACCGATGGGTGTAGCAATGAAGCTTGCTCCTCGCGGCCGGCAGGGCCCGTGGCGGTGTTGGCCACCAGAGACGGAGCACGACGAGCACAACCATCACCCGCCGGAGCTGTCTGAGCGACACGGGCGGCGACTGCGGCCCGACGCTCAGCGCGAGCTCAGTGTGCGTCAGCCATGGAGGTGTCGGAGTAGCGGTGGATCGATCGACGAAAGAGAGGATCCGACGCACCCCTACCTGGCGTGCCAAATGTTGGATTACAGGTTCCGCAAACCCTTGAGAGGTTCGAACTCTAGGGTGCGTGCGGAGATCTCAACCTACCTAGCCTGCCTACTCACAATCCTCCTAAGCCTAGCGCGACAAGCTCAAAGATACAAAGAGACACAACAGTTTATCCTGGTTCGGGCCACCTTGCGGTGTAATACCCTACTCTAGTGTTTTGGTGGATTGCCTCGGAGGGCTGAGGATGAACTAGTATAGTGGATGAACTAGCCTCAGGAGGAGAGGTTTTCTTGAGCTCGAGGGAGCTGGTGTGGTGTGAGCTAGTTCGATCTGTCTTCTTTATCAGATGCCCCTCTATGGTGGTGGCTAGTCCTATTTATAATGGCATTGGTCCTCTTCCCAAATGTTGGTGGGAAGGGATCCCGCAACGGCCGGATTTGAAAGGGGACAAGTAGTACAGCCTATCCTGACAAAAGTGGTCTTCACCTGCGAAAAGCCTCTGGTTGTGACGCTGCGGTGGGCTCGTTGATGACCTCTGTCCTGCCGTCCTGGCGGTCTTTGTCTCATTGCACCAGAATGGAAACCTTTGGCTGATTCCTCGGGACTCCGCGCCTCTGGCTTGCCTCCTTTGCACCCAAGAGGAAACCTGCGCTCTGCGCCCGCCTGGCCTTGTTCGTCATGGCTCATGTCAGCTGATCCTCATGAGGTAAACCTTGCATAGAACTCTCTGCCCCCTGGGAGCCAGCCTGAGGAGGTCAATCCCTTCGGGGTCTTGGCATTGCCCGCCTCGCGAGGGTCTTGAGTTGTTGATGCTGAAGATGGGCCGTACCAGGCTGTTGATGGATCCACATGGTGGGCCGCAGGCAGGCATGGCTGCATACCCCCATATCCAGGACGCCGACACTGTTAACGGGTTATCGGATCCAAAACCGAACCCAATAGCTTAACAATGTTCTGTTACGGTGGATGCCATGTGTCGGTCACCCTTGACGAAAGCACTTCTATGACGCGCGATTTATTGTCATGGAAGTGGACACTTCCGTGATGATAATTTTGGTAATGTCATGGAACACTTCTACGACAGCACAGGTATGACTATATTTATTCTGTCCTAAAATCGTCATGGATGTACATGCATGACAGAAAACGTGACCTATTGTGACAAACACATATCATCACGGAAGTGTATTTTTTAGTGTACATTGCCTCCATGACTGATGTTGTCATCGTCATCATCTGAAACATCATCTTCGTTGTCATCCCATGAGTTACTACTACCTGGTTCTGATTCATTGTCTTTGTTGTCGTCCTCATCCTCGCTCTCTTTGTATGACTTGAATGATTCTTCATCCTCACTTGAGATGTGTTCAGTCACTCTAGGTGTTGCTCGCTTCCTCCAAGAACTGCAATGTTCACTTTCCTGTGGGTTATTGTCTATGTTCTTGCTTGAGCCAGGTTGCCCCTCGTTAAGCTTCCCTATGCCCACTACGAGCTTCCCGGTAGCATGTGACATTTTAGTACACATCTCATGAACCATTCATGTTATCTTGTTTTGCTTCTGCACACCAAGAACAAAAAAACGGAAATGTGCATCAGATAGTACTCATTGGGACCAGAAGTCCAAAATGCAGTGAGAAAACATATAAATGACTTTCTTGCTATTGGAACTTACGTAGCTGTCTTAACTTTCAGGCAACCTAGCTGCAACGAATTTTGAAATATGGTCCAAGCTTCCAAAAAAATTGTAGTTTGCACACCGTGAAAATTCAGTCTTGAGTTGTTTTCATCAAAACTAAATACATGGTGAAAAATGAATGAACACCGTATAATCAATGTCGTATAGGTCAGAGTAGTGCAGCGGAAAAAACTGCTAAGAACACAATAGTGAACTGTACTGTGAAAAAATGGTTTCCTTCATTTTTTTAATGAAGACTACGTAGTTGCCTATGTTTATAGTATAACTTGCCCTGGATTTCACTTTGGATTTGCCATGTTACGATGAAAGAAAGAAAGTAGTACATTATGAAGGTTGCCCTGTTTTGGACCGGAAAAACTGACAGAATGAACTACAGATTTCCCACTATTGTCTGCTTGGAAAAGGAAAACTATTACCCCCAATCATATATTTCTTCCACAGGCAAGTTATGTTGGTCCTAATAGTATGACTTGCCTTGACTTGTAAAAGTGTGTTTGGCATAATTTGTATAAAAAATGTTTCTGTTTTTAACCTATAAGTTGATTTTTGCAAATTAATGTGAGTTTCAACATTAAATAATTCTTGAACGAAAAGAACTTACTTGCAGCTTGCCATACACTCCTGGACCCTTCCTGTCTTTCTTCATGACTTTGGTTATTACATCATCATTACAAATGTGTTCCCTTGGAAGCGTAGAAGGTATTGGTTCATCAACATCCAATGAATCCAGATACAAAATCTGTAAAAGTTTTAAGTTGCAAAAACTATTAGGAAACACATGGCTCTTTCATGCTTGCATTGAAAAGGCAAAACTATGGAAAAGAAAACATATTAGAAATGAGTTTCCTCATACTTACAACTAGATGGAAAACATAGCAGCAAACAACCTTCTTCTTGTCACCAAAACCCATGAATGCCAATCTTGGTTGATCAATAACAAGGACGCATATTTTGGTGTCTTTTATAGCACTTGTGTGAAGAATAGCAGTGTAACACCTTGGTGAGATGCTCAAGATTGTGGTTGGGGCAAGGAAGCAGGAGAATGCCACGACTAACCAAGCCTGGAGGAAATTGTCATCGCACGCCCCATTCATCTTCACAATCATTTTACACCATGAAGTCAATGTAGGGGCATTTTTTTCCTCGATCTTGAAAATACTGTTGAATTCCCTTATAAATCTAGATTCATTTCAAAACATACTTTCTTGCCACTATTGGGCAAACCCCATATCCTCCTAACACTTTCTGCATCTACTGGTATTTTGCCTCTATCTGGTATAACAATTTGAGACTTTTCTAGGTCGTAGTGTTTCATGATTCACTGGCTGAGATCACTGGGCATGCTTGTAGCTGTGATATCCAACAAGCCGCCAAAGTCTATGGCTTTGATCAGAGTTTCTTGGTCTTCGACAAGATCCTTGTTCAACTTAACAAGCCTCGCAGGTGATGACCTGTTCCTACTTCCTAGGACCCTGAAAAATTGACAAACATAAAGTTATTTCTACTGCAAGAGCAAAAATCATGGGGGGCCTATTTTTGAAAGCATAGGTTGCATATACATAAAAAAATTATGTGTACCATGTGGCCCAATAGGCTCACACTCCTCCCCACTTCACACCAAGTTCTAGCACGCAGGAGCACACACGAGTTGCTTACTAGCAACACTGGTTTGCTTAAACATACCTTAGAAGTTGAAAAATATCAACGGGTTTCTCTCGATATACATCAACCAATAGTTGGAAAAAGAACATCGAAACAATTTTCATGTCCTGACACGGCTTGCTCATTGTAAACATTTGATTTGCTTAAAAACCCACTATAGTTGTGCACACTTTCCCTCTACACATCAAGTTCTTGGTGGGGAACACAGTAATTTCAAAAATGTTCTTACGGTCACGCAAGATATATCTACGTGATGCATATCAACAAGAGGGGAGAGTGTGTCCATTTACCCTCGTAGACTAAAAGCGGAAGTGTTATGACAACGCGGTTGATGTAGTCGTACATCTTCACGATCCGACCGATCCTAGCACCGAAGGTATGGCACCTCCGTGATCTACACACGTTCAGCTCAGTGACGTCCCACAAACTCTAGATCTAGCTCAGGTCGAGGGAGAGTTTTGTCAGCACGATGGCGTGGTGATGGTGATGATGAAGTTATCGACGCGGGGCTTTGCCTAATCACTACAACGATATGACCGAGGTGGAAATCTATGGAGGGGGGCACCGCACATGGCTAAACAATCAACTTGTATCTCTATGGGGTGCCCCCTCCCCCGTATATAAAGGAGTGGAGGAGGGGGCCGGCCGGCCTCAAGGGGTGCGCCCCAAGGGGGGATCCTACTCCAAGTAGGAGTAGGTTCCCCCTTTCCTAGTCCAACTAGGAGGGGAAGGAAGGAGGGGAAGGAGAGAAGGAAAGAGGGGCCCGCCCGCCTAGTCCAATTCAGTTTGAGCTAGGGGAGGCGCACGTCCCACCTTGGCCTACCTCCTCTCTTCCACCACTTGGCCCATGAGGCCCAATAACCCCCCGGGGGATTCCGGTAACCCCTCAGTACTTCGATTTTATCCGAAACTTCTCCGGAACACTTCGGGTGTCCGAACATAGCCGTCCAATATATCAGTATTTATGTCTAGACCATTTCGAGACTCCTCGTCATGTCCATGATCACATGCGGGACTCCGAACAACCTTCGGTACATCATTACACATAAACTCATAATACGAATCGTCATTGAATGTTAAGCGTGCGGACCCTACGGGTTCGAGAACTATGTAGACATGATCGAGACACGTCTCCGACCAATAACCAATAGCGGAACCTAGATGCTCATATTGGTTCCTACATATTCTACGAAGATCTTTATCGGTCAAACCGCATAATAACATACTTTGTTCCCTTTGTCATTGGTATGTTACTTGCCCGAGATTCGATCGTCGGTATCTCAATACCTAGTTCAATCTCGTTACTGGCAAGTCTCTTTACTCATTTGTAGTGCATCATCCCATGACTAACTCATTAGTCACATTGCTTGCAAGGCTTATAGTGATGTGCATTACCGAGAGGGCCCAGAGATACCTCTCCAAAACACGAGTGACAAATCCTAATCTGGATCTATGCCAACCCAACAAACACTATCGGAGACACCTGTAGAGCATCTTTGTAATCACCCAGTTATGTTGTGATGTTTGATAGCACACTAATTGTTCCTTCGATATTCAGGAGTTGCATAATCTCATAGTCACAGGAACATGTATAAGTCATGAAGAAAGCAATAGCAACAAACTAAACAATCATAGTGCTAAGCTAACGGATGGGTCATGTCAATCACATCATTCTCTAATGATGTGATCCCGTTCATCAAATGACAACTCATGTTAATGGCTAGGAAACTTTAACCATCTTTGATCAACGAGCTAGTCAAGTAGAGCCATACTAGTGACACTCTGTTTGTCTATGTATTCACACATGTACTAAGTTTCGGGTTAATACAATTCTAGCATGAATAATAAACATTTATCATGATATAAGGAAATATAAATAACAACTTTATTATTGCCTCTAGGGCATATTTCCTTCAGTCTCCCACTTGCACTAGAGTCAATAATCTAGATTACATTATAATGATTCTAACACCCATGGAGTCTTGGTGTTGATCATGTTTTGCTCATGAGAGAGGCTTAGTCAACGGGTCTGCAACATTCAGATCCATATGTATCTTGCAAATCTCTATGTCCCCTTCCGACACTTGATGACGGATGGAATTTAAGCGTCTCTTGATGTGCTTGGTTCTCTTGTGAAATCTGGATTCCTTCGCCAAGGCAATTGATCTAGTATTGTCACAAAAGATTTTCATTGGACCCGATGCACTAGGTATGACACCTAGATCCGATATGAAATCCTTCATCCAGACTCCTTCATTTGCTGCTTCCGAAGCAGCTATGTATTCTGCTTCACACGTAGATCCCGCCACGATGCTCTGCTTAGAACTACACCAACTGACAGCTCCACCGTTCAATATAAACATGTATCCGATTTGTGACTTAGAGTCATCCGGATCAGTGTCAAAGCTTGCATCGACGTAACCATTTATGACGAGCTCTTTGTCACCTCCATAAACAAGAAACATATCCTTAGTCCTTTTCATGCATTTCAGGATGTTCTTGACTGCTATCCAGTGATCCACTCCTGGATTACTTTGGTACCTCCCTACTATACTTATAGCAAGGCACACATTAGGTCTGGTACACAGCATTGCATACATGATAGAACCTATGGCTGAAGCATAGGGAATGCCTTTCATTTTCTCTCTATCTTCTGCAGTGGTTGGGCATTGAGTCTCACTCAACTTCACACCTTGTAACACATGCAAGAACCCTTTCTTTGACTAATCCATTTTGAACTTCTTCAAAATCTTATGAAGGTATGTGCTTTGTGAAAGTCCAATTAAGCGTCTTGATCTATCTCTATAGATCTTGATGCCCAATATATAGGCAGCTTCACCGAGGTCTTTCATTGAAAAACTTTTATTCAAGTATCCTTTTAAGCTATCGAGAAATTCTATATCATTTCCAATCAACAATATGTCATCCACATATAATATTAGAAATTCTACAGAGCTCCCACTCACTTTCTTGTAAATACAGGCTTCTCCAAAGGCCTGTATAAAACCATATGCTTTGATCACACTATCAAAACGTTCATTCCAACTCCAAGAGGCTTGCACCAGTCCATAAATGGATCGCTGGAGCTTACACACTTTGTTAGCATCCTTTGGATCGACAAAACCTTCTGGTTGCATCATATACAACTCTTCTTCCAGAAATCCATTTAGGAATGCAGTTTTGACATCCATTTGCCAAATTTCATAATCATAAAATGCAACAATTGCTAACATGATTCAGACAGACTTAAGCATCACTACGGGCGAGAAAGTCTCGTCGTAGTCAACTCCTTGAACTTGTCGAAAACCTTTAGCAACAAGTCGAGCTTTGTAGACAGTAACATTACTGTCAGCGTCAGTCTTCTTCTTGAAGATCCATTTATTCTCGATGGCTTTCCGATCATCGGGCAAGTCAACCAAAGTCCACACTTTGTTCTCATACATGGATCCCATCTCAGATTTCATGGCCTCAAGCCATTTTGTGGAATATGGGCTCATCATCGCTTCCTCATAGTTCGTAGGTTCGTTATGGTCTAGTAACATGATGTCCAGAATAGGATTACCATACCACTCTGGTGCGGATCTTACTCTAGTTAACCTACGAGGTTTAGTAGTAACTTGATCTGAAGTTTCACGATCACTATCATTAGCTTCCTCACTAATTGGTGTAGGAATCACTAGAACTGATTTCTGTGATGAACTAATTTCCAATAAGGGAGAAGGTAGAATTACCTCATCAAGTTCTACTTTCCTCCCACTCACTTCTTTCGACGGAAACTCCTTCTCTAGAAAGGATCCATTCTTAGCAACAAAGATTTTGCCTTCGGATCTGTGATAGAAGGTGTACCCAATAGTTTCCTTTGGGTATCCTATGAAGATGCACTTCTCCGATTTGGGTTCGAGCTTATCAGGTTGAAGCTTTTTCACATAAGCATCGCAGCCCCAAACTTTAAGAAACGACAACTTTGGTTTCTTGCCAAACCATAGTTCATAAGGCGTCGTTTCAACGGATTTTGATGTTGCCCTATTTAAAGTGAATGCAGCCATCTCTAAAGCATAACCCCAAAACAATAGTGGTAAATCAGTAAGAGACATCATAGATTGCACCATATCCAATAAAGTACGGTTACGATGTTTGGACACACCATTTCACTGTGGTGTTCCAGGTGGCGTTAGTTGTGAAACTATCCCATGTTGTTACAAATGCAGACCAAACTCGTAACTCAAATATTCGCCTCCACGATCAGATCACAGAAACTTTATTTTCTTGTTACGATGATTTTCCACTTCACTCTGAAATTCTTTGAACTTTTCAAATGTTTCAGACTTATGCTTCATTAAGTAGATATAACCATATCTGCTACATCATCTGTGAAGGTAAGAAAATAACGATACCCACCACGAGCCTCAATACTCATTGGACTGCATACACCGGTATGTATTATTTCCAACACGTCAGTAGCTTGTTCCATTGTTCCGGAGAACAGAGTTTTAGTCATCTTGCCCATAAGGCACGGTTCGCAGGCACCAAGTGATTCCAAAAGTCCATCAGCACGGAGTTTCTTCATGCGCTTTACACCGATATGACCCACATGGCAGTGCCACAAATAAGTTGCACTATCATTACTGAACTTATATCTTTTGGCTTCAATACTATGAATATGTGTATCACTACTATCGAGATTCAACAAAAATAGACCTCTCAGCAAGGGTGCATGACCATAAATGATATTACTCATATAAATATAACAATCATTATTCTATGATTTAAATGAATAACCGTCTCGCATCAAACAAGATCCAGATATAATGTTCATGCTCAATGCTGGAACCAAATAACAATTACTCAGGTCTAAAACTAATCCTGAAGGTAGATGTAGAGGTAGCATGGCGACCGCGATCACATCGACTTTGGAACCATTTCCGACGCGCATCGTCACCTTGTCCTTAGCCAATCTTCGCTTAATCCGTAGCCCATGTTTCGAGTTGCAAATATGAGCAACAGAACCAGTATCGAATACATAGGCGCTACTACAAGCATTAGTTAAGTACACACCAATAACATGTATATCAAATATACCTTTCACTTTGCCATCCTTCTTATCCGCCAAATACTTGGGGCAGCTCCGCTTCCAGTGACCAGTCCCTTTGCAATAGAAGCACTCAGTTTCAGGCTTAGGTCCAAATTTGGGCTTCTTCACTTGAGCAGCAACTTGCTTGCCGTTCTTCTTGAAGTTCCCCTTCTTACCTTTGCCCTTCTTCTTGAAACTAGTGGACTAATTGACCATCAACTCTTGATGCTCCTTCTTGATTTCTACCTCCGCAACTTTTAGCATCGCGAAGTGCTCGGGAACCGTCTTATCCATCCCTTGCATATTATAGTTCATCACGAAGCTTTTGTAGCTTGGTGGCAGTGATTGAAGAACTCTGTCAATGACACTATCATCAGGAAGATTAACTCCCAGTTGAGTCAAGTGGTTGTGGTACCCAGACATTCTGAGTATATGTTCACTGACAAAACTATTCTCCTCCATCTTGCAGCTATAGAACTTATTGGAGACTTCATATCTATCAATCCCGACATATGCTTGAAATATTAACTTCAACTCCTGGAACATCTCATATGCTCCATGACGTTCAAAACATCGTTGAAGTCCCGGTTCTAAGCCATAAAGCATGGCACACTGAACAATCGAGTAGTCATCAACACGCGTCTGCCAGGCATTCACAATATCTGCAGTTGCTGGAGCGGGTGGTACACCTAACGGTGCTTCCAGGACATAATTCTTCTGTGCAGCAATGAGGATAATCCTCAAGTTACGGACCCAGTCCGTATAGTTGCTACCATCATCTTTCAACTTAGCTTTCTTTAGGAACGCATTAAAATTCAATGGAACAGTAGCACAGGCCATTTATCTACAACAACATAGACATGCAAAATACTATCAAGTACTAAGTTCATGATAAATTAAACTTCAGTTAATCATATTACTTAAGAACTCCCACTTAGATAGACATCCCTCTAGTCATCTAAATGATCACGTGATCCAAATCAACTAAACGATGTCCGATCATCACGTGAGATGGAGTAGTTTTCAATGGTGAACATCTCTGTGTTGATCATATATACTATATGATTCATGATCCACCTTTCGGTATCCACTGTTCCGAGGCCATATCTGCATATGCCACGCTCGTCAAGTATAACCCGAGTATTCTACGTGTGCAAAACTGGCTTGCACCCATTGTATGTGAACGTAGAGCTTATCACACCCGATCATCACATGGTGTCTCGGCATGACGAACTGTGGCAACGGTGCATACTTAGCGAGAACACTTATACCTTCAAATTTAGTGAGAGATCATCTTATAATGCTACCGCTGAACTAAGCAAAATAAGATGCATAAAGGATAAACATCACATGCAATCAATATAATGTTGGGGAACGCAGTAATTTAAAAAAAATTCCTACGATCATGCAAGATCTATCTAGGTGATGCATAGCAACGAGAGAGGAGAGTGTTGTCTATGTACCCTCATAGACCAAAAGCGGAAGCGTTATGACAACGCGATTGATGTAGTCATATGTCTTCATGATCCGACCAATCCTAGCACCGAAGGTACGGCACCTCCGCGATCTGCACACGTTCATCTTAGTGACGTCCCACAAACTCTAGATCCAGTTGAGGTCAAGGGAGATTTTTGTCAGCACGACCGCGTGGGTGACGGTGATGATGAAGTTACCGGCACAGGGCTTCGCCTAAGCCTACGATGATATGACCGAGGTGTGTAACTGTGGAGGGGGGCACCACACACGGCTAAACAAGTGTCAACTTGTGTGTTCTAGGGTGCCCCCCTGCCCCCATATATAAAGGAGCAAGGGGGAGGCCGGCCGGCCCTCATGGGGCGCGCCCCAAGTAGGATTCCTACTA
>NC_041389.1:406973141-407008478 GCF_002162155.2 Triticum dicoccoides | reverse complement strand
GGGGGGGGGAGGGGGGTTCCGGTAACCCTCCGACATTCCAGTTTTATCTGAAACATCTCCGGAACACTTCTGGTGTCCGAATATAGTCGCCCAATATATCAATCTTTATGTCTCTACCATTTCGAGAATCCTCGTCATGTCCGTGATCACATCCGGGACTCCGAACAATCTCCAGTACATCATATCACATAAACTCATAATACCAATCGTCATCGAACATTAAGCGTGTGGACCATACGGGTTCAAGAACTATGTAGACATGAGTGAGACGTGTCTCCGGTCAATAACCAATAGCGGAACCTGGATGCTCACATTGGTTCCTACATATTCTATGAAGATCTTTATCGGTCAAACCTCATAACAACATACGTTGTTCCCTTTGTCATCGATATGTTACTTGCCCGAGATTCGATCGTCCGTATCTCAATACCTAGTTCAATCTCGTTACCGGCAAGTCTCTTTACTCGTTCCATAATACTTCATCCCACAACTAACTTATTAGTCACAATGCTTGCAAGGCTTATAGTGATGAGTATTACCGAGAGGGCCCAGATATACCTCTCGGAAACACGGAGTGAGTAATCCTAATCTTGATCTATGCCAACCCAACAAACACGTTCGGAGACACCTCTAGAGCACCATTATAATCACCCATTTATGTTGTGACGTTTGGTAGCACACAAAGTGTCTCTTCGGTATTCGGGAGTTGCATAATCTCATAGTCTGAGGAACTTGTATAAGTCATGAAGAAGGTAGTAGCAATGAAACTGACACGATCATAATGCTAAGCTAACGGATGGGTCATGTCCATCACATCATTCTCCTAATTTTTTTTTTGAAATTCACTTCCCCACTTTATTAAACTAGAACAGGAAGTTCATCAGAAAAAATGCTAAGGATACAATCTGGAGGAGAAAACTCCCATGAAATAGAAACTGCATTACATAAACCAAAACGAGCAATCTCGTGAGCCTCCTTGTTTGCTTCCCTTTGAACCCATGTAACTTTGAACTCACCCAGGTTTGTGGCCATCATCTTGATATCTTCCACCATGATACCAATCGCCGACAGGTTTCGCCCCTGCTCATTCAGCATCCTGGCTACATTGAGGCAGTCGGTCTCCAAGTGGAGTTTGGGTGTGCCTCTTTGCAGCGCAAGAACTACCGCCCTCCTGCAAGCCTGCACTTTCATCACCTCTGCCGATGTAATATCTGGTAAGAAAAACTCATCCGCTCCTCTAAACGCACCATCTTCATCTCTAAACACCAGTCCACCTCCCCCACCCTGTCCCAGCCGAGACAAAGCTCCATCGGCGTTGGCCTTGAGCCAGCCCGGCGCGGGTGGCTCCCATCTTGCCCGCTAGGCTAGTGCTGCCGTTGGTTCCGTCCTCCCTCTGCCGTTCTTCCACTCTTCCATGAGAGACGCTACTCTCCTCGCCACCATGCTTGCCTCCTCAATTCTTCTTGCATCACGGGTATCATTTCTTGCCAGCCAAAGCGCATATAAACCCTGAAACATCGTTGACTTGTCCTCATTTGAAGCACTTCAACAACCAAGATATAATCGAGCTCTGGCTGCTCATCGACATGGGTTGGATCACCGCCCTAACACCCAATACCGAGCTCAATTCTTTCCAGAAAAGCTTGGAATGAAAACAACCCCAAAACCTATGGTACATCGTTTCTTCATGCCCACAGGCCGGGAAGAACACTCCAGCCTTGATCCTTCTCCTAAGAAGCTCCGCTCCCACTGCCAGGCCATTTTTTATCAATCGCCACACATGTATCAACACCTTCCCCGACGCATTGGAGTCCCAAAGCGACAGCCAACTCTTGTGATTCACTGCCGTTGAGGACAAGGCAGGTTGTCCTACTCTCGCCTTCTTTTCCATGCAAAGATGATAGGCTAACTTCATTGAAAATTGGTTGTTCTTCGTGAAGTTCCATGCCAACATGTTGTCTGTGCCAGAACCGCCCACACAAATCTGCACAATGTCTTGTATGTCATCTTCTGTGAACATAGCTGCTAGCTTGTGCCGATCCCACCTAGTAGCCTCTTTGTTTAGTAGATCACTCACCCTCGTTATCCCCGGTACGTACACCTGGCCCAGTGGCTTCAGGCTACCCTTGTGAGGAATCCAACTATCATGATGAATGCGTATGGAGGATCCATCCCCCACTCTCCAAATAAGTCCATCCAGGAGCAAGTTCCGACCATGCAAAATGCTTCTAAAGGTGTATGATGCTCCACCCGGACATGTTGCATTAAGGATCATGCCATGATCATAGTACCGTGCCTTGAGGACGCGCCCACACAGCAAAGAAGGGACCTGTAACAATCTCAAAGCTTGCTTGGCAAGTAAAGCTTGGTTGAACGCCTCCATATCTCGAAACCCCATCCCCCCCTCCTGCTTACTCTCACACATTTTCTTCCATGCAATCCAATGAACCTTTTGTTCACCATTTGCTTCCCCCCCACCAAAAGTTAGAAGAGATAGATGTCAGGTTCCCGCATAATTTCTTAGTGAGCTGGAAGCTACTCATAGTGAACGTAGGGGTAGATTGGAGCCCCGATTTGACCAACACCTCACGGGCCTTTTTAGATAGCCCCTACCCTTTCCAGCCCATGACTTACCCTTTGCACTCTCCCGGGCATATTTAAACGTCCCTTCCTTGGATCTCCCCATGGCTGTGGGCAGCCCCAAGTACTTCTCACTTAGAACTTCAGAAGTAATCCCTATAACTGCCTTAATTTGTTCTTTGGTGTCCCCCGTGCTCCCTTTGCTGAAGAAAATAGAAGATTTCTGCAAATTGACTTTCTGTCCCGAGGCTACCTCATAGTCCCAAAGAATTGTTCTAAGAGCCAAAAGATTACTTTCAGAACCTTCAAGAAACACAATGTTGTTGTCAGCAAAGAGGAGGTGGGTAACCATGGGGCCAGTGCTCCCAAAAGACACCCCCTTTATGTCACCAGAGCTCTGTGCATGTTTTATCAGCGTCGAGAAGCCCTCCACACAGAACAAAAACAAGTAAGGTGAGAGAGGATCTCCTTGACGGAGACCTCTAGATGGCAGAAAGGAATCCGAGATCCCCCATTGAGCTTCACCATGAATCTTGCCAACATAACACACCTCATAATCATCTAAATCCATGTGTCATGAAAACCAAACCTCTCTGTAGGATCTGAGAAGTAAGTCTAGAGGGGGGTGATTAGACTACTTGACCAATTAAAAACTATGCCTTTTCCCAATGTTAGTGTTTGGCAGATTTTAGCTATCTTAGCACAAGTCAAGCAATCTTCACACAATTCACGCAAGCATGCAAAGAGTATATGAGCAGCGGAAAGTAAAGCATGCAACTTGCAAGAATGTAAAGGGAAGGGTTTGGAGATTTCAAACGCAATTTGGAGACACGGTGATTTTTGAGCCATGGTTCCGATAGGTGGTGCTATCATACATCCACGTTGATGGAGACTTCAACCCACGAAGGGTAATGATTGCGCAAGTCCATGGAGGGCTCCACCCAAGAAGGGTCCACGAAGAAGCAACCTTTTCTATCCCACCATGGCCGTCGCCCACGAAGGACTTGCCTCACTAGCGATAGATCTTCACAAAGTAGGCGACCTCCTTGCCCTTACAAACTCCTTGGTTCAACTCCACAATCTTGTCGGAGGCTCCCAAGTGACACCTAGCCAATCTAGGAGACACCACTCTCCAAGAAGTAACAAATGGTGTGTTGATGATGAACTCCTTGCTCTTGTGCTTCAAATTATAGTCTCCCCAACACTCAACTCTCTATATCACAAGATTTGGATCTGCTGGAAAGAAGATTTGAGTGGAAAGCAACTTGGGGAAGGCTAGAGATCAAGATTCATATGGTAGGAATGGAATATCTTGGCCTCAACACATGAGTAAGTGGTTCTCTCTCAGAAATGGTAAGTTGGATGTGTAGGTTCGTTCTGATGGCTCTCTCCATGAATGAAGAGGAGGTGGAGGGGTATATATAGCCTCCACACAAAATCTAACCGTTACACACAATTTACCAATCTCGGTGGGACCAAATCAACAAACACGGTCAGACCGATTTAGTAAACCTAGTGACCGTTAGGGTTTTCGGTGGGACCGACATGCAACTCGGTAGGACCGATATGGTTAGGGTTAGGGCATAGCGTAATCTCGGTGAGACCGATTACACAAACTCGGTGAGACCAATTTTGGTAATAAGCTAACCAGAGAGTTGGTCAGGCAAACTCGGTGGGGCTGATTACTCAAACTCGGTGAGACCGATTTTGGTAATAAGCTATCCAGAGAGTTTGCATTGTAATCTCGATAGTACTGATTGCTCAATCTCGGTAAGACCGATTTTGATAATGGACATACACAGAGAGATTACAATCCCATCTCGGTGAGACCGAGATCCCTATCGGTGAGACCGATTTGCCTAGGGTTTGTGGCAATGGCTATGACATCTGAACTCGGTGGCGACGGATAGAAAGAATCGGTGGGGCTGAGTTTTACTTTAGGTTTAGGTCATGTGTGGATATGAGAAAGTAGTTGAGGGTTTTTGGAGCATATCACTAAGCATTGTGGAGCAAGAAACTCATTAAGCAACACCTCATCCCTCCTTGATAGTATTGGCTTTTCCTATAGACTCAATGTGATCTTGGATCACTAAAATGTAAAATGTAGAGTCTTGAGCTTTTGAGCTTGAGCCAATCCATTTATCCTTAGAATTTTGAGGGGTCCACTTTCTTTAGTCCATGCCACTCCATTGTTGAACTTGTCTGAAACATACTAGATAAAAGTGTTAGTCCAACAAGAGATATGTTGACATTAATTACCAAAACCACCCAGGGAGCACTTGTGCTTTCAATCTCCCCCTTTTTGGTAATTGATGACAACACACATCAAAGCTTTAGATAAAGATATAAAGAATAGCAAGTAAAGCTTTGGAAAGACATGTAACAAGCATAGGCTCCCCCTACATGTATGCAATCATGTGAATATGGAATATAGAAGCATGTGAATGCATGAACATGTCAGAGTAAGCAAAGTGTTACATGTATCTTGGCCATATGCATCAGAGCAAAAGATAGCAACAGATGTGTATGTGGGAAATGTACCTTCATTCTCATGAGTCCTTCTTGCAAACAATATGTACAACAACAAGAATTCCTCATACACATGACTGTGATGCATATACTCACCTTGTGGTCTTGAGTTGGCTTAGGATGGAATGAACCTGCGTAAACAAGGTTAGATAACATAGATACACCTACTAGCCAGAGCAAACAGAAGAAACCACAAGAATACCAAGACCGGGATGACATGTAGAGAGTGAGTACTAAGTACCACATTGGATTAGACATGTCCCCAAAGGTAAAGATATGCAATGAATTTAATTGATTTCTTTCCCTTAGATGTCTTGCTCCCCCTGAATCTAGCATGGCATACTGGGAGAAGATAGGGAACAGAAAATCAGAGATCAAAGAGACAAATGAACAGAGCTAATGCAAATAAGAACATATGAACATGTCTTTCCCCTCAACAAGACATGTCGCATCTCTCCTCTTGAACAGCAAGCATCTGGGATCCTTGAGGATTACTCTCTTCTTGAGCATTCTCTCCCCCTGAAGATCTCTCTCTCCCCCTGTGGAAGTGATACTCTCTCTCTCCCTTTGAAAGTGATAAGCTTTGATGTGATCTCTCTCTCCCCCTTTGACATCAATTTCCAAGAAGGGCATTCTGGAATTTGTCGTGAATGGGCTTGGTCCTTGAGTCACAGCACAAAGCACTGATAAAAATGTGATGCTTGTAGAGGACAAGATTCATTGAGTGGAGCTGGAACAAAAGATAAAGATGAATAAGTGGCAAAATGTTTTTCCTGTTTTGAAGTCGGTGGCACCGAGTGGTTTGCTTCGGTTGCACCGAAAGGGTTCAGTTGGACCGAAAACAACAAATCGGTGAAACCGAGTTCATCGCAGAGAAAACACTTGTCACCTCAGCTCAATAGACTAGTGAGATCTCACAAGGATTTGCAAGGAATTAACTGAATGATATGCAATGAATTGGATGCAGGAAATGCAGAGTAAACAGAAAAGGAAGAAATCTAGATGAAGTTTTTTTTTGAAAGGGGAAACAAACATGCACGAGTCAAATGCAAGAGCACAGACAAGAACACAAGAGAACTTCATCTAGAATTGGTCGGCGACAAATTCACCTATGTTAGAGTATATTGACTTAGGAGTCAAGTGAGATCACTTGATCATAGGTCATACTCATCGTTTAAGCTCAAAATGGGGTTACCATCTTTAGTTTAAGCATCTTGATGTATTCACATCTTGTCGAGTTGCTTTAACTCATGTCTCGGAGTAAAGCTTCTCTAAGATGGAATAACATACCTTGGGTGGTGATGTTGATTGTGATCATGTAGTTGAACTTGTGTGGGTTGCTCAAGGTTGATGTAGCTCATCAAGAGTTGGGAGCACCACTTGGAAATTTGAGTTCATCTACCTACATGGGTTAGTTCTTGCAAGGAAGAGCATTTGTGTGTCCAAGAATGACAATCATGAAACTTAACATAGAATTTGTCAAAGGATATGTTCGAATGATTCCGTGCTTCCTTGTCTTCAACCACCATAGTGTAGAGACTTGGTGATGTAGAGATTGCTCAAGATATGAGTAGGTTACAATCTCATGGAATTTGATTCAACCAAGTACCTACACGGGTTAGATAACATGCAAGGTGCAAATATATCCATGACATAAGATTATCATCATAAGAGAAATATCAAGGATTAGTCATAAGCTCATGTCTTGAATGTATCCAATGGAGTTTCTACTCCAAGTTTGAAGCATCAATGATGTTAAATTCACCTCTTAACCTGCAAAACACTTTCTCATCAAGTGGTTTAGTGAAAATATCCGCTAATTGCTTTTCGGTGCGAACATGCTTAAGATTAATGTCACCCTTAGCAACATGATCTCGAATGAAATGATGACGAACTTCAATATGCTTAGTCCGAGAGTGTTGCACGGGATTGTGAGCAATCTTGATAGCACTTTCATTGTCACAAAGTAATGGAACATGTTTCACATATATCCCATAATCTTTAAGAGTTTGGGTCATCCAAAGTAATTGAGCACAACATGAACCAGCGGCAATGTATTCCGCTTCGGCGGTGGATAAGGATACCGAGTTTTGTTTCTTGGAAGACCAAGATACAAGATATCTACCAAGGAATTGACAAGTACCCGAAGTGGACTTTCTATCAACCTTGTCTCCGGCATAGTCCGAGTTGGAGTAGCCAACAAGATCGAAAGAGGCCCTCTTAGGATACCAAATGCCAAAATTTGGTGTGTGAATTAAGTATCTCACTATCCTTTTCACAGCCTTAAGATGACATTCTTTAGGAGCAGCTTGATATCTTGCACACATACACACACTTAGCATAATATCGGGACATGAAGCACATAGGTATAACAATGAACCAATCATAGAGCGATAAACCTTTTGATCAACCGGTTCACCATCTTTGGTCAAATCAAGATGTCCACTAGTAGGCATGGGTGTAGACATACCTTTGCATTCTTGCATATTGAACTTCCTGAATAAGTCCTTAGTGTACTTCGTTTGAGAGACAAAAGTACCTTCCTTAGTTTGCTTGATTTGCAACCCAAGAAAGAATTTGAGTTCACTCATCATTGACATCTCAAACTTCTCCAACTTTAGCTTTCCAAACTTCTCACTAAAATGGGGGTTAGTTGATCCAAATATAATATCATCAACATAATTTGGCATACAAATAATTCTCCATTAACCCTTTTAGTAAAAAGTGTAGAATCAAGTTTCCCAATTTCAAAGCCTTTTTCAATAAGGAACTTGGTTAAGCATTTATACCAAGCTCTAGGAGCTTGTTTAAGACCATAAAGAGCTTTGCATAGTTTGTAGACATGATTGGGTTTCTTAGGATTGATAAAGCCGGGAGGTTGTTTAACATAAACTTCCTCCTCCATTTCACCATTTTAAAAAGCACTTTTAATGTCCATTTGGTATAAGGTGATATCATGGTGATTAGCATAGGCAAGTAAGATGCGAATGGACTCAAGTCTAGCAACGGGAGCATAAGTCTCACCATAGTTCATACCTTCGACTTGTGTGTAGCCTTGGGCGACGAGACGTCCTTTGTTGTGAACTACTTGTCCATCTTCATATTGCTTGTTGCGAAACACCCATTTGGTACCGATGATGTTGTGGTTGTTGTCGGGCTTCTCAACCAATGTCCAAAATTGATTTCTCTCAAAGTTGTGTAGCTCTTCATGCGTAGCATTTATCCAATCTGGATCTCCCAATGCTTCTTCGACCTTCATAGGTTCAATGCTAAAGATGAATGAATAGTGTTCACAAAAGTTAGCTAAACGAGTTTTAGAGCGAGTGACTCTCCCGGTTTGAATATCACTGTAGATTTGCTCGACGGGATGGTCTTTAGCAATTCTTGCTCGAACTCATGAAAGCTTTTGCTTGGGTCTTGGTTGAACATCCTCTTCATCTTGTTCTTCTTCTTCTTGGCCTTCTTCATTATTGGTGTTGTCGTTCTCTTGTCGTGGTGGAGAAGGAGGTTGTTGTCGTTCTTGATGTACTTCCTCGTTTTCTTCATCTCGGTGTGTCCCACTTGTGGATGCTTCCGTATCAACTCTTGGTTCACCTTGTCGTGAAGTAGAAGCTTCCACTTGGATGGACGAGGTACTCTCCTTCACTTCCATTGGACGAATCTTGCCAATAGACAAGTCTTGGATTGCTTCTGAGGGGTCTTTGTCTCCTACATCAATTGGCAATTGCTCTACTTGCGAGCCGTTAGATTCATCAAACTTCACATCTACTGTCTCTTCAACCTTTCAGGTGAAATTTTTGTAGACACGGTATGTGTGAGAGTTTGAGCCATAACCAAGTAGGAAACCTTCATGAGACTTAGGAGAAAATTTAGAACGACGATGCTTATCAAAAATGTAGCACTTTGAGCTGAATACTCGAAAGTATCCAACTTGGGGTTTGTTACCGGTGAGAAGCTCGTATGCCGTCTTGCCGAGTAGCTTGTGAAGATACAGGCGATTTGTTGCATGACAAGCTGTCTCAAACGCTTCTCCCAAAAATGCTTCGGTGTCTTGTACTCATCAAGCATCGTTCTCGCCATTTTGATGAGCGTCCGGTTCTTCCTCTCAACAACTCCATTTTGTTGAGGTGTGTACGTAGCCGAGAACTCGTGTGAAATCCCTTCTTCGTCAAGAAAGGTGTCCACATTTGCGTTCTTGAACTCCGTTCCGTTGTTGCTGCGAACCTTCTTGATCTTCACTTCAAACTGATTTGGGCCTTCCTGGCAAAGTTTTTGAAGATCTTTTGGACCTGTGATTTGTCATCGAGAAAGAACACCCACGTAAATATTGAAAAATCATCAAGTATAACTAGACCAAAAGAATTTCCACCGAGACTTTTGTAAGCGTTGGGACCAAAGAGATCCATGTGAAGTAGCTCAAGTGGCCTCCTTGTGGTCATGATGTTCTTCACGGGATGCCTTCCTCCAACCTGTTTACTTGCTTGACAAGCACTGCAAAGTCTATCTGAGGGAGTCCCGGACTAGGGGGTGTACGGATAGCCGAACTACCATCATCGGCCGGACTCCAAGACTATGAAGATACAAGATTGAAGACTTCGTCCCGTGTCCGGATGGGACTTTCCTTGGCATGGAAGGCAAGCTTGGAGATACGGATATGTAGATCTCCTACCATTGTAACCGACTCTGTGTAACCCTAGCCCTCTCTGGTGTCTATATAAACCGGATGGCTTTAGTCCATAGGACGAACAACAATCATGCCATAGGCTAGCTTCTAGGGTTTTGCCTCCTTGATCTCGTGGTAGATCTACTCTTGTAACCCACATCATCAATATTAATCAAGCAGGACGTAGGGTTTTACCTCCATCAAGAGGGCCCAAACCTGGGTAAAAACATCGTGTCCCTCGTCTCCTGTTACCATCTGCCTAGACACACAGTTCGGGACCCCCTACCCGAGATCCGCCGGTTTTGACACTGACATTGGTGCTTTCATTGAGAGTTCCTCTGTGTCGTCACCGATAGGCTCGATGGCTTCTTCGATCATCAACGACGATGCAGTCCAGGGTGAGACCTTCCTCCCCAGACAGATCTTCGTATTCGGCGGCTTCGCACTGCGGGCCAATTCGCTTGGCCAGCTGGAGTAGATCGAAGGCTACGCCCCTGGCCGTCAGGTCAGATTTGGAAGTTTGAACTTCACGGCTGACATCCGCGGGGACTTGATCCTCGACGGATTCGAGCCACAGCCGAGCGTGCCGTACTGTCATGATGGGCATGATTTAGCTCTGCAACTGGACAGTACCCTGGAGGCCGCACTCGAACCCGCTCCGATCTTCAATTCGGAGCCGGCTGCGCAGATCGAGGATGGATGCCTAGACACCGCCTCAGGGGCTGCAACCTCTACGGCGATAGAGCCGAACACCGATCTCGTCCCCCATGAAGCTCGTGACTCCGAGGTGCTGTACTCCTTGCCGGACTCCGGACCTCCCGCGCCCCCTCCAGTCGAATCCGATTGGGCGCCAATCATGGAGTTCACCGTGGCGGACATCTTTCAACACTCACCTTTTGGCGACATCTTGAGTTCGCTAAAGTACCTCTCGTTATCAGGAGAGGCCTGGCCGGACTGCAGCCAGGACGGTTGGGATGCGGATGACGAAGAAATTCAGAGCCCACCCACCACCCACTTGGTAGCCACTGTCGACGATCTAACCGACATGCTAGATTACGACTCTGAGGACATCGACGGTATGGACGACGATGCCGGAGACGACCAAGAACCAGCGCCCACCGGGCACTGGAAAGCAACCTCTTCATACGACATATACATGGTGGATATCCCAAAGGATGGGAACGGCGAAGGAATAGCGGAGGATGACCCCTCCAAGAAACAGCCCAAGCGTCGGCGTCAGCGGCGCCGCTCTAAATCCCGCCATAGCAAGAATGAGGACTCCGGCACCGGAGACAATAATACACCGGATAGCGCCGAAGACAACCCACTCCAGCAAGATCCAGCAAAGGAGGAGGGGGATGCCAGCCCTCATGAGAGAGCGGCCGAAGAAGAGGTAGAGGACTATATGCCTCCCTCCGGAGACGAGGCAAGCCTCGATGACGACGAATTCGTCGTGCCTGAGGATCCTGTCGAACAGGAGCGTTTCAAACGCAGGCTTATGGCCATGGCAAACAGCCTCAAGAAAAAGCAGCAGCAGCTTAGAGCTGATCAAGATCTGCTAGCCGACAGATGGACCGAAGTCCTCGCGGCCGAAGAGCATGAACTCGAACGCCCCTCCAAAAGCTACCCCAAACGTAAGCTGCTCCCCCGATTAGAGGTGGAGGCATATGATCCCGCTTCACCAGGAGACAATACGGCTGATCGACCACCCCGTGGTCGCGACAGAGAGGCCTCAAGGCCCTTCACTAGACCCGTACCCCGGCATCGCTCGAAAAGCACAAGGCCACAGGGGAACACTACGGACCTGCGAGACATATTGGAGGATAAGGCAAGGCAATCAAGATCGATCTATGGATCACGTGGGCGCCCCACAATACGTGACGATCATCGTCACCCCGGACACAGTAAGTCCAGCCGGGCCGAACACAACAGACAAAGCTCTTTTGAGCTCCGTCGCGATATCGCCCAGTACAAAGGCGCCGCACACCCACTGTGCTTCACAGATGAGGTAATGGATCATCAAATCCCAGAAGGGTTTAAACCCGTTAATATTGAATCTTATGATGGCACAACAGACCCCGCGGTCTGGATCGAGGACTATCTCCTCCACATCCACATGGCCCGCGGAGACGATCTCCACGCCATCAAATATCTCCCACTCAAACTTAAAGGACCAGCCCAGCACTGGCTTAACAACTTGCCAGCAGAGTCAATCGGGAGTTGGGAGGACCTGGAAGCCGCATTCCTCGATAACTTCCAAGGCACGTACGTGCGACCACCAGATGCAGATGACCTAAGCCACATAATTCAGCAGCCAGACAAATCGGCCAGACAATTCTGGACACGGTTCTTAACCAAGAAAACCAAATCATCGACTGTTCGGATGCCGAGGCCCTCGCGGCCTTCAAGCATAACATCCGCGACGAGTGGCTTGCCCGGCACCTGGGACAGGAAAAGCCAAAATCTATGGCAGCCCTTACATCACTCATGACCCGCTTCTATGCGGGTGAGGACAGCTGGCTAGCACGCAGCAACAACCTCAACAAAAATTCTGGCAGTCCGGACAACAAGGACCGTAGTGGCAGGTCGCATTGCAATAAAAACAAACGCCGCCTTAACGGCGATAACAGTGAGGATACGGCAGTCAATGCCGGATTCAGAGGCTCTAAACCCGGTCAACGGAAAAAGCCATTCAAAAGAACAACTCAGGGTCCGTCCAATTTGGACCGAATTCTCGACCGCTTGTGCTAGATACATGGCACCCCTGAAAAGCCAGCTAACCACACCAATAGGGACTGTTGGGTGTTCAAGCAGGCAGGCAAGTTAATTGCCGAAAACAGTGACAAGGGGCTACATAGCGACGACGAGGAAGAGACCCGACCGCCGAACAATAGAGGACAGAAGGGTTTCCCCCCACAGGTGCGGACGGTGAACATGATATATGCCACGCACATACCCAAAAGGGAGAGGAAGCGTGCACTCAGGGATGTATACGCGATGGAGCCAGTTGCCCCGAAGTTCAATCCATGGTCCTCTTGCCCGATCACCTTTGACCGAAGGGACCACCCCACCAGCATTCACCATGGTGGGTTCGCTGCATTGGTTCTAGACCCAATCGTCGATGGATTTCATCTCACCAGAGTCCTGATGGACGGCGGTAGCAGCCTAAACCTACTTTATCAGGACACGGTGCGCAAAATGGGCATAGACCCCTCAAGGATTAAACCTACCAAGACGACCTTTAAAGGCGTCATACCAGGTGTAGAAGCCAATTGTACAGGCTCAGTTACACTGGAAGTGGTCTTCGGATCCCCGGATAACTTCCGAAGCGAGGAGTTAATCTTCGACATAGTCCCGTTCCGAAGCGGCTATCATGCCTTTCTCGGACGTACCGCGTTCGCAAAGTTCAACACGGTGCCGCACTACGCATACCTCAAGCTCAAGATGCCAGGCCCTAGAGGAGTCATCACGGTCAACGGAAACACTGAACGCTCCCTCCAAACGGAGGAACATACAGCGGCTCTCGCGGCAGAAGTACAAAGCAGCCTTTTAAGGCAATTCTCGAGTCCGGCTGCCAAGCGGCCGGACACAGCTAAGCGTGCCCGGCGTAACCTACAACACGACCACCTGGCACGTTCCGAGCACGCATAGCAGTGCGGCCCCAACCCCATCCCCTGTAAAACATTAAGACAGACCCTTCGCGTACTCCATTACGCTCTGAAGATACCATGGGCATGGGGCAAGGGGCTCGACCACGATAAGCCTAGACTGCGGCTCAACCGCACCAGGGGCTCTTAAGTGTGTCGTTTCTTTTTTCTTTTCCTTTTATTTTTTACCTACAGGACTCCGTTCGTCAGAGGCCCTGTCCAGCAGCAGACATGCCGAACCCATGATGCAACAGCCAGGGAAGGAGAAAGGCTACAACGAAAATCTAGGTGGTCTCCATCATGAGCATTAAATCTGTCTTATGCATTATGCCGTAGCCTACCCCTGGAGGGGGACATGTTAAACAGTCCCATCCCTTGCTTACCGCACCACTTGTATCGTCTTGCACTTACAGCAGTTTTTATTGAATAAAGCAATGCAGCACATTTTTGCTTCTAATTGCATTTCTTTCTTACACATATGTTCATCTATGACATGTTGCATCCGTACGTTTTGGTACGGCTAAATACACCAGGGGCTTATGTTTCCCGCGTTATGGTGTGATAAGTCCGAACACTTTCACAAGTGCGGCACCCCGAACTTATAGCATTATATGCATCGGCTCCGAATCATGTTCGTGGGTCAATAGTTGGGTTTGCCCGGCTCCCATGTTTTGGTACCTTACGTTCCGTTTTATCGGCTAAGGTAGCACTGGGAGAACTACTGCGATTGCGCCCCAGTTGAGCTAGGTTAACGCCTCAGTGGAGAAAGCTAAAACTGACCGTCATGATGAGGCTAGAGCTGGTCGCTGTTCGAGAGGTTCTTTGCGAGTCCCTAAAGACTTATGCCGCTTAGAGCGAGGAGCCGGATACAGTCCGGCCAAGGCGTGGATAGCGCCCCAAATTCGGCCTTCCGAAGACTAGGGGCTTCGCTGAAATTTAAAATTATAGAATTCTATGGCTAAGTGAGAGTGTTCAAGCATTATAAGTCAGGTTGCCTTGTTCGCTGTGTCGAGCGCCTCCCTAGATGGACCCAAAAACGGGAACAAGAGCGCTCGAGTTTATCCCGAACACCCCAGCACTCGTGGCATGGGGGCTGAAGCCGACGACTTGCCATCTCTCAGATTTGATAAACAGCTGCACAGAAGCTAATATTTTAAATTAACAAGCGTTGCTTAGCGCATATGAACCAAGTTTTCAGCGCACAGGATAACAAAATGCGAGTCTACTCAAATATTACATCTTTGGAGCACTCACTCACAATAGTGCGGGCGCCCTTCAGCACACTCTTATAATACATCTCGGGCGTACGATACTCCTTGCCCTCTGGTGGTGGGTCCGTCACAAGCTTCTGGGCATCCATCTTGCCCCAGTGCACCTTTGCGCGGGCAAGGGCCCGACGGGCACCTTCAATACAGGCGGAGTGCTTGATGACTTCAACCCACGGGCACGCATCCACCAGCCGCCGCACCAGGCCGAAGTAGCTCCCAGGCATGGCCTCCTTAGGCCACAGCCGAACTATGAGGCCCTTCATGGCCTGTTCGGCCGCCTTGTGGAGCTCGACCAGCTGCTTCAGCTGGTCGCTAAGGGGCACCGGATGTTCGGCCTCAGCATACTGAGACCAGAAGACCTTCTCCGTCGAGCTCCCCTCCTCGGCCCGATAGAATGCGGCAGCATCGGACACGCTGCAAGGAAGATTCGCGAACGCTCCTGGAGAGCTCCGAATTCGGGTAAGCGACAGGTAATTAACACTCACATGCTTACTTTCCATGAAAAATGCCTTACCCGCTGCTATTTTCTTCACCACCTCTATCTCCTGGAGGGCCTTGTAGGCTTCGGCCTTAGCGGCTTTGGCACTCTCAAGAGCCGTTGCAAGCTCAGACTCTCGAGTCTTCGAGTCACGCTCCAGGCTCTCGTGTTTCTTCACGAGATCCTGGAGCTCTTGCTGTACCTCCGCCACCCGCGCCTCCTGTTTCTCTCGCTCGGTGCGCTCTGCAGCCGCATTGCGTTCGGCCGCGGCCACCGCCTCCTTCAGGGTTTCCACCTTGTTAGTGGCCCCTGCAATACCCCAGTTATCCTTGTCATTTTTCTTGCAACCAAATCCTTTTCTGTAAGGTACAATTTTCATAAGGTATTACTCACCTTCTTTTTCCTCGAGCTGCTTCTTGGCATGGCCGAGCTTGTTCTCGGACCGCTCGAGGTTTTCCTTCAAAGTATTGGCCTCCGCAGTCAGTGCGGCAGAGGTCAGCAGCACAGCCTGCAATCCCATATTGACATATTTTCATGACTCCTGCGTTTATCTTTCTAAAGATCCTCAGTCCGGCTTTTCTTTCCGAACACCAAGCCGAGCATCAGGGGTTACTATCTATGCGGTACCATTTTACATATATTGAAATTCTTACCTCAAAGCCTATTAGAAGGCTGCTGCAGGCTTCGGTCAGCCTGCTCTTGGCGAACTGAACCTTCTGAATCACCGCACTCATAATAGTGCGGTGTTCCTCTTCGATGGAGGCGCCGTTGAGCGCCTCCAGCAAATTATTCGGCACCTCTGGTTGGACGGAGGCAGCCGGCGTCGCGGTCTTGCCCTTCTTACGAAGGGGTCGCCCGCCGGACTCCGGAACCACTATGGGTTCCGGGGCTGAGTCCGGTGCAAAGTCCGGGAGGTTGTCCTGCGACACCTCCGGGGCCCTCTCCTCCTGGTGGGTCCCTTCCTGGGATCCCACCTCGGCATCATCTGCATCACGGGGGGTGGAGGCAGTCGGAAGAGAATCCATATCCGACGCCCCTAAGGACCCGCTCGACGAAGTGGGAGATCATCCTTAGGCGGACTGCAGGGTTGTATGCGGCATTAGAAAGACATAACGAGGCGGAAAACGAAAACCTTGAAGTTATTCGGGAGTCCGGATACTTACGATCTCGCCAGAGGCTTGGCCCTTGGAGGCCAGTCCTCGTCGTCGTCACTGGCGTTGGCGAAACAGTCCGGGGGAAGAGTTTTTCCCCTCTTGGACCCTTCGGCCTCCCTTGTTGGGGAGGCCTTCCTTTTCTTCCCTCCCCCCGCTGGGGGAGAGGCTTTCTTCTTCTCCTCCTCGCCTTGGTGGGAGGAGCCGGCCTCGGATTTATCGTCCGATAGCACCTGAAAACGGGAACTCTTCCGAGTCCCCGTGGCCCTCTTCTTGGCCTTCTTCTCCGGCACCACGTGGGGTGCCGGAGCCAGCAACCCCGTTAGGCGGGCGTCAGCTGGGTCCTCTGGCAATGGGGCCGGACAGATAGCCTGTGCGGCCTTCTTCAGCCAGTCCTGTCAAAGGAAAGGGAGTTTAGATCCCGCATAGAGTCAAACTATGGATAACAAGCGTCCCGTAAAGGATAATATCACTTACCTCGTCAGCTGGACGCTACGAGCTGAATCCGCGATCTTCGGTAGCGGATGCGGGAGCCTCGACGCCCTTGAACAGCACCTTCCAGACCTCTTCGTACATAGTGTCGAAGAGCCCATTCAAAGTCTGGTGCTACGCCGGATCGAACTCCCACATATTGAAGCCCCGTCGTTGGCACGGGAGAATCTGGCGGATGAGCATGACCTGGACTACGTTGACGAGCTTGAGCTTCTTGTCCACCAGCTTTTGGACGCAGGCTTGGAGTCCGGTCAGCTCCTCTGAATCGCCCCAAATTCGGTCGCTCTCTTTCCAGGAAGTGAGCCGTGTGGGGATGCCGGATCTGAATTCGGGGGCCGCTGCCCATTCGGGATCACGCGGCGCGGTGATGTAGAACCACCCTGATTGCCACCCCTTGATGGTTTCCACAAAGGTGCCCTCCAGCCACGTAACATGGGACATCCTGCCCACCATGGCGCCTCCACACTCCGCTTGGCTGCCCTTCACAACCTTCGGCTTGACACTGAAGGTCTTGAGCCACAAGCCGAACTGGGGCTGGATGCAGAGGAAGGCCTCGCACACGATGATAAACGCCGAGATGTTGAGAATAAAATTCGGGGCCAGATCATGGAAATCTAGGCCGTAGTAGAACATGAGCCCCCGGACAAAGGGATGAAGTGGGAAGCCCAGTCCGCGGAGGAAATGGGGAAGGAATACTACCCTCTCATGGGGCCTGGGGGTAGGGATGAGCTCTCCCTCGTCGGGGAGCCGATGCGCGATGTCGCTGGACAAGTATCTGGCGCTGCGCAGCTTCTGGATATGCCCCTCCGTGACGGAGGAGGCCATCCACTTGCCTCCCGCTCCGGACATATTTGGAGAAGGTTGAGGTGAGATGTGCGGGCTTGGGCACTAGAGCTCGAGTTCGCAGAGATGGATAAGCCAAGGAGGAAGAAGGCGCAGGTAAAAAGGTTGGATCTTTATCCCCTTATATGGGCGGACAGAAACACGCGTCCCCACCGGCCTGGTAAAACTCGCTTATCTCCCAAGTGTCACAATCAATGGCGCGGTTGGGTTACCCACGTCCGTATTGATGGGAATCCCGGAATAAGGGGAACACGATCTCTGCTTCGACAAGACGTGCCAAGGAAACCGCCTCGCTAAACGCGCTGAGGTGGAACAATAAAAACAATTCGAGTAAAGGCTTGGAAGTGGTGTGACGTTACGCCACAGAATATGTCAGCAGATTGATCTTGTGTAATATTATTCTCTCTATGGTGGTATGTGGAATTTATTTTTGCAGAGCCGGACACTATCCTGGTGTTCACAATCTTCCATAAATTATTCGGAGGAGGAACCCATCTTGCAATGCCGAAGACAATATGCGCGCCAGACTCGTCGTCATTGAAGCCTGGTTCAGGGGCTACTGAGGGAGTCCCGGACTAGGGGTTGTCCGGATAGCCGAACTACCATCATCGGCCGGACTCCAAGACTATGAAGATACAAGATTGAAGACTTCGTCCCGTGTCCGGATGGGACTTTCCTTGGCGTGGAAGGCAAGCTTGGCGATACGGATATGTAGATCTCCTACCATTGTAACCGACTCTATGTAACCCTAGCCCTCTCCGGTGTCTATATAAATCGGATGGCTTTAGTCCATAGGACGAACAACAATCATACCATAGGCTAGCTTCTAGGGTTTTGCCTCCTTGATCTCGTGGTAGATCTACTCTTGTAACCCACATCATCAATATTAAACAAGCAGGACGTAAGGTTTTACCTCCATCAAGAGGGCCCGAACCTGGGTAAAAACATCGTGTCCCTCGTCTCCTGTTACCATCCGCCTAGACGCACAGTTCGGGACCCCCTACCCGAGATCCGCCGGTTTTGACACCGACACTAACCTTATCAAATATGACATCGTTAACACCAAGGATATGATTCCCTTTAATAAGCTTGTCAAGGTTTCTCATGCCAATGTGACCTAGTCGTCTATGCCATAACCAACCTTTAGAGGATTTAGCAACGAAGCAAGTTCTAGGTTGAGCCTTTTTAGTGAAATCAACAATGTAAAGATCACCTCTACGTATACCAGTAAAGACCATTTTATGATTGTCTCTACGAAACACTTGGCAATCTACTTCAGTAAATAGGACATTGAAACCGAAATCAGCAAGTCTAGATACTGAAAGTAAGTTGTAGCCAAGAGATTCAATGAGCATAACATTCTGAATGGAGTTGTCATGTGAGATGGCCACCTTACCGAGGCCAACCACCTTACCCTTTGAGTTGTCACCGAAAGTGACATACTTTCAAGGACCATCATTTTCAGCAAGCTCACGAAACATGTCTTTATCTCCGGTCATGTGATCGGTACATCCACTGTCAAGAACCCATTCCTTTCCTCCTGCCATATATCCCCGAAGGTTTGCCATAAGACCAAAGTGTCTCATTGCATCATCAAGATCAAAGTCATCATCATCATCATCATAGTATCCATGTTCAACATCGCCGTGTGGTGGATCAATTCCTAGTGAGGGTGATTCATTAGTATGAGTTTGACAATAATCTCCTCTATGAAGTCTAGTAGCTTCGGAAATAATATCGCTAATAATTCCAACATTTCCTTTGGCACGCATAAGATTTGTAAGTTCAAATAGACAATTACCAAACGTAGGATCATTGGAATTCATCTTACTCAAGGCAATAGAATTATGAAGAATTTCATCCAGATGTTTCAAGGAATAATTAGGAAATCGTTCCTCAAGAAATTTCCATATGGTGTAGGCACACTCAAGAGTAGGCAGTTTTCCAATCAAGTTTCTAGACAAGCCTCTAGTGATAAGATTAACAGTTCTAACATTCCTAATCATGTCAATCGACTCATCAAGGGTAGGATGCATAGGATCAACATAGGGTGCACAAGGACTAGCAATGTACTTGTTCAAATGATATTGATTGAAAATTACAAGCATCTCATTTTTCCACTCATGAAAATATTCTCCATCAAGTATAGGCACTCTATGTCTAAGACTCCCCAAAGTAGACTCATCCATCTTCCTCCAATGGTGATAAAACCAAAGCAATGGAGACCAAGTTCTGATACCGCTTGTAGGATCTGAGAAGTAAGTCTAGAGGGGGGTGATTAGACAACTTGACCAATTAAAAACTATGCCTTTTCCCAATTTTAGTCTTTGGCAGATTTTAGCTATCTTAGCACAAGTCAAGCAATCTTCACACAATTCAAGCAAGCATGCAAAGAGTATATGAGCAGCGGAAAGTAAAGCATGCAACTTGCAAGAATGTAAAGGGAAGGGTTTGGAGATTTCAAACGCAATTTGGAGACACAGTGATTTTTGAGACGTGGTTCCGATAGGTGGTGTTATTGTACATCCACGTTGATGGAGACTTCAACCCACGAAGGGTAACGGTTGCACGAGTCCATGGAGGGCTCCACCCAAGAAGGGTCCACGAAGAAGCAACCTTGTCTATCCCACCATGGTCGTCGCCCACGAAGGACTTGCCTCACTAGCGGTAGATCTTCACGAAGTAGGCGATCTCCTTGCCCTTACAAACTCCTTTGTTCAACTCCACAATCTTGTCGGAGGCTCCCAAGTGACACCTAGCCAATCTAGGAGACACCACTCTCCAAGAAGTAACAAATGGTGTGTTGATGATGAACTCATTGCTCTTGTGCTTCAAATGATAGTCTCTCCAACACTCAACTCTCTCTCACAGGATTTGGATCTGGTGGAAAAAAGATTTGAGTGGAAAGCAACTTGGGGAAGGCTGGAGATCAAGATTCATATGGTAGGAATGGAATATCTTGGCCTCAACACATGAGTAGGTGGTTCTCTCTCAAAAATGGTAAGTTGGAAGTGTAGGTTCGTTCTAATGGCTCTCTCCATGAATGAAGAGGAGGTGGAGGGGTATATATAGCCTCCACACAATATCTAACCATTACACACAATTTACCAATCTCGGTGGGACCGAATCAACAAACTCGGTCAGACCGATATAGTAAACCTAGTGACTGTTAGGGTTTTCGGTGGGACCGACATGCAACTCGGTAGGACCGATATGGTTAGGGTTAGGGCATAACGTAATCTCGGTGAGACCGATTACACAAACTCGGTGAGACCGATTTTGATAATAAGCTAACTAGAGAGTTGGTCAGGCAAACTCAGTGGGACTGATTACTCAAACTCGGTGAGACCGATTTTGGTAATAAGCTATCCAGAGAGTTTGCATTGTAATCTCGGTAGTACCGATTGCTCAATCTTGGTAAGACCGATTTTGATAATGGACATACACAGCGAGATTACAATCCCATCTCGGTGAGACCGAGATCCCTATCGGTGAGACCAATTTGCCTAGGGTTTGTGGCAGTGGCTATGACATCTGAACTCGGTGGCGCCGGATAGAAAGAATCGGTGGGGCCGAGTTTGACTTTAGGTTTAGGTCATGTGTGGATATGAGAAAGTAGTTGAGGGTTTTTTGAGCATATCACTAAGCATTGTGGAGCAAGAAACTCATTAAGAAACACCTCATCCCTCCTTGATAGTATTGGCTTTTCCTATAGACTCAATGTGATCTTGGATCACTAAAATATAAAATGTAGAGTGATACGTCTCCAACATATCTATAATTGTTGATTGCTCCATGCTACTTTATCTACTGTTTTAGGCAATATTGGGTTTTATTATCCACTTTTATATTATTTTTGGGACTAACCTATTAACCGGAGGCCCAGCCCAGATTTGTTGTTTTATGCCTATTTCAGTGTTTCGAGGAAAAGGAATATCAGACGGAGTCAAAACGGAACGAAATCAACTGGAGAAGTTATTTTTGGAAGGAAAGCCACCCGATGGACTTGGAATGCACGTCAGGAGATACAGGAGGTGCTCACGAGGGTGCCCCCTCCCGGGCGTGCCCCCCTGCCTCGTGGTACCCCCGTAGCTCCACCGACGTACTTCCTGCACCCATATATACCTATGTGCCCAAAAACTTCCAGAACAGAACCTAGATCAGGAGTTCCGCCGCCACAAGCCTCTGTAGCCACCAAAAACCAATTGGGACCCTGTTCCGGCACCCTTCCAGAGGGGGATCCCATCACCGGAGGCCATCTTCATCATCCCGGTGCTATCCATGACGAGGAGGGAGTAGTTCACCCTCGGGGCTGAGGGTATGTACCAGTAGCTATGTGTTTGATCTCTCTCTCTCTCTCTCGTGTTCTCTCTCGTGTTCCTCTATGGCACGATCTTGATGTATCCCGAGCTTTGCTATTGTAGTTGGATCTTATGATGTTTCTCCCCCTCTACTCTCTTGTGATGAATTGAGTTTCCCCTTTTGAAGTTATCTTATCGGATTGAGTCTTTTATGAGAACACTTGATGTATGTCTTGCGATCCACTTGATGTATGTTTTGGTGATCAACTTGCGGGTTTCGTGACATTGGGAACCTATGCGTAGGGGTTGGCACACGTTCTTGACTCTCCGGTAGTAGCTTTGGGGCACTCTTTGAAGTACTTTTATGTTGGTTGGATGAATCTGAGATTGTGTGATGCATATCGTATAATCATGCCCACGGATACTTGAGGTGACAATGGAGTATCTAGGTGACATTAGGGTTTTGGTTGATTTGTGTCTTAAGGTGTTATTCTAGTATGAACTCTATGATGGATTGAGCGGAAAGAATAGCTTTATGTTATTTTACTACGAACTCTTGAATAGTTAGAACAGAAAGGATAACTTTGAGGTGGTTTCATACCCTACCATAATCTCTACGTTTGTTCTCCGCTATTAGTGGCTTTGGAGTGAATCTTTGTTGCATGTTGAGGGCTTGTCATATGTTCTATCTATGTTATTATTGTTGAGAGAACTTGCACTAGTGAAAGTATGAACCCTAGGCCTTGTTTCCTATCATTGCAATACCGTTTACGCTCACTTTTACCATTAGTTACCTTGCTGTTTTTATTATTTCAGATTACAAAAACCTATATCTATTATCTATTTTGCACTTGTATCTTCATCTCTTCGCCGAACTAGTGCACCTATACAATTTACCATTGTATTGGGTGTGTTGGGGACACAAGAGACTCTTTGTTATTTGGTTGCAGGGTTGTTTAAGAGAGACCATCTTCATCCTACGCCTCCTACGGATTGATAAACCTTAGGTCATCCACTTGAGGGAAATTTGCTACTGTCCTACAAACCTGTGCACTTGCAGGCCCAACAACGTCTACAAGAAGAAGGTTGTGTAGTAGACATCAAGCTCTTTTCTGGCGCCGTTGCCGGGGAGGCTAGGTAAAGGGTACTCACACTCTGTCACTAAGCTCTTTTCTGGCGAGGTGATTGCTTGAAGGTATATCTTTAGATCTTGTAATCAAATCTTTTTGTTTCTTGTTTTAGCACTAGTCTAGTTTATAAAAGAAAATTACAAAAAATGGAGTTAAGTTTGTCTCATACGCTTCACCTTTTTAATATCTTCCGTGAGTATGATGGAAAGGAAAATTGTGCTCAAGTACTAGAAGAAGAATTACATAGAATTCTTGGCATAAAATATGTGAATGATGAGCATGATTGCAATGTTGTTAGTATGAATTCCTTGAATATCCATGATGCTAATGATATGCAAAGCTACAAGCTTGGGGAAGCTATGTTCGATGAATATGATATTTTTAGTCCCCCAAGCTTTGATGAGCAAATTTACTATGATGAAAGCATGCCTCCTATCTATGATGATTATTGTGATGACACGTATGCTTTAAAGAATAATGATAATCATGAAACGTGTCATCTTGATCTTAATTTTCAATCACATGATAGTTATTTTGTTGAGTTTGCTCCCACTACTATTCATGAGAAGAATTTTGCTTATGTGGAGAGTAGTAAATTTTCTATGCTTGTATATCATGAAAAGAATGCTTTAGGTGCTGGTTATATTGTTGAATTCATTCATGATGCTACTGAAAATTATTATGAGAGAGGAAGATATGCTTGTAGGAGTTGCAATAATGTCAAGTTTCCTCTCTATTTGCTTAAAGTTTTGAAGCTATGCTTGTTTTACCTTCCTATGCTTGTTGATTATTGTTCCCCTAAGTTGTTTGCTCACAAAATCCCTATGCATAGGAAGTGGGTTAGACTTAAATGTGCTAGTCATATGCTTCATGATGCTCTCTTTATGTTTCAATTCTTATCTTTTATGTGAGCATCATTGTCATCATCATGCCTAGCTAGAAAGGCATTAAAGAAAAGCGCTTGTTGGGAGACAGCCCAATATTTACCCTTACTGTTTTTGTGTGTCCACATGATTATGCTACTGTAGTAATCATGTTTTATAGCTTTTGTTTGAATAAAGTGCCAAGTAGAACCTTTGGGAAGACTTGGGTGAAGTTTATATGATCTTGATGTAGAAAACAGAAACTTTAGCGCTCCCGAGATTAGCTGCCATTTTTTACTAGAGAGTGATTTTAGGTTGATTCTTTTTGAAGATGATTAACAGACAAATTTCTAAGGTCCAGAAATTTATTTCATAATTTGTGGGGTTCCATAAGTATACGTTTGATACAGATTACTACAGACTGTTCTGTTTTTGACAGATTCTGTTTTCATTGTGTTGTTTGCTTATTTTGATGTATCTATGGCTAGTATTAAGTGGTATGAACCATAGAGAAGTTAGAATACAGCAGGTTTAACACCAATATGAATTTAGAATGAGTTCACTACAGTACCTAAGTGGTGGTTTTATTTTCTTATACTAACGGAGCTTACAAGTTTTGTGTTGAGTTTTGTGTGGTTGAAGTTTTCAAGTTTTGGGTAAGATTTCGATGGACTATGGAATAAGGAGTGGTAAGAGCCTAAGCTTGGGGATGCCCAAGGCACCCCAAGATATTATTCAAGGACAACCAAGCAACTAAGCTTGGGGATGCCCCGGAAGGCATCCCCTCTTTCGTCTTGGTTCATCGGTAACTTTACTTGGAGCTATATTTTTATTCGCCACATGATATGTGTTTTGCTTGGAGCGTCATTTTCTTTTGCTAGTTTTTTCTTGATGTTAGTTAGAATAATGTTCTGCATCTTTAGTTTCAATAAAAAAAGTCAAGGATAGCCTTTGCCATGCTTATTTTGCTAGTTTGCATGTTGCTGTTTGAAAACAGAAAGTTTACCGCTGTTGCAAAAATTCTCTAGAAAAGTCAGAGCATGGTCTAACGTTTAATATTTTTGCATATTAAGCTCTGATAAATTTGTTACAGTGGGAATTTTAGTTCATAATTTTTGGAGTCAGGGAAGTATTGTTACTCTTGCATCCTTTACAGACTGTACTGTTTTGGCAGATTGCTGTTATGGTTGCATTGTTTGCGTATGTTTGCTTGTTTAATGATTCTATTTGAGGATAGGAGTATTAAATATTCAGAGGCATTTAGTATTCAATGTTGAATAATAATTTTAGTGATTTGTTACAGTATAAAATGATAAGGTTTTGCATTGGTTTATACTAACCTATCTCACGAGTTCTTGTTGAGTTTGTTGCGGATGAAGCTTTTGATAAGAAGAGAAACCATGATATGAGAGGAATTAAGGAGACACAAAAGTTCAAGCTTGGGAATGCCCAAGTCACCCCAAGATAATATTTCAATTAGTCTCAAGCATCTAAGCTTGGGGATGCCCTGGTAGGCATCCCACCTTTCTTCTTCGACAACTATCGGTTAGTATCGGTTGAGCCTAAGTTTTTGCTTCTTCACATGAGTTGTGCTATCCTTGCATTGTAGTTTTCTTTAGCATTGCTTGCTGTTTGAATAAGTATCAAGATCTGAAATTCTTTTATGAGAGAGAGCCTTACACCAATTGGAATTTGCTAGAATACTCTATGTGCTTCATTTATATCTTTTGAGCTTGACAATTTTTGCTCTAGTACTTCACTTATATCTTTTAGAGCACGGTGGTGGATTTGTTTTAAAGAAACTATTTGATCTCTCATGCTTCACTTAGATTATTTTGAGAGTCGTTAATAGCATGGTAATTTGCTTAATGTTAATATACTTGGTATTCAAGATATGTGAAACTTTCTTATGAGTGTGTTGAATACTAAGATAAGTTTGATGCTTGATAATTGTTTCGAGATATGGAGGTGATAATATCAAAGTCGTGCTAGTTGGGTGATTATGAATTTGAGAAATGCTTGAGTTCAAGTTTGCAAGTCCGTGCATGCATGTATGGTTAAAGTTGTGTAACAAATTTGAAACATGAAGTGTACCTGGCTTGTGCATCCTTATGAGTGGCGGTCGGGGACGAGCGATGGTCTTTTCCTACCAATCTATCCCCCTAGGAGCATGCGCGTAGTACTTGATTTTTGATGACTTCTAAATTTTTTCGATAAGTATATGAGTTCTTTTGACTAATGTTGAGTCCATGGATTATACGCACTCTCACCTTTCCACCTTTGCTAGCCTCTTCGGTACCGTGCATTGCCCTTTCTCACCTTGAGAGTTGGCGCAAACTTCGCCGGTGCATCCAAACCCCGTGATATGATACGCTCTATCACATATAAACCTCCTTATATCTTCCTCAAAACAGCCACCATACCTACCTATTATGGCATTTCCATAGCCATTCCGAGATATATTGCCATGCAACTTCCATCATCATCATCATGACATACATTACTTTTGTCATATTGCCATTGCATGATCATGTAGTTGACATCGTATTTGTGGCAAAGCCACCATGCATTATTTTCATACATGTCACTCTTGATTCATTGCACCATCCCGGTACACCGCCGGAGGCATTCATATAGAGTCATATCTTGTTCTAAGTTTTGAGTTGTAATCCTTGTGTTGTAATCAATAGAAGTGTGATGATCATCATTATTAGAGCATTGCCCAAATAAAAAAAGAGAAAGGCCAAAAAGAAAAAAAGAAAGGCCCAAAAAAATAAAAAAAAAATAAAAAGGGCAATGCTACTATCTCTTTTTCCACACTTGTGCTTCAAAGTAGCACCTTGTTCTTCATGTAGTGAGTCTCATATATTGTTCTTCAAAGTAGCACCTTGTTCTTCATGTAGTGAGTCTCATAAGTTGTCCTTTTTATACTAGTGGGAATTTTTCATTATAGAACTTGGCTTGTATATTCCTACGATGGGCTTCCTCAAATGCCCTAGGTCTTCGTGAGCAAGCAAGTTGGATGCACACCCACTAGTTTTCTTTTGTTGAGCATTCATAGCTCTAGTGCATCCATTGCATGGCAATCCCTACTCCTCATGTTGACATCAATTGATGGGCATCTCCATAGCCCGTTGATTAGCCTCGTCAACATGAGACTTTCTCCTTTTTTGTCTTCTCCACACAATCCCCATCATCATATTCTATTCCACCCATAGTGCTATATCCATGGCTCATGCTCATGTATTGCGTGAAAGTTGAAAAAGTTTGAGATTATTGAAGTATGAAACAATTGCTTGGCTTGTCATCGGGGGTATAGAAGTTGGGAACATCTTTGTGTGACGAAAATGAAGCATAGCCTAACTATATGATTTTGTAGGGATGAACTTTCTTTTGCCATGTTATTTTGAGAAGACATGATTGCTTTGATTAGTATGCTTGAAGTATTATTATTTTTGTGTCAATATGAACTTTTGTCTTGAATCTTTTGGATCTGAATATTCATATCACAATTAAGAAGATTTACATTGAAATTATGCCAAAGTATCACTCCGCATCAAAAATTCTCTTTTTATCATTCCTACTCGAGGACGAGCAGGAATTAAGCTTGGGGATGCTTGATACGTCTCCAACGTATCTATAAGTTTTGATTGCTCCATGCTACTTTATCTACTATTTTAGGCAATATTGGGCTTTATTATCCACTTTTATTTTATTTTTGGGACTAACCTATTAACCGGAGGCCCAGCCCAGATTTGTTGTTTTATGCCTATTTCAGTGTTTCGAGGAAAATGAATATCAGACGGAGTCAAAACGGAACGAAATCAACTGGAGAAGTTATTTTTGGAAGGAAAGCCACCTGATGGACTTGGAGTGCATGTCAGGAGATACGGGAGGTGCTCACGAGGGTGGGGGCTCCCCCCCTGGGCGTGCCCCTTGCCTCGTGGGACCCCCGTAGCTCCACCGACATACTTCATGCACCCATATATAGCTACGTACCCAAAGACTTCCAGAACAAAACCTAGATCGGGAGTTCCGCCACTGCAAGCCTCTGTACCAACCAAAAACCAATCGAGACCCTGTTCCGGCACCCTGCCGGAGGGGGATCCCATCACCGGAGGCCATCTTCATCATCCGGGCGCTATCCATGACGAGGAGGGAGTAGTTCACCCTCGGGGCTGAGGGTATGTACCAGTAGCTATGTGTTTGATCTCTCTCTCTCGTGTTCTCTCTCGTGTTCCTCTATGGCACGATCTTGATGTATCCCGAGCTTTGCTATTGCAGTTGGATCTTATGATGTTTCTCCCCCTCTACTCTCTTGTGATGAATTGAGTTTCCCCTTTTGAAGTTATCTTATCGGATTGAGTCTTTTATGAGAACACTTGATGTATGTCTTGCGATCCACTTGATGTCTGTTTTGGTGATCAACTTGCGGGTTTCGTGATATTGGGAACCTATGCATAGGGGTTGGCACACGTTCTTGACTCTCCGGTAGTAGCTTTGGGGCACTCTTTGAAGTACTTTTATGTTGGTTGGATGAATCTGAGATTGTGTGACGCATATCGTATAATCATGCCCACGGATACTTGAGGTGACAATGGAGTATCTAGGTGACATTAGGGTTTTGGTTGATTTGTGTCTTAAGGTGTTATTCTAGTATGAACTCTATGATGGATTGAGCGGAAAGAATAGCTTTATGTTATTTTACTACGAACTCTTGAATAGTTAGAACAGAAAGGATAACTTTGAGGTGGTTTCGTACCCTACCATAATCTCTATGTTTGTTCTCCGCTATTAGTGGCTTTGGAGTGACTCTTTGTTGCATGTTGAGGGATTGTCATATGTTCTATCTATGTTATTATTGTTGAGAGAACTTGCACTAGTGAAAGTATGAACCCTAGGCCTTGTTTCCTATCATTGCATTACCATTTACGCTCACTTTTACCATTAGTTACCTTGCTGTTTTTATTAATTCAGATTACAAAAACCTATATCTATTATCTATTTTGCACTTGTATCTTCATCTCTTCGCCGAACTAGTGCACCTATACAATTTACCATTGTATTGGGTGTGTTGGGGACACAAGAGACTCTTTGTTATTTGGTTGCAGGGTTGTTTGAGAGAGACCATCTTCATCCTACGCCTCCTACGGATTGATAAACCTTAGGTCATCCACTTGAGGGAAATTTTCTAATGTCCTACAAACCTGTGCACTTGCAGGCCCAACAACGTCTACAAGAAGAAGGTTGTGTAGTAGACATCATAGAGTCTTGAGCTTTTGAGCTTGAGCCAATCCTTTTATCCTTAGAATTTTGAGGGATCCACTTTCTTTAGTCCATGCCACTCCATTGTTGAACTTGTCTGAAACATACTAGATAAAAGTGTTAGTCCAACAAGAGATATGTTGACATTACTTACCAAAACCACCTAGGGAGCACTTGTGCTTTCACTCTCCAATACCCTTTCAAGAAAGATCCACTCCACACGATCATATGCCTTCATCATATCTAACTTAACCGCACAAAAGGGCTTCTTCCTTTTCCTCATCCTGATGGCGTGGACACACTCATAGGCCACCAATACATTATCTGTGATAAGTCTCCCTGGCACAAAAGCACTCTGTTCCTCTGAGATCAAAACAGGAAGGATTACTTTAAGTTTGTTGGCTAGTACCTTTGTTGCAATTTTGTAGAGCACATTACACAGACTTATTGGTCTAAACTGAGACATCAACTTCGGTGAGGTGACCTTAGGAATCATCACGATAACCGTGTCGCTGAAACCATCCGGTGTTGCCCTCCCATTCAAAAACTCTTTTACTAACCTACAAACATCCTCCTTAACTAACGACCAGTGTCGTTGATAGAATAACGCTGGAAAACCGTCTGGCCCCGGGGCCTTCGTAGGGCCCATCTGAAATAGAGCCGCCTCAATTTCAGAATCGGTGATCATGGCCGTAAGCTTCCCATTCATCTCCTCCGTGACAAAAATATCAATGTGTTGCAACACATTTGCAACTGCACTTGAGCCCTTGGAGCCAAACAGAGTAGCATAAAAATTCATGGCCATAGACCGCATGTCGTCATCAGAGGTACAAAGCGTACCATCCTCCCCGCGTAGTGCCTTCACCGTGTTTTTTCTCTTTCTATGCGAAGTCCGACTCTGGAAATACTTGGTATTTTGATCACCCCACTACAACCAGTCAATCCGTGAACGCTGTTTGTAGTAGATTTCCTCCTTTTCGTAAAGATCGTGAAGCTGACTCTCAATGTCTTTTACCTCCTGGAAATAACCGGTCCCTAATGACCTTTCCTTCGCGTCCCGGAGCTGAGTTTTAAGCTTGGATATTTGCTTGCGGAGGGAGCCGAAAACCTCACTACTCCACGTTTGCATGGCCTTGGTAAGTGTGCCCAGTTTCCCGCTCATGCCCGAAACCACCCCATGCTGCTATTTTGCTTGCTCCCATGCCGCCTCAATCATATGTTCATAATCTTCATGTCTCGTCCAAGCTTCTTCAAATCTAAAAAACTTTTGCCTCTTGTGGCCCGCCGCATCCAGTGATGCTGCCGCCCTGATGAGCAGTGCCGCGTGGTCAGACTCCTCAGTAAGAACGTGCTCAACCGTAGTTTCAGGTAGGAGGTGCAAGAACCCGTCATTGCATGTGGCCCTATCGAGCCGAACCTAAATATTAGCACCCCCATCTTGCTTATTATCCCACGTGAAAGGGTAACCAGTGAAACCCAAGTCCGCTAATCCACAATCGCCAAGGCACTCCCGGAAGTCCTCCATCTGGTAGAAATTCCTGGGATTTCCTCCTCTTTGCTCTGTTTGAAAAAGAATCTCGTTAAAATCCCCCGCACAAAGCCAAGGTAAATTGTCTTGCCGTCTCAAGTAATGAAGGGCATCCCACGTTTTCCGTGTGTGCTCGGTTTGGGGTTCGCCATAGATTCCAGTGAATCTAATGGTTCTCCCTTCTGCCATGATTTCCACATCAAATGATAGCTCCTCCATTCAATAAAAATGATGTGATCCCGTTCATCAAATGACAACACGTGTCTATGGTTAGGAAACATAACCATCTTTGATTAACGAGCTAGTCAAGTAGAGGCATACTAGGGACTATATGTTTTTCTATGTATTCACACATGTACTAAGTTTCCGGTTAATACAATTCTACCATGAATAATAAACATTTATCATGAATTAAGGTAATAAATAATAACTTTATTATTGCATCTAGGGCATATTTCCTTCAGTCTCCCACTTGCACTAGAGTCAATAATCTAGATTACATAGTAACGATTCTAACATCCATGGAGCTTTGCTGTTGATCATGTTTTGCTCCTGGAAGAGGCTTATTCAATGGGTCTGCAACATTTAGATCCATATGTATCTTGCAAATCTCTATGTCCCCCTCTAACACTTGATGACGGATGGAATTGAAGTGTCTCTTGATGTGTCTGGTTCTCTTGTGAAATCTGGATTCCTTTGCCAAGGCAATTGAAAGATTTTCATTGGACCCGATGCACTAGGTATGACACCTAGATCGGATATGAACTCCTTCATCCAAACTCCTTCATTTGCTGCTTCCGAAGCAGCAATGTACTCCGCTTCACACGTAGATCCTGCCATGACGCTCTGCTTGGAACTGCACCAACTGACAGCTCCTCCATTCAATAAAAATACGTATCCGGTTTGAGACTTAGAGTCATCCGGATCAGTGTCAAAGCTTCCATCAACGTAACTGTTTATGACGAGCTCTTTTTCACCTCCATAAACAAGAAACATATCCTTAGTCCTTTTTAGGTATTTCAGGATGTTCTTGACCGCTGTCTAGTGCTCCACTCCGGGATTACTTTGGTGCCTCCCTGCTATGCTTATAGCAAGACATACATCAGGTCTGGTACACAGCATTGCATACATGATAGAACCTATGGCTGAAGCATAGGGAATGACTTTCATTTTCTCTCTATCTTCTGCAGTGGTCGGGCATTGAGTCTGACTCAACTTCACACCTTGTAACACAGGCAAGAACCCTTTCTTTGACTGATCCATTTTGAACTTCTTCAAAACTTTATCAAGGTATGTGCTTTGTGAAAGTCCAATAAAGCGTCTTGATCTATCTCTATAGATCTTGATGCCCAATATGTAAGCAGCTTCTCCGAGGTCTTTCATAGAAAAACTCTTATTCACGTATCCCTTTATGCTATCCAGAAATTCTATATCATTTCCAATCAACAATATGTCATCTACATATAAGATTAGAAATGCTATAGAGCTCCCACTCACTTTCTTGTAAATGCAGGCTTCTCCAAAAGTCTGTATAAAACCATATGCTTTGATCACACTATCAAAGCATTTATTCCAACTCCGAGAGGCTTGCACCAGTCCATAAATGGATCGCTGGAGCTTGCTACGGGCTTAGCAAGAACCGTTCTTACCTATGCATCAAAACCACAACGATTTTTTATCAAGTGTGCTGTCTTAACCTTCAACAAGGACTGGGCGTAGCCACACTCGATTCAACTAAAGTTGGAGAAACAGACACTCACTAGCCACCTATGTGCGAAGCACGTTGGTAGAACCAGTCTCGCGTAAGCGTACGTGTAATGTCGGTCTGAGCTGCTTCATCCAACAATACCGCCGAATCAAAATATGACATGCTGGTAAGCAGTATGACTATTATCGCCACAACTCTTTGTGTTCTACTTGTGCATATAACGTCTACGCATAGACCTGGCTCGGATGCCACTGTTGGGGAACGCAGTAATTTCAAAAAAATTCCTACGATCACGCAAGATCTATCTAGGTGATGCATATCAACGACAGGGGAGAGTGTGTCCATGTACCCTCGTAGACCGAAAGAGGAAGCATTCTGACAACGCGGTTGATGTAGTTGTACGTATTCACGATCCGACCGATCCTAGCACCGAAGGTACGGCACCTCCGCGGTCTGCACACATTCATCTCGGTGACGTCCCACGAACTCTAGATCCAACTGAGGTCGAGGGAGAGTTTCGTCAACACAACGGCGTGATGACGGTGATGATGAAATTACCGATGCAGGACTTCGCCTAAGCACTACAACGATGTGACCAAGGTGGAAATCTGTGGAGGGGGAAGCGCACACGGCTAAACAATTAACTTGTGTCTCTATGGGGTGCCCCCTCCCCCGTATATAAAGGAGTGGAGGAGAGGGGCGGCCGGCCTCAAGGGGTGCGCCCCAAGGGGGGGAATCCTACTCCAAGTAGGAGTAGCTTCCCCCTTTCCTAGTCCAACTAGGAGGGGAAGGAAGGAGGGGAAGGAGAGAAGGAAAGGGGGGCCGCCCCCTAGTCCAATTCGGTTTGGGATAGGGGAGGCGCACTCCCCACCTTGGACAGCCTCCTCTCTTCCACCACTTGGCCCATGAGGCCCGATAACCCCCCGGGGGGTTCCGGTAACCCCTCGGTACTCCGGTTTTATCCGAAACTTTTCCGGAACACTTCGGGTGTCCGAACATAGCCGTCCAATATATGAACCTTCACGTCTCGACCATTTCGAGACTCCTCGTCATGTCCATGATCACATCTGGAACTCAGAACAACCTTCGGTACATCAAAACACATAAACTCATAATACCAATCGTCATCGAACGTTAAGCGTGCGGACCCTACGGGTTCGAGAACTATGTAGACATGACCGAGACACGTCTCCGGTCAATAACCAATAGCGGAACCTAGATGCTAATATTGGTTCCTACATATTCTACGAATATCTTTATCGGTCAAACCGCATAATAACATACGTTGTTTCCTTTGTCATTGGTATGTTACTTGCCTGAGATTCGATCGTCGGTATCTCAATACCTAGTTCAATCTCGTTACCAGCAAGTCTCTTTACTCGTTCCGTAGTGCATCATCCCGTGACTAACTCATTAGTCACATTGCTTGCAAGGCTTATAGTGATGTCCATTACCGAGAGGGCCCAGAGATACCTCTCCAAAACACGGAGTGACAAATCCTAATCTTGATCTATGCCAACCCAACAAACACCATCGGAGACACCTGTAGAGCATCTTTATAATCACCCAGTTATATTGTGACGTTTGATAGCACACTAAGTGTTCCTCCGATATTCGGGAGTTGCATAATCTCATAGTCATAGGAACATGTATAAGTCATGAAGAAAGCAATAGCAACAAACTAAACGATCATAGTGCTAAGCTAACGGATGGGTCATGTCAATCACATCATTCTCTAATGATGTGATCCCGTTCATCAAATGACAACTCATGTCAATGGCTAGGAAACTTTAACCATTTTTTATCAACGAGCTAGTCAAGTAGAGGCATACTAGTGACATTCTGGTTGTCTATGTATTCACACATGTACTAAGTTTCCGGTTAATACAATTCTAGCATGAATAATAAACATTTATCATGATATAAGGAAATATAAATAACAACTTTATTATTGCCTCCATGGCATATTTCCTTCAGTTCTAGCACGCACAGACACACAAAAGTTGCTCACCGCCAACACTGATTTTGCTTAAACATACCCTAGAACTTGGTTGCTCTTTTTTGTTTTCTCAACAAATTCCTAGTACAAAAACTTCTAGCGCTTTTATGTGTGCTTAAACTTCTGGCGCTTTTTTGTTTGCTTAAAGATACACTAATTTCATGTGTACCATGTGGCACATGGGAAAAAGGCATTCCAATTCCTTTTTTCTTAATTGACAAAAAGGGTGCAAATTATGTATGCATGGAGCACATAAGTTGCCTACCACCTACACCTCCTGAAATGAGATTTTGGGAAGATGTTCATGGAGCAACTTAGGTGTGCATGCAACATGAGTTGCCGGGACATGACCACAAAAAATTGCCTCCCACCTAACTTACAAAATAAAAAGATTTGAGATGCATGTACTGCATGAGTTGACTGCTACATGGGAAAATGGAGGCAACTTATGTGTGAAAAGTAGAACATGAATTGCAACTCCATATTTTGCTCCCATGGTACTGTTTGCTAGTTGCTAGTAGCTAAAAAACGCAGCTAAAATACTGGTCAGAAAACAAAGAGTTTGTAATTTATATGGTCGCGGGAGGAGGGGGTACGGAGGAGGGATACCTCATTTTCAGTCACTTTCCGTCGTTTTTTCTTTGGTTGTGCATCTTGTGTAACATCAGCTTCATTGTCATCTCCTACTGGTTCTTCTTCGTTACTTTCAATATCCGCAGGCCGCTTCCCTCGGTTTATGACCAGCTTCCGGCGCTTGTGTTTGTAAACATGACCTGTTGAAACACCTTGCTCCTCTGCTGTAGGTTCCTGCAATGAAATCACAAGTTCCTTAACAAAAAAATGTAGCAACCAAAGCAAGTGTTGTTTACGTAGGCAAAATTAGAAGGAATAC
>NC_041389.1:406931201-406972832 GCF_002162155.2 Triticum dicoccoides | reverse complement strand
TTGATCATGCTTTTTACTTGGTTTAGTCATCTTTACCTGTAAAGAAAGCAGTTACATACCAAAAAAATTATCACCATGAAAAAAATGTCTGATTATCAGCATACAAATACAAAGTACAAAAAATGGCATGCGGAAATGTCTGATTATAAGCATGCAAATTGCCTGATTATTAGGATGAAAACTGCATGGTTATCTAGCAATTTGCTGATTATCAACATGAAAAAATGTCAGATTATCAGCACTCCTATCAACACAAAAAAAACCTTGCCATAAGTTGCCTGACGGTTGGCATGAACTTGCCCGGCACCAGTAAGTACAAAAATAAAAACAACTGTGTGCACATAAGTTGCCTGACAAATGGCATGAACTTGCCTGCTCTGAGGAAACACTAAAAAAACACCCGTGTGCCATAAATTTGACGGTTGGCATGAACTTGCCCGCTCACGAGAAAACCTACTAACACCTCGTGCCATGACGCACCTGATGGTCATGATAAACTTGCCTGCTACAAAAAAGTCACCAGCAAAACGCTGAAAAAGCATCTACACGGGGTAAAGAAAGGGAGGGATGAGGGAGAACGCGAACCCTCAAACTAGTTCGACCATGAAATCACACGAATCCGTCGCTCGCATTAACAAACATGGACAAATATGGAGATTTGATACCCCAGTACCTAACCTAACCAACGCCGCTGCCCAAAACATCGTAATCTATGGTAAAACCTACCAAAACCATAGAATCGACTAGCAAATCGATGGAAGCACTACGTGCCCTAGACAGAACGTGACGAACGGGAGAAACTCCCACCGCCAGAAATCGTGTCGTCGTACCTTCTTCCTTCGCCACCACACAAAACGACGAGGGCAGCCTCACTTCGCAACCGTCCGCCACCCCGCGAGTCGAGCACTGCGCGGTCGCCAAGCTCACGAGTGAGAGCCGCTCCCCACGGCTAGCGTGCCGCGCGAGAGAACAACTCCGGCCGCCGACCACCCGCGACGCCGAACGCCTCTTGAGAGAACCGATGCGGACTATGGCGAATTTGGGCAGCGACGAGGCTTCGATTTGGGGGCGATTTTGGCGAGGGAGAGGGGAAGAAGAAACCGCCCACTCCGCCAAATGAGGGAGAGAGCCGTTTGTGGGGGAGAGAGATAATGGCGGGCCCCACCCAAGCGAGTCGCTTCGTCTCGACCATATTCCACCTGGCCGCACCACCACGCGACGCAACGCTCGGCCTCGCCCCGACCAGGTTACACCTGGCCCGACCACGCACGGATCGCGACGGATCGGACGGCCATCGCCGCGTGTGCTCGGGAAGTCAGTTTAGTGCACGGGCACTTTTAGGAGTTTAGGTTTAGTATATAGATACATCTATTTTTGAACAAATGGAAGTCAAGTATTTTAGAACAAATGGAGTATACACGAATATGCAACGAGTAGTGGTTTTACTTGTTTGTTTTTGAACTTTTGTGTAGCATTCTGGCGCTGTCACTGCTTGCTTTTGCTGACAGTAACTGATGAGATGCCTGGGATACGATCCAAATGAGACGTCACATTTGTCTCTGATTCCCACACACATACTCCGTATGTGTCTTCAGAAAAGAAACTACTGAAACGAATGCAAAACCCGCACGTTCTCTCTCGCGCGCGGTTCTACAAAAGGAGGTCAAACCCGCACGCGCAACCAATCGAATTCTTAAAAAAAAAAAAAGAGGAAGAATGACAAGTCAGTATGCGACCAAACTCTGGTAGGAGTTGTCTCGCCCAAGCAATTGACTGGCCTGCTCTCTCCCGCCCCTCCTCCATCTCGCCATGGCCGGAGACGCGCGCGCTCATCCCTACCTTCTATTCTTCCTGATCGGCCTCGCCGCCTCCTTCACCGTTACATCGCGGGCGCAGCCGACCGCGCCGACGGAGGTCAAGGTGGGGCTCATCGTCGACGCCGCCTCGCCCGTCGGCAAGGTCGCCACGACCACCATCTCCATGGCCCTCGAGGACTTCTACGCCGCCTTCCCCAACTCCTCCGCTCGGGTTCGGATCCAGCAGCACGACTCCGGCGGGGACGTCGTCACCGCCGCGTCCGCCGGTACGTATGACCGGCAGCCGCTTCTGCTGTTCCTTTCCGCGGCTCGTTTCGTTTGACGTCTCGCGCGTGCGTGCGTGCATGGTCGTGATTGCGTTGCGTGCAGCGCTGCAGCTGATGACGAGCCAGGGAGCGCGCGCCATCCTCGGCCCGCAGTCGTCCGTCGAGTCGGCCTTCGTCGCCGACCTCGCCACGCGGGCAGAGGTCCCCGTCGTGTCCTTCTCGGCCACCAGCCCGTCGGTGTCGCCCGCCTCGGCGAGCTTCTTCGTCCGCGCCGCGCTGAGCGACACGGCGCAGGCCGGCGCCGTCGCCGCGCTCGCCACGCACTTCGGGTGGCGCCGCGTCGTGCCCATCTACCAGGACGACGACTACGGCGCCGCCTTCGTGCCCTTCCTCGTGGGCGCCCTCACCGACGCGCGCGCCGAGGTCCCCTACCGCTGCGCGCTCCCGGAAGGGGCGACCCCCGACGCCATCGCCGCGGAGCTGTACCGCATGGAGTCCGAGCAGACGCGCGTCTTTGTGCTGCACATGCGCGCCGAGGTCGCAAGACGCGTGTTCGCCGCCGCCGCGGAGGCCGGCATGACGGGCGCCGGCTACGCGTGGATCATCACCGATGGGCTCACGGGCCTCATTGGCTTCGTGGACCCGCCGCAGGGCGTCATCGGGCTCGCGCCCTACGTGCCGACCACGCCGCGGCTGCGCGACGTCAAGAAGCGGTGGGTGCGCCGGTACATGCGTGACCACCCGGACGACGAGCCGGAGCACGCCGTGGTGGGCTGCTACGCCGTCTGGGCGTACGACGCCGCATGGGCCGTCGCGTCCGCGGCAGAGCGACTCAGCTCCAGCGACCTATCATCGCCACCGGGGCTGGTAGGCGGCAAGGGCGGCCCCACCGACATCTCCGGGGTCGGCAAGTCAAGATCGGGCGAGAAGCTCCTCCGAGCTATCAACGACACGACATTCGAGGGCCTCGGCGGCAGGTTCGAGCTCATCGACGGAGAGCTCGCGGTGCCGGCCTTCCGCGTGTTAAACATCGACGATGGGAAAGCTAAGGGCATCGGGTTCTGGACGCCGCGGTACGGGCTGAGCCGACATGTAGGTCGCGGTTCCAGCAAAGCGGGCGGCGAGCTCTCGCCGTTCATCTGGCCGGGAGAGTCGACGGTCCGGCCAAGTGGGTGGGCGCAGCCGACGAGCGCCACGAAGCTGCGGGTGGCGGTGCCGGGGAGGATCCCGGTGAGCTACCGGCCGATCTTGCACATTGACGTGGACCCGGTGACGAACCGGATGACGGCTGGCGGGTTCGTGATCGAGGCGTTCGAGGCGGCGGTGCGGCTGCTTCCGTACGCTCTGCCGTTCGAGTACGTGAAGGCAGACCCCATGCCCTACGACCACTTGGCACAGGCGGTTAACAATGGGGTAAGTCATTTCTTCGATCGCAAACCATGCCTCTTCATCAAACCATGCATGTCTCTTTTTCTCCAAGTCATGCATGCATTCATTTACATTTTTGCATTTATCTATCAATTTAAACCAAACCACCTCATCAAATCAAACCACCATCAATTTAAACCTTCTCCGGTTTAAAAGAAGTTGGTCACTTATTTTAGAAGTATATATCATTTTGTCACATACTTCTTTCTTTTGCCGAGCCGTTCTTGGTCCTTGTACGGGTCCATGGCTCATCAGTCGTTTTGCCTGTTTTTCATGGCACGCGTCCAGTTTCGTCCATGCCGGGCGTCGGACATTTTTTTTCTCCTGTCCGCGTATCGCCTGTTCTGGGTCCGTGGCTCGTCGGTCATTTTGCTCTATTTTTCATGGCGCGCGTCCAGTTCCGTCCATGACGGGCGTGCCTTGCTACCGTGCTCGCAACAACCCCCACACTCTCCGACGAGCTTGTTGACACCTCTACCCTCCGCTCGCAGTAGCGTCGTTGCTGGTAGCGGCACCGTTGCTGCCCCCTTATCACAGTCGGTTGCCTCAGCAGCCTACCTCGTAGGTCGTAGCACGGCTCACCCCCTCCCCCCCCCTCTCCCGCCGCAACACCTCTCACTAAGGCTCGGGACAAGCAATCATTGTAGTTGCCCTCACCAGCTCGCAGCAGCGCCACCGGTCGACTCTTAGTTTTGCATGCCGTTATAGTAGTGCCTTCCGCCAGTTCCAACATGCCTGTGCTTGCAGCATTGTCGCTAGCCGGTATCTCGGAGCACTGTCGTCGGTCGTCCCAACATGCCCGTGCTGGGGTCACAACACTACCATCGGCCGATCCCAACATGCATGCGTCAAAGCCTTCAAACTGATCTAGGCCAAATTGACTGGTCCAAATTAAAATTTCAGTCGATTGACTCCTAGCCATTCCCTTTGTTTGTAGTACGGGTCTTTTTGTTGCTTGTGTAGGTGTCGTTTTTTTTACCTGGTGTATAATATCTAGTCAATTCCTGGGAAAAAGAAGTTGCACATCTTCAAAATGATGTAACTGGTGTTATTAGTAGTGCATCATGCTACCTTTTTTTTTGTGAAAAAACAAACTCGAGCATGTATCAAGTGAACACAATTTGCAGCTCACTGAGCATCAAGAACGTAGATCTCTGGCTTTACTTTGCGGATTAATCTTTTCTACTGCATTTTGGTTTTCCCATGATTTTAGACTCATAGACGTACTATGTGGATTAGAATTTGTTTGACTTCCGATTGTTGCAGATTCCAAAACAGGCTTTCCAGAATCCCAATTCATTTCCCATTCTTCAGTGCTACGTTCCCTTGCTAATAGTTTTAATATTCCTAGCTAGTCTTTTTGCGTCAAAGAAAAGTTTTAAAAGCTGTTCGGCAGTCCTCCAACTCTCTGAAATCTCAGAATCTATGGAGCTCCTTTTTCCCGCTCCGTCATTTTCAGCTACAGCTCCACCAACTCCAGGAGCACACTTAGGGAGCGGAGATTCTCCATACATGCCCTTAATATCCCTAGTCAGTTGTTCTTTTCCTTAATATTCCTAGCCAGTTTTATTCTTTTGCATGACAGTACATGTCTCATTTATATCATAAAGATTATAGTACAAGCCAAGTACGCACCTACCTGGCAAAACTAAAAAAATAACATTAACGCTAGCCTTTACACAAAGGAACACCAATCAAGAAGTAAAAAAATCAATCAAGACCGAAGAATCCTTCAAGCTTAAAACCAACGCCCTTCACGCACCTCTGGCACCACCACAAAGAAAAAAAAACCTGAGCTTGATGCGGCTGATCACTGTAAATTGAGAGGAGAGTGACATCCTTACCAAGTTTGATATAATCATAGTCCGTAGACTGGTCAACCTGCGAGTACGCGAAACTGGTACTTAACCAATAAGTGTGTTTTCCCCGACCACCCTCATCAAGATCCGACCTAGCGAATATTTTTGTAACACGGTACAATCGAAGTTGCTTACATACACAAGTATACACTCACCTTTATAAACGCACGCACGCACACACATTATATCCCTATGAGCACCTCCGAGAGACTGAGCCGGCGCATAATCTTGAGATTGATGAAGTCGTCACAGATGCCTTTATAGTGAACGGGAATGTCTCCTCCTACTGAGCACACATTGCCGGAAGGCCTGGAATAAATTCAGGAAAATGCGAGCACCAAGTCAAGCCTGGGACTTGAACTCTAGTGGTCAGTAGATATCACTGTCCTCCTAACCATCCAACCATAGGTTAGTTCGCAACCTAGAGGATATCGATATGACGATGAGCAACAACCTGGACGCTTGGGGAGAAAGATGAATGCTAGCCTTTGGATTTTTGGAAATTCGATCGATCCTATTTTTTAGGTGTATAATGTATAATCGGCCCCTTAATTTTCACTAACGTGTGAAATGCTCCCTCTGTAAAGAAGTGATACAAAACTCTTATATTACTTTACAAAGGGGTATATAGCAAAGGTCATAGAAATAGAGGATCTAGCTTTGGGCTTCTTTTCTTGTTCTTCTACTGTTTATACCTTATTCATGTGTTTTGGGCATCTATTTATACATCACATACTTGTTTACACATTATTCATGTCTTTATGCATACCAAACGATTTTCGTTGAGCAACCTTTGGATGAATAAACCTTTGTGGTCTTGCTCTTTGCTGTAGACATACGACGCGCTGGTGGCGGACATGACCATCACGGCGAAGCGGTCGGAGCACGTGGACTTCACAATGCCTTTCATCGCCACGTCTATCACCATGATTGTACCGCTACGTGACCAACGGAGCAGCAACAAGTGGACGTGGGTCTTCCTCAAGCCGCTCCGCTATGACCTCTGGCTCGTCAGCGCCGCCTTCTTCATCTTCACCGGTTCCGTGGTCTGGGCCATCGAGCGCCGCGACAATGAGAGGTTCGGCGGGACGCAGTCGAACCAAGCGGGCACCATGCTCTACTTTGGCTTCTCCACCCTCGTCTTCACCCACAACGAGAAGCTCAAAAGCAACCTGTCGAGGGTGGTGGTGGTGGTGTGGGTTTTCGTGGTGCTCATCCTGCAGTCCAGCTACACCGCGAGCCTCACCTCCCTGCTCACGGTGCCGCAGGTCGGGCCGACCATCCCGGACTACCGCGCGCTGCTGCTGGGCACGGAGAAGGTGGGGATCCTCAACAACTCCTTCACGCCGCAGGTCATAAACCAGTCTGGGCTCCCGCAGGACAGGGTGGTGCGGTACCGGAACGCGGAGAGCTTCCAGGAGGCGTTGTTGAACGGTAGCATCGGCGCTGTTATTGACGAGACGCCTTACCTCAACATCTTCCTCCAGACCTACCGGGACAACTTCACCGTGACTGGCCAGGCTAACATGACCAGCGGCTTCGCGTTCGCGTTCCCCAGGGGGTCGCCATACGTGACGGACCTGTCACAGGCGATCCTGAACCTCACCGAGAGCGGCGAGATGAACAGGATCGAGCGCAAGTGGCTCGGCGACCCGGATGACTACAGGTCACAGGGCGGCGGGCCGTTCACGACGAACCATCTCAGCTTTAGCAGCTTCCGAAGCCTGTTCGTCATCACCGGCGCCACCTCGCTCATTTGCCTCTCCATCCACCTCGCTTTCTTCCATAAGGAGGGCTACTGGCTGCCCATCCCGCAGATCATGTCACGCCCATCGTGGAAGGTCAGGCTCCGGATGTTGGCCAAGCTCTTTGACAGAAAGGTCTACAGCGAAACTATGCCCGGCCGGAACCAAAAGGATGAGGGAGCGGTTGCCTCCCCTCATACCTCGGACGATGTGAGCATCGTTGGCAGGCTGCCCAGTGCGCCACACCCCAAAGAGGGGTCTGTTGAGATGGCGACCCAGACAACTAGTGAGATCGAGCCGGTCGCCGGTGGCTAGGCGGCAGCGGAGGTAGCTCGTGCTCGTCACACTAACCGGCTAACGGCTATGGAAAGAATGCCAAGAAACCCGGCCAATGACTGAGCAACTACTTCAAACTGCCATGCTCCAAAGTACTCCCATTAATGTTAAAAAGAAGTCTTATATTATGGGACGGAGGGAGTATATTTCTCGTAGTTAAACGACAAATGACAACAATTATTTGATGCCTTGTGAACGCATATTAAAGACTTTGTACAATTTTTTTTCCTAACTTGTAAGAAAAAGAAATTAGTAGTGGGGACTTTTCTTTTAGGTGGATTTGTATTGAACCATCATTGTACTTATCTCCTTTGTTTCAAATTAATTGAAATTATTTGATGTTGTAAATATTACAAATTTAGTTCTATATTTTCCTCTATTGAGTTGAAGAAATTCAGTTATTGACTAGTCGGTCCCGAAAGAGAAAATCCTAGTGCCACTCGGGGCAGACCCTAGGTAACAATCAATTCCAGGGCATTTTTGTCCCTTGCTTTCTTCTTCTAAATCTGTACTCCCTCCGTGACGTTTAAGTAATTCAATCAGTACACTACAACAAAAATGAAAATTTTATAAATATACTCCGTGGAAGGAGTTCCCACAAGTTCGCCTACCAAAATACTCGAAGGTTTTTTTATGGTGTGGTTGATTGCTGATGTTGATGCTGCTCCAGAAAAGGCTGGCTATTAATTCACGGCCAACCATCAGTGGCGGAGCCAGGAATTTCCTGCTCGGTATTCCTTGATATTCATTTATGCGATACAGTAGCAATATGGCAACAAATATGCAGCAAGCTAGCAGTAGTATATCAATGGATCAGTAATTCTTTGGTATTCCATAGAAGTTCAGGGAAGACCCCTGGCTCCGCCACTGCCAACCATGGCAATCATCCGGTGTTGGATGGAGGAGAGGGGGCGGACTAATGGTCGGATCAGCAACTTAATTTGAACGCCCACGCGGCTTCTGTGCCGCTGCAGCCACACCTAAAAATGATGACATGGATCATTTCATCACCTTGGTGTAACGTGTGAATTACCTATCACAGTAGATTTCTACTATCGTGTTATATTAAAAAGACCCACAAAAATTATATTTAAAAATACAATTTGCACTTCTTTTTTTGAAATATCATGAGTTTTTCATCATCAAACTAAAAGCAAGCTTTTCTTAACTGATTGGGACTTGAGAAAATCTTGACTGGGGCGTAGACGGACGACCCTGGATAACTAATCAGAGCACGGCATCGATCTCGGCCGAGCAAAAGTACGACAACTATACCCACGCCGAATTCCACGATGCATGGTCGGCGGCAACAGTGCCATTGTCACTCACAAACACAAGAGATAACCGATTGAGAGCGATGGAGCTTGGAGGGAGGAAGATGCATGGTAAGATCGAGCAGCGGGTCAACCGCACGCACGCGCTCGATCAACAAGCAAACGTATTACCTGTCACCGTGGCGCGTACGTACGTAGTACTCCCTCCGTTTCTAAATACTTGTCTTTCTAGAGATTTCAACAAGTGACTACATACGGCGTAAAATGAGTGAATCCACACTTTAAAATATGTCTACATACATCCGTATGTTGAGTCCATTTGAAATGCCTAAAAAGACAAGTATTTGGGAACGGAGGGAGTACGTTGCATGTAAAGGCAGCCACTAAGCAACTCTAAAAGGAGAAGTCGTTTCATTCATCAAACGTAGCAGCGAAGCCTTCTTCGGCCAGGCATCCATCGATCCATGAAGGCAACGACGAGGACGCTTCTCCGGGTCCTCCGCCGCCGCCACGGCCTCCTCCTCGCTCTGGTGCTTCTCGTCGGCGCTGCTTCCGGTGTCGCGGCGCAGGGGGGCGATGCGGTTCCTCGCCGGCGGCCGCGGACGGTGGACGTCGGGGTGATCCTGGACAGGACGACATGGGTGGGGAACATGAGCTGGACGTGCATGGAGCTGGCCATGGAGGACTTCTACGCCGACGAGGACCAGGCCGGCTACAGCGCCAGGCTGAGGCTCCACCTCCGGGACCCCGGCCCCAACGCCGTCGACGCCGCTGCCGCAGGTACTCAAACCCGAGCATTAAAAATAGCTGATCATGCATGCATATATCCTGGCCTAGGCATCCCCTTATCCTCCATGGCAAACAGAGAAAAGGCTTACCCCCTCGCGCCGACCATCCAGCTCTGTTGATACTGCACAGGGTTGTGTCTCCCCACCATTTTGCATCCATCTGTTGCTGTTTTCTCGTTGGCTCAAAGCAAAAGCACTGTACTCCCTCCGTTTTGTTTATTTTTATTAAACGTGACGTGAGCAGTTTCATATCTCAAAAGATTGGATGCGGTCACCGCAACGCAGAGTGGACACAGATGGCCCTCGGGCTCCATGGAGCCCTTTGTTCTCAAACATTCAAATGTCAACTTTCTAAGCTAAAAAAAAAATACACAAGTACTTATAGATGTATGCTAGATATGTGCAAAATTTCGTTACCAAATACGCTTTTATGTGGCATGTACAGAAATAATCATGTACTTTTATAGTGTACATGTGCTAGAAATACGTTATTTTCATTCTTGTGCAGCTTGCATAAAAAAGTATCTCGGCATGAAACTTAGCAGACAAAAGTAGTATACATCTATGTAATGAGTATTTTTTAAAAGAATTCTTTTAAACTTAAAATTTTGAATTTTTCAAATAAAGAGCTCCATTAGGCATTTCCCCAACGATTAGACCTATGCTTCATGCACAAATGTTTCTTCATGTTAGTCCCTTCGTCTGCTCTACGGATCATATCCCCTTTCCTCTAGTCTACTTATCTCAATCGAGTCTTGATTCAGTCAAGGTCGGCCCTAGCATTACGAAGGTTGTAGTGCGAATGAGCTCCAGTGGTGCACTGCCCTCATTTCGTGGTGCCGTGGTGAGACGGCGTTGGGGCCTCATGACCGTGTTGGCGCAGGGTGGTGGTTGGTTTGGTGGATGAATCCGGAGCGCCCGAGGTGCGGGTTGGGATCGGGGGAAACCCCTGTCGGCGTGGCCGACACCGGCGCGGTGGCGCTTGAGGGTGCCACCTGACCTTCCGGGAGGGCGTCTGGGGCTACCCTGCCTCTCGCCTCGTCGTGTATCGGGGGAAACCCTTGGCAGCAGCGTCGTCATCGTCGCGATCCTTCTTGGAGGTGTTGATAGGTGCCGGCGCTTCGGTGTCTTGGAGCCTAGGGGTAGATTCCGGTGGGCGCAGCGATCGCGAGGCTTCTTTGTTTTTGTTGATCCGCCGTTGTCAGCATTTGTTTCTTTTGCTCTTTCTCTGTCGTTTCTTTTGGGCGTGTCTGTGTTGCTTCCGCCCCAGCACCTATCCCTGTATGGTTCGGTTGGTTGCTTTGTATACAAAGCGGGGGAAACCCTTTTTCGGTAATGAGCTCCAGTGGACCTAACAGCTATAACGGAGTAATATAAATACTTTCATCAGTAGCATATCATGATATTATTATTGACATAAATATTAAAAATATATTTTTAATAAATAAATAAATAAAGTGCTAATAGACCATGTATATGTGATTAAATGATGCCAATAATAATTATAATATACATGTTCTCAAACATAAATAATATTGAATAAATACAACACAGTAAAGTGTGTGTGTGTGTGGGGGGGGGGGGGCAAATGCCCTCTGTCCACCCCATAATAGTATTGACGTTATGTTCTGCAAATCATATTTTTATAATTTTTTTAGCTATATACTCCCTCGATCGATTTACTCTGCGTATAAGGTTTGACTCGTATACAAGGAAAGCATTGATCCCATTTGGAAACCAGTTTTAGTACATAAATAGATGACCAACCGAAGAGAAAGTGCATATGTTGCGACATATGTGCATAGTTAAGGGGAACAGACGTTGTGTCAATAGATTTGACAGAATTGTATGGAAATGCTTTGTTAGGAAAGCTCAGAGACCACTTTTATGGGTTTTCGGTTCTTGTATGATTTTGTTCCCACCATGACAAGTGATGTTAACTCTTAATATCACCATAAGTACATGAAGTTGCGCGATATTAACAAGTGCATACATACATAAACTTTAAAAAGCCATAAAAGTGGTTATTGAACTCCTGATGTGGTAACAGTTTGGCATACCTGCCCTGCAACTGCTACCAAATTGAACACCATGTCATCAAGTGACACGTGACACGTACTTGTGCTGTTTTTTCTTCTTCACAAAACCCACTCGCATTATTTTGTAAATGCATTATAAAGTCATGGGTTCCCCATTCCCCAATTATCCACCCGAGTCCAAATCCGCATGATCTCAGGTACTTACCATAATCATGTTTGTTCCCCTAAATCATATCAGATATAAACCACAAAACCAATTTCCCCTAAATATTTTTTCACTAATTTGGCCTAAATCAAATTTCTAAACTAATTCCCCTTAAAGCCAACCACCACATCCAACGGATCTAGCCAAAATCGATATGTTATGCGGGTACATATAGAAAGTTTTGAATGCAAAATAACTGATCTCGGCGCATGAACCACTGAGAACATGAACTGATCATGTGTGAATATAAAAACTAACGAATTCGAGGCACCGGGCTCTCGATGGAAACGGCCAGATAGAGGACATACCGTACTTCAAAGGGAAGGTGCTATGATCCCGGGGGATCAGCTTCATGTTGCCAAGGTCGATACCGGCCATCCCCAACACGTTGTCGCCCAACTATCGACTCAGAGGCACACGAGGTGGAAGGTGAACAAAGTAAGGGGTTTGAGGACGGTTATCTAACCTAGTATCTGTTATTTCATGGCGTCATATAATTGCTTCCCCGAGTGTGCCTCTCAGAAACAAAAGGCGTCACATATTTGCTTCTTGTGGAGGCACAACTGCCTCTTCGAAAAAGAAAAAAAAACATGCTTTCGACTTGATTTTTTTCGTGAAAAAAGTTTGATAAAACCTATCAGCATGAGATCTAATTTCTAAGATCTCAACACGAGAAATCTAACAGAAAAAATGGTTCAGGATTTAGACGTGCTGTTTAAAAGATAACACATTTTGAATAAACGAATTTACGAAAAATGGAAAACTCATAGGTTGCATTAAATGCAGTGCGTCACTTGTCATAGTCTCAGAAGGTAAGAGTGACCTTTGCAAGGGTTACCCCTTAATTAGGTTTTTTTTAGGGTTACCCTTTAATTAAGGGGAAAAGCTGGTGTTCAACGGACCGATCTTTTCTTTTGCGTCCGTCGTGTCTTATGCTTGCCACGTGTCTTGATTAGGCCCGCACACCGCATCTCTTCTGTATACTGATCTCCGTGGTACGCTAGTCACTAATCTGTTTTTGTAGCTACTTCCATTCCTGCAACTGGTCACCTGTTTCAGAAAGTAAACCGCAACAAATGCTATGTTGCAGACCATGTGACGACCCCTTTGCTTGACATGTGGCCACCCACGTCTTATCTCTTCGTCTCTCTTCGTCATCTTATCTCCTTTTCAACCTCTCTCCCATGTATACAAGTGCCCATCAATGGCGTACATCTAGCCGGTGAGGAGGATGGTGACGAAGCAAGCGGTCGGAGGTCTGTTGCTCATCGAGGGCAGCGCGATGGGGGAACGGGCGGCGCCTCTCCTCCCTCACCACCGTCCGACGGGCGCATGTCGGCAGCGATGCAATGACAAGGATGGGCACCGCCTCTCCCGCTCACCACCGTCCGACGGGAGCTCGTGGCGAACAACAATAGCGTTTTTTGCAACATTCAATTTGTTGCATGGAAGATTTCTGCAATGTTAGTCATGTTGCAAAACTTTCTTTCGTACCATCATATAAAGGTGAAGACAAAGAAAACAAATCTGCAACATTACCTCAATTGCAAAGCTTTTCTGCAACAATACCTTTGTTGCAAAAAAAATGAAGACAAAAAATAAACTCTGCAACACGAGCTATGTTGCAAAAAAAATCCCACAACACAACCTACGTTACAAAAATTTAAGATAATCTGTCTTAGAAGTGTTGAACAAGGTTTCTGTTGCGAAGTAGAGAGACGCGTAGCAGTCCCCTTAATTAAGTGCTCTCGAAAAGAGAACTTCTGACTGCCCTGGTGGTATGGGCTGGATATGGGCCAAATCTTCTGCGCGAGCCGTATCGGCAGGGTGTTCGTCGTTCAGCCCTTCGAGATTTCCCCCAGAATCTGGCCCACAAAGCTATCCGAGCCTTCTCTCTGAAAAAACTATCCGACCCGGCGACTGCAAGTCTGGCGGCGGCGCTCGCCTCGCCGTTGCAATTTTCTAGTATTCTCTTCCCATCCCGCCGGCGGTCCGAGCTCCGCTGCTGGTCTCGCCCTGGGCTCCTGCCTCCTTCTCGTCCTGCCCCGGCGGCGCACAGACAAGGTACTCTACTCTTTCTTCTCCCGACATCCATCTACAATCGATTTGGAAAGCGCTATAGCACTTGAATCCCAATTCGATGACCTTCTTGATGTTCCAAATTGTATCCATGCGGTGGATGGCAGACATTGGAGTTGGAGCTCAAGTATGGCGAGTTCGGCGTTTCAACACTCGGAAAATTAGAGCCGTTTAGCCAACCGAGCTTTCTCCAACTTTTGATTACTTGTGCGCCGTTACTGAGGGTAAATCCGACATTGCGTGTTTTATTTTCCACCGCGGATTTGCAAGCAATTTAGTCATGTATACTTTTTACTTCTTATGAATGAGCGCCACTGTTGTGAATCTCTTTCTAAGAAATATCAGCATTGCAGGTGTTGATCTACTGAAAAATGTGGGCGTGCAAGCGATCGTTGGGCCGCAGACTTCAACTCAGGCTAAATTTCTTGCGCGACTCGGGAACAAATCATTGGTTCCGATCATTTCGTTGTCCGCAGATTGCCCATCACGAGCCGGTCTAACTCCATACTTCATCCGGACCGCATGGAACGACTCCTCTCAAGCAGAAGCCATCGCCTCGCTTGTTAAGAAACACAATTGGAGGGAAGTCGTCCCTGTCTTTGAGGATGATGATACCAATACCAAGTTCATTCCCGACCTCGTTGATGCCCTCAAACAAGTCGACACGCGTGTCTCTTACAGGTGCAAGATCCATCCTTCAGCTACAGTGGATGCTATGAAGGCAGCCATCTCAAGCTTAAGACACAATTGGACAAGTGTATTTATTGTGCGAATGTCACATGCTTTGGCCCTTAAGTTTTTCCAGCTTGCTAAGGAAGAAGGGATGATGGGCCAGGGATTTGTCTGGATTACCGCGTATGGCTTGACAGATATCTTTGATGTGGTTGGTTCTCCGGCTCTAGATGTGATGCAAGGAGTTCTTGGGGTGAAACCTCATGTTCAAGATACCGTGAAACTTCAAAACTTTACACAGAGATGGCACAGCAAGTACCGATTAGAAAATCCAGGCACCTCGTTAAGTGAACCCACAGTGTCTGGTCTCTATGCTTATGATACCATATGGGCGTTAGCATCAGCAGCAGAGAATGCTACATATGTGAATTTAGACTTTGGGCCGTCTGTAACAAAGAATGGGTCCACTGACTTTGACAGAATAGATACTTCAAAGGCTGCTCAAAAACTGCGAGGTGCACTACTGAAGGTCAACTTTTCGGGCATGAGCGGGATATTTCGTATTGAAGACACGCAGTTAGTATCATCAAATTATACGATAATCAACATTGTTGGTCAGGACAGAAGAGAAGTTGGCTTTTGGACTCCAAACTTTGGCATCTCTGGTAGTCCAAATATGAAGTCTGATATTAACACCATCATATGGCCAGGAGATCCTGAAACTGTGCCTAGAGGCTGGCTATTGCCGAGGAATAAAAGACTCCAAATAGGTGTACCTGCAAATCCTGGGTTTGGCCAACTTGTAAGATATGAAAATGGCCCCGAAGGCAAAAAAGGGTTCTGCATCAAAGTTTTTGATGAAGTAGTTGATAATTTACCCTACCAAGTACTATATGACTACCATGGATTTGATGACGGGCAAGGAAATAGTAATGGAACATATGATGAACTTATCTACAAGCTTTATCTTAAGGTATGTACTCTTCTGTCTTCTCTTTGCTCTGTTTTGTGCTTCGACACAATCTCTCCTAGACAGGGCAGCTAAAGCTTGGAAATAATGATTGAGAAGATCAGAAATAACTATTCACTTTGTGTTTTTCTTGTTGTTTTCTCAAGTATACAAAACTAATAGTTTACTCCCAATCAATTATTCGTCTTTAGTGTGCAAACATGTATGATTACATCTGGGTACTTGTTAGAGAGAGCCTACCATACAATGTGTTTAGTCCATGTGCATCAAATATCAGTGTACCGTGCCAATTTTACTTCTATTATATCACATTGGGTCAGGTTCCTTCTTTTGTACTTAAGTTACATGAGAGGTCTTAAAAGCATCCTCCTTCTGTTCTAGGGAACTTATTGGCGTAAAAGCGTACATTTCAAACAGATCTGCATCATTATGCATGGTGGTTTTATTTGAATGCTCCAAGCAGAGGGCAGTTTCCTGGGTTTTTACTTCATCAACTACTCCCTCCGATCCATATTAATTGTCACTGATTTAGTACAAAGTTGTACTAAATCAGCGACAGTTAGTATGGATCGGAGGAAGTACTAACTTTTAATTACAAGCTCCAATCAGAAAAAGCATATAATTCCTCCTTGTACGGATTATTTTTCTCTCGGACATGACACAAGTGCATGCAGTAAAGAAAACATTAACCAATAGAATAATCAGCACCCCTCTTAATTTGTAAGACAAATGCTTTTGAATTATCATGATTAATAGTTTAGCCTAACTATGTATTTCTATTGCATAAACTTGTAGAGCCATATACCCCGTGCTCGAAAGTTTCTCAACTCACATTATATCTGTTTCTGACAGGAATTCGATGCAGTGGTAGGTGATGTAACAATCTTGGCCAACCGCTCTTTATATGTGGACTTTACTCTTCCCTATACGGAATCAGGGGTGCGCATGCTGGTTCCGGTCCTGGACCGGAGACAGAAGACTGCATGGACATTCCTAAAGCCTTTGACAGCTGACCTTTGGTTAGGAACTGGGGCCTTTGTTGTTTTCACTGGTTTTGTAGTCTGGTGTATTGAGAATCACGAAGATTTCAAAGGTACCCCAGCTAATCAAATTGGATCAGTCTTCTACTTTTCCTTTTCAACCCTCGTATTTGCACACAGGGAGAAGATTAAGAACAACTTGTCAAGAATTGTTGTAGTTGTTTGGCTTTTTGTGGTGCTGATAGTGCAGCAGAGTTATACTGCAAGTTTAAGCTCAATTCTCACAGTGGAACAACTTCAACCAACAGTTACCAATTTAGATGAGGTTATCAGGAAAGGGAGCTATGTTGGCTACCTCAATGATTCATTCTTGCCTGGGCTTTTGAAAAGTTTGAAAATTGATGAATCAAAGATGATTGCGCTCAACTCTGCCGAGGAATACAATAACGCCTTGTCAACTGGAAAAGTTGCCGTCATTGTTGATGAGATACCATATCTTAAGTTGTTCCTTTCAAAATATTGCCACAACTACACTATGACTGGACCAATCTACAGGTTCGATGGATTTGGTTATGTGAGTACCGTCTTTTGAGCTGTTGTACAGTAGCACATTTCTGGCACTGTTAAATCCTATATGCTGAATCAATTTCCACCGCTATTTTCTAGTAGGATCGTCATAGTAGCTCAAATTTCTATATTTATAATTTCACATACCATCAAGATATCTCTCAAACAAACAGAAAATCAGAGTAAATTTTTAATCAAGATTATAGTTTCAGCCAATCTATGAATTGTACTTTGAAATTTCTGAACTTGATGGATGTGCACATGCTAAAGGACGAATGCAAGATTAAATTTGTTCGTCAGGAACCGAATATGCATTATCATGTTTGTGCGGAAAGTGGTGGAAATATTATTGGTTTTCTGTTGGGAAATAGAATGCTTTCTTGCTCCTCGAAGTATTAAATAACATGATAAATCTACTTGATCAGGTTTTCAACTGGTTTACTCGAATTTTATCTTTGTACTAGACTAAACTGTCTGAAGTTCGTTAAGTAAGATCCATACGATTGCCTCGCTTTACCAAGCTGCTTGCATGAATGATTAATATAACTGCCTCACCGTTATCCTGGGATGGTATAAATGTTTATATAACTCGATATCAGTGTTATGCCAGGCTTTTATTTCACTGCTGATGCCTTTTCCGATCCTCATTTGTGCAGGCATTCCCTCTAGGTTCTCCACTCACAGCTGATATTACGAGGGGGATACTGCAGCTCGCATCGAGTGGCAGAATGGCTGAGCTTCAGAAAGAATTGTATGGCGATAAGTCATGCCCCGACAAAGATGACTCCCAAACTTCAAGCAGCCTTACGTTGCACAGCTTTCAGGGGTTGTTCAGCATCTCTGGAGCATGTTCAATCCTGGCATTAATCCTGCATGCTCTCATAACCAACAAAGGTGTATTCAGCAGATGGCTTGCCGCCATTTGCTCTAAGCTCTTACACAAGAGTAATACACTCCAAATAATGACGAGGCCAGTGGCAAATGTTGGTAATACAGGAAGCCCGCCAGAAGGAGAAGGATCACGAGTGTGAAGTGCAAAACCACCTTTGTTTGTAGTTGTACGCATGCATCCTGACTCCTCCTGAGAGGGGGCATGATTGAGTGTCTTGTTTGTCTCTCTGTGGGAGCTGAGAATGCCCGGGACAGATAAGCGCGTAATGAACTACACGGTGAGTGTATAACTACTCATGGCCGCGATTCTTTATTCGTTTGTCAGCTGATTTGTATTTATGTTTAGGTCTTTTAACACATAGATAGATCGATACAAGAACATTTGATCTGTATTATAAGGTGCCACCTGATGCTGTTTTCCAGATCTGTTACACATCACATATGGAATGCAATACTTAGATATGTATATATGCAAGCTATATATATGGAAGAATACTGCTGTTTAGCTGTTAACTACCAGTACCTGTGATAGGTATGAAACTTTACTGATGTTCAATGGGAAAGCAGCTTCACCAGAAAACCCATGGTTTTAAACTGATGAAGTGAGCATGAGTTTCATGCATGGAGGGCAATCAACTGATATCCCATATGTGTACTGTATATTGGTTCTGCATTTACGATACACTCATATCAATCCAGATCTTCAAAAGAGAAGCTATGAACTAGCATACTTATTTACATACATACCTATAGACCAGACTATAGTATACGGATCATATTCAGGTCTGAATTGCATGTATAATTCTACTGCCCGTGCCCTTGTACATAGCCCTGGAACACTGAGTCCACTCCTGGAGTGGAACAGGAGCTCCAAGAACCAGCGCTGCCCGCCTCGCTGCCGATCAGCAGGCGGCTGTCTTCCTCCTCCAAGCACCCTATCTGCTGGAGCAGCATCTCGATCTCGTCCTCCATGTCGCCGTCGAAAGTCACAGAGCTCGCTGCCGGTGTCGAGCTCGAGCTCCCTACGCCCACCGCTGTCTCGCCGGTGGGGCTCGTGGACATCGGCGTGGTGCCGCCGCCGCCGCTGCTGCCCCAGGCGTGCTGATGATCTTGCACGTTAAGGCGGCCCGGGTAGGTACTAGTTTGGATATGAGACCAGAACCCGGAGTAACCAGCGGCAGGAGAGAGTAGAGACTGCTGGGCTGGCCAGAGGTTGCCGTAGAAGGGGAGTCCCGGGGTGTCTTGAAGGCCGACGAGGCGCCGCTGCACGCTTAGCTGCATCCTCTCCAGCGCCGTCGAGGCGGCGCCGCCCGTGGGGCTCATGAGGAGGAGGCGCGGCTGCTGCGCGTACCTGATGGGGCGGCGGCCGCCGCCGAGCAGGCGCCTCTTGAGCTTGGTGTTCCAGTAGTTCTTGACGTCGTTGTCCGTCCTCCCCGGCAGCTGCGCGGCGATGGTCGACCACCTGCTCCCGATGCTGGCGTAGAGGCTGCATATGAGCCGGTCCTCCTCGTCGGTGAAGCCGCCGTGCCGTATGTTGGGGCGGAGGTAGTTGAGCCACCGCAGCCGGCAGCTCTTGCCGCACCTGTTGAGCCCTGCACCCAGCAACAACGTGTTCATATTTAACCCTTGATCACCCCGGTGACAGGGAGGCATAGTCCGCGGCCGGGCAGCAAGGCAGTACGTACCGATCTTGCGGGGGAGCGCGATCCAGTTGCCGGCGGTGCCGTGCTCGGCGACGTAGGCCCTGAGCACGGCGTCCTCCTCCGCCGCCCACGGGCCCTTCTTCACGCTCGCCTTGTCGCAGCACGGCGCCCTGCCCATCTCGATCGATCCCTTCCGCTCTGGCCGCCGGCCGCCTCCAATTCGGTTCACCTCCGGCTAGCTAGCTAGCTCGGTCGCATCGCATGTGACATGCACCGCGGTGGTCGATGCAGCAGCGGAGTGACTGAGCCGACGGCGATGGCTGGCTGGTGAGGTTGTGCCGCGAGGACCGGGCATTTTATAGTGAGGGCCTAGGATCTAGCCCTCACGACGTGGGTGGAGAAAGTACTACTGTGCTGTACTGTGCTCTTGACTTCTGCATCTGGGCGCTCCCTCTCAGTCTCATGTGCTTCATTTTTTTTTCTTCGCTGGCCAAATTAAGTACCGATGGAACAAAGTGGTTTTCTAGTCTTTTATTACAAGCAGTGGCGGAGCTACAAGCAGAATTATGGGCGGGCCAGACTGAACCTGGGCTACAGCTGGGCTGGTGCTACAGACATGTGTTGCATTACGTGGGCTGGGCCTACCTATAGACTTGTATTTTTACAGAAAACATGGGCGGGCCACGGTCTGGTTTGACCCAAACGTAGCTCCGCCAGTGTTTATAAGGGTCTTACCGTAACAAAACTGCAACTACACCTACGTAATTTGCCTATGTAAAGTTACGTACTAGCTGATTTGGCCTAGTTTGGTTGGACGAAAAATTCGAAAATTCTATACCTACAAAAGAATCGTATGAAAATCAGCTTACGTGCGGACGTGGCTTGCTCTCATCAATCTCTCTCTCCCCCCTCCCCCGCGGATTTTCAGGGTGGGCCTCCCTCCCCTCTAATCATATTTTGCCAACTAATCCGTTACGTAACTTTTCGTAGCTATTTTACGTAGATGTAGCAAAGCTCTGAAAAATTAGGCCCAGGCCCACACCGTGAAAATCATGGGGGGTCTGATTAGTTTAGAAAGGGCATAACCTAGGATTACGTAGATAGACCACGTAGGTCTAGCATTATTCAACTTATTCAACATATAATTAGGAAAAAGCTAAAAGCTCTATGTATGTTTTATATTAAAAAATCCGTTTTCATGCACATATTTTCTTAGAGAAAAAAGTATAATACTTCTAGGGCAAAGCTACGCATCGGCCGGCGGATCTTTTTAAAAGATTCGCCACCTGACGAGCCATATGATTCAACGCGGGGAGCCGTCAGATTCAATTGTGAGCTTTGCAACATGGATGATGTTGTGCTCGCATGTTTGCAACAGAGTTCATGTTGCGAAACTTCTGCAATATAGGTATTGCTGCAGAAATTTTTCTGCAACACAGCTAATGTTGCAAAAAATATATCTTTCACCTTTATACAGGTGTTACTGAAGAAAATTGAAAGTGCAACTATCCCTGGGTGGTTTTGGTAATTACTAACAACATATAGCTCATTGAGCTAATACTATTTCAAGGTAAATATTTCAGGAAAAGCTCAATGATTGGCATGGCATGGATGAGAAAAGTGGACCCCTCAAAATACTAAGGACAAAAGGATTGGCTCAAGCTCAAAGCACAAGACTCTACATTTTCTATTTTAGTGATCGAAGATCACATTGAGTCTATAGAAAAAGCCAATACTATCAAGGAGGGATGAGGTGTTGTTTAATGAGGTTCTTGCTCAAAGTGCTTAGTGATATGCTCCAAAGCCCTCAACTACTTTCTCAGATCCACAAATGACCTAAACCAAAAGTCAAACTCGGACCCACCGGTTCTTTCTATCCGGCGCCACCGAGTTCAGATGTCATAGCCACTGCAACAAACCCTAGTCAAATCGGTCTCACCGATAGGGATCTCGGTCTCACCGAGATGGGATTGTAATCTCTCTGTTTCCCTTCGTAACGTTTCGGTCTAACCGAGATGAGCGATCGGTCCCATCGAGATTGCAATGCAAACTCTTTGTTTCCCTTTCGTAACGTTTCGGTCTAACCGAGATGAGCGAATCGGTCCCACCGAGTTTGCCTGACCAACTCTCTGGTTAGCTTATTACCAAAATCGGTCCCACCGAGTTTGTGTAATCGGTCTCACCGAGATTACATTATGCCATAACCCTAACCATATCGGTCCCACCGAGTTGACATGTCGATCCCACCGAAATGCCTAACGGTCACATTATTTGCTACATCGGTCTGACTGAGTTTCAGGATTCGGTCCCACCGAGATTGGTAAGTTGTGTGTAACAGTTAGATTTTGTGTGGAGGCTATATATACCCCTCCACCCCCTCTTCATTCATGGAGAGAGCCATCAGAACATGCCTACACTTCTAACTTACATTTTCTGAGAGAGAACCACCTACATTTGTGTTGAGGTCAAGATATTCCAATCCTACCATATGAATCTTGATCTCTAACCTTCCCCAAGTTGCTTTCCACTCAAATCTTCTTTCCACCAAATCCAAATCCTGTGTGAGAGAGTTGAGTGTTGGGGAGACTATCATTTGAAGCACAAGAGCAAGGAGTTCATCATCAACACACCATTTGTTACTTCTTGGAGAGTGGTGTCTCCTAGATTGGCTAGGTGTCACTTGGGAGCCTTCGATAAGATTGTGGAGTTGAACCAAGGAGTTTGTAAGGGCAAGGAGATCGCCTACTTCGTGAAGATATACCCCTAGTGAGGCAAGTCCTTCATGGGCGACGGCTATGGTGGGATAGACAAGGTTGCTTCTTCGTGGACCCTTCGTGGGTGGAGCCCTCCGTGGACTCGCGCAGCCGTTACCCTTCATGGATTGAAGTCTCCATCAACGTGATTGTACGATAGCACCACCTATCGGAACCATGGCTCAAAAATCTCCGTGTCTCCAATTGCATTTGCCTCCTCAAACTCCTCCCCTTTACCTTCATATGCAATTGTCTTACATTCCGCTGCTATACTCTAGAATTGCATGTGTAGGTTGATTTCTTGACTTGTGCTAAGTTGCTAAAATCTGCCAAGAATTAAAATTGGGAAAAGGCAAGTTTTTTATTTAGTCAAGTAGTCTAATCACCCTCCTCTAGACATACTTTCGATCCTACAAGTGGTATCAGAGCTTTGGTCTCCATTTGCTTTGATTTCCATAGCTTTTGGTAGTCATAGCCTTGGTTTCACAACCTAGGAGAGTATGGCGTCTAGCGAGGAAAATTATCACCGTAGAGGTCCATACTTTGATGGTACTAATTTTGCTAGTTGGAAGCATAAGATGAAAATGCATATTCTTGGACATAACCCCGCCATATGGGCTATTGTGTGTATTGGCTTGCAAGGTGAATTCTTTGATGGGAGAGAACCGAACCGTGAAGCTAGTGTGGAAGAGTTGAAGATGCTGCAATACAATGCTCAAGCTTGCGATATCCTCTTCAACGGATTGTGCCCTGAAGAATTCAACAAAATCAGTCGTCTTGAGAATGCAAAGGAAATTTGGGACACTTTGATGGACATGCATGAAGGTACCGACTCCGTCAAGGAATCCAAATTGGATGTGCTTCAAAGTCAACTTGACAAGTTCAAGATGAAGGATGGTGAAGGCGTCGCTGAAATGTACTCTAGGCTTGCTCTCATCACAAATGAGATTGCCGTCTTAGGAAGTGAAGAGATGACCGACGAATTCATCATCAAGAAGATCCTAAGAGCCTTGGATGGAAAATATGATACCGTGTGCACACTGATCCAAATGATGCCCAATTACAAGAATCTCAAGCCAACGGAGTTCATTGGAAGAATTGTTGCTCATGAGATGTCACTCAAGGATAAGGAAGAGCTTCACAACAAGTCAAGTGGTGCTTACAAAGCCTCATGTGAAGCTCCCACATCATTAAGTGAGAAACAAACCTTCAATGAAGAATTGAGCCTAATGGTGAAGAACTTCAACAAGTTCTACAAGAATAGAAGAAAGGAAAGAAGTTCCAAGTAAGGTCCTACAATGACAAAAGATCTTCTAGTCGAGAGCGTAATTGCTACAATTGTGGAAGACCTAGACACTATTCCAATGAGTGTACGACTCCCTACAAAGGAAGAGAAGAATCTCCAAAGAGAAGAAGTAGAAGAGAAGAATCATCACCAAGAGAGAGAAGGAGTAGAGAACGAAGAACATCCCAGAGAAGCAAGGACTCGGAAAGGAAGGATAAATCATCAAAGAGCTACACAAAGCAAAGACATCAAGCTCACATTGGTGAATGGGTATCCGGCTCCGACTCCGACCATCACTCCGAGAGAAGCTATCACTCCGACTCAGAACATACTCAAGATGAAGGTGTTGCCGGTCTAGCACTTGTGTCAACCAACTCCTACGACATATTTGACTCACCAAATGAAGGACTTGGAAGATGCTTAATGGCTAAAGGGCCAAAGGTATTACACCCCGAGTATGTTGATTTCAATAGTGATGAAGATGACTTGCTAGGTGATGATGATTTACTTGTTGACAACTCTAGTGATGAATACTATGATGAAACGTCAAATAATCATGCTAATCAAGATAAAACGAATGACAATGATAAGGAGAAGATTGAGCTCCTAACTAAAGAACTAAACACTCTTAAGTTAGCTCATGAAACTATCTTAGGAGATCATCGAGAACTTTTAAGGACTCGTGAGAAGTTACACTTTGAAAAGCTCAACCTTGAGCAAGAACATGAGTTTTTAAAGGCTATCAATGATGATCTTCGCAAGAAAAGTTCTTCTTACATTGCCAAGCGTTTACTCTTATCTACTTACATGCCTCAAGTCAAGTCTAGTAACAAGAACAAGAAAGATTCTTCCTCTAGTAGTAACAACAATTATCATGCTAAATCCAATGTTGTTGCTTCTAGTAGTTCTCTTGATTCCACTAATAGTTCTCTTAGCCAAGTTACACTTGAGCAAGAAAATAGCTTATTGAAGGGAATTATAGAGAAAGGTGTTTACAAAAGCCTTGCCAGGAGTAAGCAATTCGAGGAAATTGTACGCAAGCAAGGAAGGCACCGAAAGAACCAAGGTGTTGGTTTTGAACGAAAGTTCAATGCCAATGGAGTTGATTGGGAAGAAGATCAATACCCCAAGACGAAGTTTGTTCCTCAACAAGAGAAGTATGATCCTACGTCTTTCAAAGGGACACAATCTCAAGATGATCTTCCACCACAAGACCACAAGCTGAAAGGCAAGGACAAGCTTCAAGAGGAGAGTGATGAATTTGAAGAAGCTCCTAAAGCCTTGGTCAAATGGGTTCCCAAGACTACATCAAGTTCTACTTCATCAAGTACGACTACAACCCCAAGGATTCCCATCAAGATGGTGTGGATCCCGAAGAAGAAGAACTAGAGAGTTCTTGAGGGTGACTCCGCTAACACACTTCACTCTTATCATTTTGGCAAGGACAAGTGCAACCAACTTCCACATCTTGCACTAGTTCATGGAGTCACAAACCCTCTTGTTGGTAAGACAAGGGACAAGGTAACCTAAAGCTTTCATAGACATCATCTTGTGTGTGCATCACTCTATGTCTATGGATATCCTTGTTTGTTCCTTGTGGGACTAACCCGTGTAGGTATTGAAAGTGCAACTCACTCCAAAGGATTGCTCCAAATGATCTACATCAACATAGAGCATCCACATCTTCAACACCTACATGAAGTCTTCATCGACAAAACCCAAGGTTAGTTCATCCCTCTTAGGGGGGATCTCACATCTAGGGGGAGCTTTACTCTAAGAATTGAGCTAAAGCAACTCTAATGGTGTGAACACAACAATGCATTATGTAAAAGTGGTAACCCCACTTGTGCTTAAACGATGAGTATGACCTATGATCAAATGTTCTCATTTGACTCCTAAGTCAATATACTCATATATAGATGACCTAGTCATCGCCAATTGCTTGATAGATGCTAGAATTGCTTGTGCATGCTTTGTCACATATTTCATTTGCCATTTTATTGTGTGAGCATGTCGTTTGCATATTTTACTCATTCGAGGACATCCACTTGTTGTTTTGCTTGTTTGGTTTCTTTTCTTTTGCCAAGTGGATGAACAAGAATGCCTAAGAACCTTCTCTAGCTATCTATGCTCTTCTTGTCTCAAACTCTATTCATGCTATATCACAAAGTTTGATCAAGTCAGATTCGAACCACTCTGTGTGAGGAGCACTCGGAGTCCCTGATTCGTCATAGACTTAAACTTCCAAAACCTCTTTGTGAGGTCTGACCGATTCATCCATTTCGGTCATACCGAGATCACTAAGTTGATCTAGGTTTTCAATCTCGGTGCAATAGATTTGAACTTTTCGGTCACACCGAGTTGCAGTAACTGCTTGCAGTTTTGCATCTCGGTGCCACCGAGTTGTTCCACTCAGTCACACCGACAGGGTCGGGCTATATATACTCACGGGTCAAATTTTTGGAGATTCTTCCGAAACTCTTCACCCACGCAGCCTGCTCTGCCTCATCGGGTCTCCGGATCGTCTTCCTCGTTGCCAGCAACCTCCCGCCACTGGTCTCCGCCGCCGTCAACGGGATTCAGCTCCACCATTGCCGCCGTAGCAAGTCCACCACTGCATTAGGGTATGGACTTGATCTTTGTGCTATTCTCACTCCAATTCCTAGCACATTACATTGCCATGAATCTTGCCACGATTGAAACCTTCCTATTCAGCAAAAATACTCCGTAGTTTAGACTTGGATTGAAAATTTAGGGTTAGGTTTCCGCCGAATTCATCTCGGACCGTCTGAGTTGTAGAAATCGGTCTCACCAATTTGGCTTAGGCCATTGCACATGTGATTCTCGGTCTGACCAAGAATTGCAAATCGGTGCGACCGAGATCAATTCTCTATGAAACCCTAGCAGTCTCGGTGCCACCAAACTATGACTCGGTCTCATCGAGTTCACTAGTTTAGGTTCCAAAAGCTGCTTCGGTATCACCGAGTTTACAAATCGGTAGCTCCGAAATGCTTTCTGTGGAAAATTAAAACTAAGTTGTTGACTCAATATTTTGCAAAAACCTCTGTGCTTTGTGATGCTCATCTACTCTACCTCATCTACACCTATTCATAGGGTCAGCTGTCAGAGTTTGCATCATGTCAGATCAGAGTGACAGTCAGAAGAAGTCTAAGGAGCAAGTTCAGATGAGTGAGGGCACTAGTCCCTCAAGCAGCTATGATGAGGGTAGCAGGAGCACACCTAGTAACTTGCCCAAGGAAGCTACTAGGACAAGGAAGAAGAGAACCTCAGAATCTGAAGATGAGGACTATGTGGCAGTTGATGATGAGGCCACATCAAAGAAGAAGGTGCTGAAGAAGGAATTTGGCACAGCTGCTGCCATTAAGCCTAGTATGAAGACCAAAGCACATGCAAGAAGGATTCCCATGTCTAAAGCCAGAGCCTCAACTCAAATACCTTTGGAATCTGAACCCAAAGAGGCTGCTCCAGAAGGAAAGAAAAGGAAAGAAAGAGTCAAGGAGACATTGGCCAGAGTTGTTGGAAATCCCTCTATGATGGAAGAAGAGGAAGAGGTTGTTGCACCAACACCTAAAGCTCAGAAGCTGATGGGAGATGCAATCAGATTAGGGGCTGCTCCATCTAAGCCCAAAGATGCTCCCAAAGCTGCTGCTCCTAAGCCCAAGGCTGCACCCTAGAGGAACACTAGGAGCATTCCAGCTGAAGAAAAGAACAAGGCCCCAGTGCCTGAGGCTGCAAATGAAGAAAAAGATGAAGATTCTCTTGTCTTAAAAGAGTTGAAGCCCAAGATACCTGATCATAATGATGCTCATCTAGTAGCAGAGGACATGAAGCTCAGGAAGGATGCAGGTCTGGGACTGTGGAGACAGACTGATCCTTATGCTGTCAGAATAAGAACTGTTGTGGACTACAGGTTCCACACTAAGGAACAACATGATTTCTATGAGACAGTCTTGCTTGACAAGAAGCCCATAGTATGTGACATGAGATGGGTAGACTGGGAGTACATCAGGAAGAATGAACAACATTATCCAGGAGTGTATGATAGTTTCAATTCTTGTGGAGTAGATGACTTTGTTGGCCAGAAGCTCACCAAGTGGAACGATGAGCTCATTATGCAGTTTTACTCCACAACTCATTTCTACCCAGATGGGAAGATTGTCTGGATGTCTGAGGGTACTAGGTACCAATCCACTGTTGAGGAATGGTCCAAATTAATAAATGCTCCAAAAGAGAATGAGGATGACTTGGATGTCTATGCCAAGAAGAAGCAAGACCATAACTCCATGGCTAGTACGTACAGAGAGATCCCAGATGCTGCTCTTGAGACACATAAGATTGGATCTGTACATTATCGGTTGTCAGGATTGCCAACTATCAACTGGATCTTAAGGCACACTTTGTTGCCCAACTCAGGAGATCACAATATGATCAGATGCCATGCAATCAACTTGCTACATATATTTGATGTGCCTCAGAAATTCAAAGTCATGAGTCTGATTGTGGAAACAATCAAAGGACTGCTGCTGATCAGAAGAGATCATGTGGATATGCCCCACAAATTTAGGAGCTCATAAACTCCAAGATGGGCACTGGCACATATCTTTTGGACAAAGAGCACTTGCCCATCTACCCTGATTTGGAGGACCATACCATTGTGATGAATGAAAATGAACCATCATCTGTGCAAGCACAAGAGAAGAAGGAGAAAGCAAGGGCAGAGAAAGCTGCTAAGATGCCAACTGCTGAAGAGGCATCTCAGTATTTCATGAAGAGCAAGCAAGATCAGCTTGGCTACTTGATTGCCTCCACCTTGACAATTGAGAAGGGCTTGGCCACCCTGACTCAAAACCAGGAAAGCTTGGAGAGAATCATAGAGCAAAAGTTCTATAATCTTGATGTGAAGGTCACTGAGATCCAATTAGTTGTTGAGCAACTTCAGGAGGAAGTGGAGGAGAAGAAGGGCAAGTCTACGACAGATGCATTTGCTAGAGTGCCTAGAGGACAGAGATCTGCTGCAGTGCCTGTTACAGATACCAGGGCTACATCTTCTGCACCAGCTACAGCTTCAGTGCCACCAGCTCCAGCAGCCACTCCACCAGCTCCATCTACATCAACTGACGCTTTCGTCCTTGGAATCATCTCTGCACCACCTCATCAAGACCAAGCCTGAGAGTCGATTAGCACTATGCATTTTTATGAACTTTTTGGTAACTTGTTGCCAAAGGGGGAGAAAATGTATAGATCATAGGCTTCGAGAGAGAGTGTTTCTTTTGTTCTCTCTTGTTTTTGGTGGTTGAACTTCTTGTTTGCTTGTTTGCTTGATACATTGTGTCTTTTGTGAGATACTTGGATGATCATGTGTTTGATCATATGCTATGCTACATTAATGCTTGTTGGATGATATTATCTCTTATGTTCTCATATGATCATTCACTTTGCTTGGTGATGAGTGCATGAGTTCAATCTTTATCATTTTGAGCGCTCCACCAAGATGTATGTGACATGGAAGAGTAACCCACGATCCTAACTCATTGTGCATTTGCAGTCCAAAGCAAATCTTAAATAATGCACAAATTTAGGGGGAGCTCTTGCTTTTCACATACTTCTCAAAGTGACAATGTCTTTCAATCTTATTATCATTTGTCGAAGCTTTGATCTATATGTTGTCATCAATTACCAAAAAGGGGGAGACTGAAAGTGCAACTATCCCTGGGTGGTTTTGGTAATTCCTAACAACATATAGCTCATTGAGCTAATACTATTTCAAGGTAAATATTTCAGGAAAAGCTCAATGATTGGCATGGCATGGATGAGAAAAGTGGACCCCTCAAAATACTAAGGACAAAAGGATTGGTTCAAGCTCAAAGCACAAGACTCCACATTTTCTATTTTAGTGATCCAAGATCACATTGAGTCTATAGGAAAAGCCAATATTATGAAGGAGGGATGAGGTGTTGCTTAATGAGGTTCTTGCTCAAAGTGCTTAGTGATATGCTCCAAAGCCCTCAACTACTTTCTCACATCCACAAATGACCTAAAACAAAAGTCAAACTCGGCCCCACCGATTCTTTCTATCCGGCGCCACCGAGTTCAGATGTCATAGCCACTGCCACGAACCCTAGTCAAATTGGTCTCACCGAGATGGAATTGTAATCTCTCTGTTTCCCTTCATAACGTTTCGGTCCAACCGAGATGAGCGATCGGTCCCACCGAGATTGCAATGCAAACTCTCTGTTTCCCTTTCATAACAGTTCGGTCTAACCGAGATGAGCAAATCGGTCCCACCGAGTTTGCCTGACCAACTCTCTGGTTAGCTGATTACCAAAATCGGTCCCACCGAGTTTGTGTAGTTGGTCTCACCGAGATTACGTTATGCCCTAACCCTAACCATATCGGTCCCACCGAGTTGACATGTCGGTCCCACCGAAATGCCTAACGGTCACATTATTTGCTACATCGGTCTAACCGAGTTTCAGGATTTGGTCCCACCGAGATTGGTAAGTTGTGTGTAATGGTTAGATTTTGTGTGGAGGCTATATATACCCCTCCACCCCCTCTTCATTCGTGGAGAGAGCCATCAGAACATGCCTACACTTCCAACTTACATTTTTTGAGAGAGAACCACCTACATTTGTGTTGAGGTCAAGATATTCTAATCCTACCATATGAATCTTGATCTCTAGCCTTCCCCAAGTTGCTTTCCACTCAAATCTTCTTTCCACCAAATCCAAATCCTGTGAGAGAAAGTTGAGTGTTGGGGAGACTATCATTTGAAGCACAAGAGCAAGGAGTTTATCATCAACACACCATTTGTTATTTCTTGGAGAGTGGTGTCTCCTAGATTGGCTAGGTGTCACTTGGGAGCCTCCGACAAGATTGTGGAGTTGAACCAAGGAGTTTGTAAGGGCAAGGAGATCGCCTACTTCTTGAAGATCTACCCCTAGTGAGGCAAGTCCTTCGTGGGCGACGGCCATGGTGGGATAGACAAGGTTGCTTCTTTGTGGACCCTTCGTGGGTGGAGCCCTCCATGGACTCGCATAGCCGTTACCCTTTGTGGGTTGAAGTCTCCATCAACGTGGATGTACGATAACACCACCTATCGGAACCATGGCTCAAAAATCTCCGTGTCTGCAATTGAGTTTGCCTCCTCAAACTCCTCCCCTTTACCTTCATATGAAATTGTCTTACATTCCGCTGCTATACTTTAGAATTGCATGTGTAGGTTGATTGCTTGACTTGTGCTAAGTTGCTAAAATCTTCCAAGAATTAAAATTGGGAAAATGCAAGTTTTTTATTTGGTCAAGTAGTCTAATCACCCCCCTCTAGACATACTTTCGATCCTACAAAAATATTGCAACATCGCAAATGTTGCAGAAAACTTTTTTGCGACGGGAGGATGTTGCAAAATGAAGACCAATGTCGTTAGCCACGAGCCCCCGTCAAACGGCAGTGATGGAGGAGCGGAGCTGCGGGTCGCCGCCGACGAGCGCCGGACCACCGACCAGGTCGCCTCGCTGACATCCTCCTATCAAATGAGGTGGGTGCACCATGCGCGGCTTACGGACGTGGTGGAGGCGGGCGGCAAGCAACACTACAACGACCGTGCCCAACCTCCGGCAACTGCGCACCACGGCAGCAACCGCACCGGACCCCCGAATCACGGCAAACTGGGACCATCCCGTTGTGCTGCTGCTACCTCGGGATGAAATGATAAAGAAGACATGGAGGTGGTCAAGGATTCGCGCGCGATCCAGATCCTGGAACAGACTAGTTGTTGCGTGGGAAAAATTGCAACAACAGCTCAGTTGCAAAGCCATGTTGCCCCCAAACCATTTAATTAAGATAGATCTGACGGCTACAGAGGCGATGGATGCGCGTGTTGTAACAGACGGCTGATGGCAAATGTTTCCCATATTTTTAACAATCGGCATAGTTAGTCGGCGACCTCTTGGCCCACCAGGCTGCCACTCAAGAAAAATCTCTATTTTTTTGCTCTCTCAATTCAATACCGGAAATTTTTGGTCTCTCAAGTGCCTAATATCCCCTTAGAGAAAATTTTTCCTAATACTCCCTCTGTCCAGAAATACTTGTCATCAAACTAGATAAAAGGGGATGTATCTAGATGTATTTTAGTTCTAGATACATCTCTTTTTATCCATTTTGATGACAAGTATTTTCCGACGGAGGAGTATTAATGTGCATTGTACGTACATGATTGTTAGTTTTTATAAATAATAACTCAACTAATTTGAACATGAAAAAAATACAGGAAAGTGTCTTTAAGGGAACAAAAAATTTGTTTCCAATGTAGCTTTCTCCAGTGAAGGTTTCTAAGATAAAATCCACGAATGGCAAATTAAATCAGTAATATTCTAAATAAATATTGATCCTGGCCCAACGCACGCGCAAGGAGCAATACTAGCTTGATCGACTCCAATATTAATGCATTACGAGGATTTAAGATCTTTTTCAAGAAAATTAACTTATAATACCGTTTTCTTTCATCAATAAACCGGCAGAGTCAGCAACAAGCCGTTTTTCAAGAAGGGATGCATTTGGAGAGTAGGAGATGGTGCAAAAATAGATATTTGGAGTGATTGTTGGATCCCAAGCAGTGCATCAAGGGAAGTGGTGTCAGTAAGGGGTAATAAACTATTGTCAAGAGTGAATGATCTTATAGACCCAGTTACGGGGGAGTGGGATGAACAACTTATCCGCGACAACTTTTGGCATATTGATGCAGAGCATATTCTGTAGATTCCGCTACACCATTAGGTAACGAAGGATTATGTTGCATGGCACCTTACAAAAAGGGGAGGATACATACAATGATAGCATTAGTCTGAGTCGCCATGGTGGTTCCCGGCCACACCCAGTATGGAGGAAAATTTGGAGTGTAAGATTGGCTCTTAACTTCACACGAGCGGCAGCAAAACAAACTACTGCACCTAGACGGAACACATGACCCATTGTCTTGGCAGCACAACAAATTCTAAACATTGATGCGTCTTTTATTGAGGATCTGCATACGGGGTCATGTGGGGTGATAGTTAGAGACCACAGAGGTAATTTCATTGCTGCTTCTACTTCTCGCCTTGAGCATGTGGCAGATGTCGTCTCTGCGGAAGCGGCAGCACTACTTGAAGGTTTAAAGTTACTTCAGAGTATGGGGTGCAATAATGTCTTGGTGAGGATGGATAATTCTGTTGTGGTCGATGCTATACATTTGAATGAGGGGCATTCTATGGTGGTGGCTCCAGTTTTAGATGATTGCAGAGAGTTATTACGAGAGTTCGGGAAGGTTACTATTGAGCATTGTAATAGAGAATCAAATGTAGTTGCTCATGAGCTAGCTAAGTGGGGGCGTGTAAACACCCCTTCTTTATGGGTGGATGTACCTCCGGTTACTATTGCTAAATTTTTAGCAGACGACGTAAGCATTATTTGAGGTTAATAAAGCTAGCCATGAAGGCCTTTCCGTAAAAAAAAATCGGCAGAGTCAACAATCCGATCGTTGAAATAGTTAGGACATCTCCAACGTTGACTCTCAACGCCTACCAGCAACCGTTTGGACCGCATGGTCCGGATGTGTTGTGTCATCCAACGCGGTCCTGCATCGGCTCGCAAGGCAGTCCGGGCGCACTTTCTCCCGCAAACCGGAGACAAACAGGGGGGAGGGGGAGGGGGGCTTTGCGAGTGTCCAGTCAACGCCCACGCCCACTTCTGACTGCCCTGGCCAACCCAAACCTCCTCCCTCGCCCGCGCGCATTTCCGACCGGCGCCAACTACCTGCATTCGTGCCACTGTAGAGTGGACGCTCCCCACTGAAGCGGGCTTCAGAGTGTACACGACCTCTCACTAGCACATGCATTAAAGCGGTGCACCGGCCAAGGGCGCCGCCCGCGATGAATCCCCAGTGTCCGTGTCTGTTCAATGCCGGAGATGCGTTACTAGACAGGGCGGATATCTACCACGCCCGTTCAATGCCACGTCCGTCTGTATGCCGCCATTAAGCAGGCTTGCCGACCGAGAACCCTGCTTCGGCGCCACACATTGACGCACCCGGATGCTTGGCCTCACCGGAATCCGCTATTTAAAGACGGTCAAACCCGGCTTACTCCACGCCACAGCACAAGCCGCTCCACATCCTCCTCCCTTGCACCACATCTGCCATGAATGCAGGCGATAATGCATCATGGGCGAGCCTATCAAGGGAGATGCACGAGCTGGCCACCTAGCAGAGACGTCGTGCCAGGCGGATCGAGGTCGGCATGCCGGCCAGCTCGCCTAAGGTCTATGACGATGAAGACGGCCCCACGATGGAGATGGGCTTCGATGACACTGCACTGGAGCCTGCGCCTGTGCATGCCGGCTTCAGCATTGAGTAGGCACACTACAACGCCGCCATGGCAGAGGAGCAGCCTGCGCCGGCACCTATGTTGGTGTTCCAGCAGGCGCAGGAGGAACAACGATACAACATGTTCCTCCTAGAGCAGCACCGACTGGCCGAGGGCGAGATCGACAACGAGCGTGGGCGAAGAGGCCATGGCGGCCATGGCCGCGGTGAACCCCAACTTCGTTGCAGAGCAGTGTGCGATCTACAAGGCCATCCCCGCTCAAGCCGTCATTCGACAGGAAGCGGCCGCAGCGGTGGCGCAGCTGCAGGTGATCGTAGACGAGAACTACGCCAGCCGCTGCAAACAACACATAGTCCGAACAAGGACAAAGCTAGTAGGGCTTGTTCAACAAAGAGGTCATCAACGCCACCTTAACTCCTCCCTAGACACCAAAACCTATCAACCTACACTACCCAAGCCCACATCAAAATCCACGTGACACCCCAAAAGGTATCAAAACTGAGGGGGGACGCCAATCCGACCAACAAGAGTGGGGAAACCAAAAGCCTAATATTGGCCTCTCTCATTGTGGAACCCTTGCCCACCCAGCAACTTAGAGCATCTACAGCCGGACCTCTCAAACCCGCCTCATACGCCCAGGCGAACCGCCCGGTCACTGTCTGATCATGATTTTTTACCCAGACGGGCTCCTTAAACAGGCCTCAAACGCTCGGGCTGACCGACAACCCCTATATCCATCCCAAATATAGGGTGGATATGGGGGCACCCGAGCACGCCCTCCACGTCAGACCCGACAACCCGACCCCATCCAAATTGCATCAAATCCACTAAACCCTTCCTCCTCCTCCCACCGCCCTCCAACCATTCCCGTGCCCAGACCCTCGCCGTCCTGCACCTTTGCTCACAATCCTCACCTTCGGTCCCTATCCACCGCCAAAGATGTTGTCCAGCCCGACCGACACCGCCGCGACGGAGACGCAGTCCGCCTCGTCCGTCGACGACGTCAATTCATCGGCTGCAACTTGCAAGGCGGAGAATGTTGCCCACAAGTTGTGATGACGCCGGCAGCAAGAGAGGGACGTGGCAACGACATTGAAGGGAGGTTAGGACGTGGTGGAGCAGCTGTCTCCTCCGTCGCACCCGAATCCCCGCACCCCTTCCCTCCGAGCGCCTACGAATTACACCGTCCAACCCCATTGGGATAGAGTGTTGGGGAACATGGTAATTTCAAAAAAAGTCCTGCGATCACGCAAGATCTATCTCTACTTGATGCATAGCAACGAGAGGGGAGAGTGTTGTCTACGTACCCTCGTAGACCGAAAGCGGAAGCGTTATGACAACGCGGTTGATGTAGTCGTCCGTCTTCACGATCCAACCGATCCTAGCACCGAAGGTACGACACCTCCGCGATCTGCACACGTTTAGCTCGGTGATGTCCCACAAACTCTAGATCCAGTTGAGGTCGAGGGAGAGTTCCGTCAGCATGACGGCGTGGTGACGGGATGATGAATTTACCGGCGCAGGGCTTCGCCTAAGCACTACGACAATATGACTGAGGTGTGTAACTGTGGAGGGGGGCACCGCACATGGATAAAACAATTGTCAACTTGTGTGTCTATGGGGTGCCCCCTCCCCCGTATATAAAGTAGGGGAGGAGGAGGCCAACAAGGGGCGCACCAAGGTCGAGGAGTCCTACTCCTATGAGGAGTAGGTCTCCCACCTTTCCTAGTCCAAGAAGGAGAAGAGGGGAAAGAGGAGAGGAGAGAAGGAAGGAGAGGGGGGCGCCCCCCTTCCCTTGTCCAATTCGGACTGGGCAAGGGGGGGGGCACCTCTGGCCGGCCCTCTCTCTTCTCCAATAAGGCCCACTAAGGCCATTAATCCCCCGGGGGGGTTCCGGTAACCCTCCGGTACTCCGGTTTTATCCGAAACTTCTCCGGACCACTTCCGGTGTCCGAATATAGTCGTCCAATATATGAATCTTTATGTCTCGACCATTTCGAGACTCCTCGTCATGTCCGTGATCACATCAGGGTTTCTGAACAATCTTCGGTACATCATATCACATAAACTCATAATACCAATCGTCATCGAACGTTAAGCGTGCGGACCCTATGGGTTCAAGAACTGTGCAGACATGACCGAGACACATCTCCGGTCAATAACCAATAGCGGAACCTGGATGCTCATATTGGTTCCTACATATTCTACGAAGATCTTTATCGGTCAAACCGCATAACAACATAAGTTGTTCCCTTTATCATCGGTATGTTACTTGCCCGAGATTCGGTCATCGGTATCATCATACCTAGTTCAATCTCGTTACCGGGAAGTCTCTTTACTCGTTCCGTAATACTTCATCCCGCAACTAACTCATTAGTCACAATGCTTGCAAGGCTTATAGTGATGAGCATTACCGAGAGGGCCCAGAGATACCTCTCCGATACACGGAGTGACAAATCCTAATCTCGATCTATGCCAACCCAACAAATACCTTCGGAGACACCTGTAGAGCATCTTTATAATCACCCATTTATGTTGTGACATTTGATAGCACACAAAGTGTTCCTCCGGTATTCGGGAGTTGCATAATCTCATAGTCTGAGGAACTTGTATAAGTCATGAAGAAAGCAGTAGCAATGAAACTGACACGATCATAATGCTAAGCTAACGGATGGGTCATGTCCATCACATCATTCTCCTAATGATGTGATCTCATTCATCAAATGACAACACATGTCTATGGTTAGGAAACATAACCATCTTTGATTAACGAGCTAGTCAAGTAGAGGCATACTAGGGAGTATATGTTTTGTCTATGTATTCACGCATGTACTAAGTTTCCAGTTAATACAATTCTAGCATGAATAATAAACATTTATCATGAATTAAGGAAATAAATAATAACTTTACTATTGCCTCTAGTGCACATTTTCTTCAGTCTCCCACTTGCACTAGAGTCACTAATCTAGATTACATAGTAATGATTCTAACATCCATGGAGCTTTGGTGTTGATCATGTTTTGCTCGTGGAAGAGGCTTAGTCAACGGGTCTGCAACATTCAGATCCGTGTGTACCTTGTAAATCTCTATATCCCTTTCCGACACTTCATGATGGATGGAATTGAAGCGTCCCTTGATGTGTTTCGTTCTCTTGTGAAATCTGGATTCCTTTGCCAAGGCAATTGCACCAGTATTGTCACAAAAGATTTTCATTGGACCCGATGCACTAGGTATGACACCTAGATCGGATATGAACTCCCTCATCCAAACTCCTTCATTTGCTACTTCTGAAGCATCAATGTACTCTGCTTCACATGTAGATCCCGCCACGACGCTCTGCTTGGAACTGCACCAACTGACAGCTCCTCCATTCAATAAAAATACATATCCAGTTTGTGACTTAGAGTCATCCGGATCAGTGTCAAAGCTTGCATCGACGTAACCATTTACGACGAGCTCTTTTTCACCTCCATAAACGAGAAACATATCCTTAGTCCTTTTCAGGTATTTCAGGATGTTCTTGACCGATGTCCAGTGCTCCACTCCGGGATTACTTTGGTACCTCCCTGCTATGCTTATAGCAAGACATACATCAGATTTGGTACACATCATTGCATACATGATAGAACCTATGGCTGAAGCATAGGGAATGACTTTAATTTTCTCTCTATCTTCTGAAGTGGTCGGGCATTGAGTCTGATTCAGCTTCATACCTTGTAACACAGGCAAGAACCCTTTCTTTGACTGATCCATTTTGAACTTCTTCAAAACTTTATCAAGGTATGTGCTTTGTGAAAGTTCAATTACGCGTCTTGATCTATCTCTATATATCTTGATGCCCAATATGTAAGCAGCTTCTCTGAGGTCTTTCATAGAAAAACTCTTATTCAGGTATCCCTTTATGCTAACCAGAAATTCTATATCATTTCCAATAAACAATATGTCATCTACATATAAGATTAGAAATGCTACAGAGCTCCCACCCACTTTCTTGTAAATACTGACTTCTTCAAAAGTCTGTATAAAACCATATGCTTTGATCATGCTGTCAAAGCGTTTATTCCAACTCCGAGAGGCTTGCACCAGTCCATATATGGATCACTGGAGCTTGCCCACTTTGTTAGCACCCTTTGGATCGACAAAACCTTCCGGTTGCATCATATACAACTCTTCTTCTAGAAATCCATTCAAGAATGCAGTTTTGATATCCATTTGCCAAATTTTATAATCATAAAATGCAACAATTGCTAACATGATTTGGACAGACTTAAGCATCGCTATGAGTGAGAAAGTCTCATCGTAGTCAACTCCTTGAACTTGTCGAAAACCTTTCGCTACAAGTCGAGCTTTGTGAACAGTAACATTACCGTCTGCGTTGGTCTTCTTCTTAAAGATCCATTTATTTTCTATGGCTTGCTGATCGTCGGGAAAATCCACCAAAGTCCACACTTTGTTCTCGTACATGAATCTCATCTGAGATTTCATGGCTTCTTGCCATTTCGCGGAATCTGGGCTCATCATCACTTCCTCATAGTTCGTAGGTTCATCATGGTCTAGTAACATGACTTACAGAATAGGATTACCATACCACTCTGGTGCGGATCTTACTCTGGAAGACCTACGAGGTTCGGTAGTGACTTGATCTGAAGCTTCATGATCATCATCATTAGCTTCCTCACTAATTGGTGTAGGAATCACTGGAACTGATTTCTGTGATGAACTACTTTCCAATAAGGGAGAAGGTACAGTTACCTCATCAAGTTCTACTTTCCTCCCACTCACTTCTTTCGAGAGAAACTCCTTCTCTAAAAAGGATCCATTCTTAGCAAAAAAGATTTTTCCTTTGGATCTATGATAGAAGGTGTACCCAACAGTTTCCTTTGGGTATCCTATGAAGACGCACTTCTCCGATTTGAGTTCGAGCTTATCAGGTTGAAGCTTTTTCACATAAGCATCGCAGCCCCAAACTTTAAGAAACGATAACTTTTGTTTCTTGCCAAACCACAGTTCATAAGGCGTCATCTCATCGGGTTTTGACGGTACCTATTTAAAGTGAATGCAGCCGTCTCTAAAGCATAACCCCAAAATGATAGCGGTAAATCAGTAAGAGACATCATAGATCGCACCATATCTAATAAAGTACGATTACGACGTTCGGACACACCATTTCGCCGTGGTGTTCCAGGTAGCGTTAATTGTGAAACTGTCACATGTTGTTTCAAATGAAGACCAAACTCGTAACTGAAATATTCTCCTCCACGATCAGATCGTAGAAACTTTAGTTTCTTGTTATGATGATTTTCCACTTCACTCTGAAATTCTTTGAACTTTTCAAATGTTTCAGACTTATGCTTCACTAAGTAGATATAACCATATATACTTAAATCATCTGTGAAGGTAAGAAAATAACGATACCCACCGCGAGCATCAATACTCATTGGACCGCATACATCGGTATGTATTATTTCCAACAAGTCAGTAGCTCATTCCATTGTTTCGGAGAACAGAGTTTTAGTCATCTTGCCCATAAGGCACGGTTCGCAAGCACCAAGTGATTCATAATCAAGTGATTCCAAAAGTCCATCAACATGGAGTTTCTTCATGCGCTTTACACTGATATGACCCAAACGGCAGTGCCACAAATAAGTTGCACTATCATTATTAAACTTCAATCTTTTGGCTTCAACACTATGAATATGTGTATCACTACTATTGAGATTCAACAAAAATAGACCACTCAGCAGGGGTGCATGACCATAAAAGATATCACTCATATAAATAGAACAACCATTATTCTCTGATTTAAATGAATAACCGTCTCGCATTAAACAAGATCCAAATATAATGTTCATGCTCAACGTTGGCCCCAAATAACAATTATTCAGGTCTAAAACTAATCCCGATGGTAGATGTAGAGGTAGCGTACCGACCGCGATCATACCGACTTTGGAACCATTTCCCGCGCGCATCGTCACCTCATCCTTAGCCAATCTTCACTTAATCTGTAGCCCTTGTTTCTGAGTTGCAAATATGAGCAACAGAACCAGTATCAAATACCCAGGCGCTACTGCGAGCATTAGTTAAGTACACATCAATAACATGTATATCAAATATACCTTTCACTTTGCCATCCTTCTTATCCGCCAAATACTTGGGGTGGTTCCTCTTCCAGTGACCAGTCCCTTTGCAGTAGAAGCCCTCAGTTTCAGGCTTAGGTCCAGCTTCGGTTTCTTCTCTTGAGCAACAACCTTTTTGCCATTCTTCTTGAAGTTCCCTTTCTTCCCTTTGCCCTTTTTCTTGAAACTAGTGGTCTTATTGACCATCAACACTTGATGCTCCTTTTTGATTTCTACCTCCACGGCCTTTAGCATCGCGAAGAGCTCGGGAATAGTCTTGTTCATCCCTTGCATATTATAGTTCATCATGAAGCCTTTTTAGCTTGTGGCAGTGATTGAAGAACTCTGTCAATGACACAATCAACTGGAAGATCAACTCCCAGCTGAGTCAAGTGATTATGATACCCATACATTTTGAGTATGTGTTCACTGACAGAACTATTCTCCTCCATTTTGCAGTTGTAGAACTTGTTTGAGACTTCATGTTGTAGGGTGGAACCCTAGATGGAGATCTTTCATGAATTGGAGGGGAAATCCCCAAGAACATGAAGAACACGGAGAACACAAGAGAGGGGAGACACTCAAATTGACTAGATCCAATCACACACAAGAGATCACAATGATTCAAGGACACCAAAGGAAATATACAAGGTAGCTAGTTCATCCCAATTCTATGATGAAAGAGGTCTTGATGATCCTATGATGGGGATCCTTCCCTAGATGGGGTCTTGATATCCACAAGAGGATCTTTCCCTTAGGAGGTCATGATCTCCATGAGGAGGAATATGAGCAAGCTCTCTCTTTGTCTATCAAATGCTTTGCTATCCCTCTAAATGATCTAGGTGGGGGTACTTATAGTCTAGGGTCGAAATAGGAGGGGGAGAGGGTTACAAGGGCAAAAGCCCCAACTTGCACGCATGCATATTCGAAGTCGTCCGGGCACCCGGGGCAAAGGGGTCGGGCACCCAGACCTGTCAGAGGTCGGGGTTGTAGGTTGCTCCAGGCGGCTGTAAGGAGGAGGCCGGGCACCCGGGGTATCTCTAGGCGGGCGGCGAAGGGGTGCCGGGCACCCGAGCGGGGCTAGGCTGCTCCCAGCAGTTGGCCCGGGCACTCGGAGCCATTTGGTCGGGCACCCGGGCGGCCACGACCAGTGCCAGCAAGGGGCCGGGCACCCGGGGCCTTCAGGCCGAGCACCCAGGGTGCTCAGGGGCTGTTCCCTGCCGGCCGGGCGGGCACCCGGGGCCAGTGGAGGCCGGGCACCCGGGAGGTCCAGTGCCTCCGCGTCTTCGTTCCCTTCTCCTTCCTTCTCCTTGGGTGCTTGCGTCTCCATCCTTTATTCCTTGCCATGATCTCCGAAGTACCTGAGAATGCATAACATGTCCATTTGAGGTAGAGTCTGACTCTCGAATGAATTTGAGTGGAGCTCGAATAGGAAGGACTTCACCTCGTTCTCGATGGCGCGCGCACGAGCTCTCATAATAGGTTCTCTCCGTGTTTGCGGTGGTGGTCCGACATCCATGGTGATGGTCGAAGGATGCT
>NC_041389.1:406925380-406930981 GCF_002162155.2 Triticum dicoccoides | reverse complement strand
AGAGATCCGTCCATGGATCGTGATCTTCATCACCATGGAAAAGAGAGGGTAATTTTGTGGTACTAAGACTAACAGTAAGAATAGGGGTACGTATGAGGAGGCAAGGTCCTAGGTACGGTGAGATTGTACGCAAGTGTTTACGAGTTCAGGCCCCTCTCGGAGGAGGTAAAAGCCCTACGTCTCGGTGCGTTGAGGCGGTCGACTGGATTATAGTGTGTGTTACAGGGGGTGTGAACCCTTGTGCCAGAGGAGGGGGGAGGCTTATATAGGGTGCGCCAGGACCCTAGCCATCCCCCATTACAAGGAGTTCAATGTACATTAAGACGGGGCGTTACTGGTAATGCCTGCTATAAAGTGTATTCAATGACCTTAAAGACTACGGAGTGAACGCCTGACCGTTGCTATCCTTAGTGGCTCCTGGCCTTCTTTGGTCGAGTGGTCTTCTGTATAGTCGAGTGACTGTAGGAGTGAGAGGTATCTGAGTGAGATGACTGGTCGAGTGGATTGCTTCTAGGGTAGTGACTTTGGGTAGGGCGTATAGGTCAGGCCTATGACCCTATCCTAGGTCCATGGCATCATCATTAGCCCCCGAATGGATTGAGGACCGAGTGGAAAGAAGGTTGAAGTTGGACCAGCTTCGGCCCTCGTGCTTCACAAGTGCTCATGCTGAGTTGGGGGCTTGGACTTGAAACTTCGGCTTCATTTCAGTCGCCTTGATCGATTCAGAAGTTGTCGAGTGAGTTTATACTGCCACTCGTCGAGTGTTAATCTTTTCGCAAAATCTTTGGTGCGATTGGTCACGTGTGTCCCGGATCTCACGGGATTCGAAATTTTGGGGAAGTGCGCGAGGCGGAGCGAGAAGCAGTAAGCGGGATGGATAGACAGGAGCACCTCGATTTCCACACCACCTTTTTCGCCATGTACCCAGCGTGCGACTGTTGCGAGATTTGACAGGATCGCTCGGACCCACGCGTCAGCCACTCGGAGGGGGGGGGTCCTTAAAAGGCATCGAGGTCGAGGCGTCTGCACTGTGTGCATCCATTCTCCCCCTTCCTTCTCTGTTTCTTCACCGCATATTCTTCCTCCGCCCTCGACGCCGCCGCCCCACCACCATGGTGAAGGACAAGACGGCGGCACTGGAGCGTGCGAAGAAGGCGACGGGGGCGGTGAAAGGGAAGAAAACAAATCGGGGGTTGTCGTCGAGGTCCAGGCTGCCGCCGGGCTGGATCCAGGGAGATTGGATCCGATCTTCGCTCCGGCCAGAAGATTTGGAGGAGCTGGCCGACTCCGGTTTGATCGTCGCCGGAGCTGCGAGGCTGCCGAAGGGGGAGATGGAACTTCAGCCGCAAGCGAGTGAGTGCGTCCTCTGTGCAACGCACGTCGACCGTGGATTTTTCCTTCTTCCGCATCCTTTTTTCGGGGCTTCTTGAACTTTTTCGGAGCTCAACTCCATCACTTTTCCCCCAACACCATTACGTATCTCAACGCGTTCGTGTCCATGTGTGAAAATTTCCTGGGCTATCGACCACACTAGGGTCTTTTCAAGCACATCTTCACCATCCGCTCTCAGTCTGTGAAGAAGGCAAATTTGAGTGACGAGAGGATGCACGTGATCCAAATGTGCGGGGGTTTGGGGATCCAGAAGAGAAAAAGGAGTGCTTTCCCTTCCATGACACTTCCTGAGTCGGTCAGGGGCTGGCAGTTGACCTAGTTCTATTGCTAGGATATCGTGACTCCTGGTCACTCGACCAGTCTTCCCCCCTTCTCTTTAGATCGCGCCCAGCAACCTTCTTCGCTGAAAGTGACCGCTGTATAGAGGGTGGAAACAGACATGTTGGTTGAGAGAGTGGTCCAGCTGATCAATCAGGGTGTAACCGGCATGTACTTTCTGGAGGTGTTTCTCAGTCGATGCATCCAACCGCTCCAGGCTTGTGACCACTCGATGTGGATGTATTCTGGAGCCAACGACACCGCTCGGGTTCATCCAGAAGAGGTTACAGCCGAGATGGTGGCCCAGTGGCTGAAGGGCATCACAGGAAACAAGGACAACCCCAGGGGAGCCAGGAGAGTCGACCCATTCAGCACCAACAACCCACCAGACAAGGTCTGATCTTTGCTACCGACTGTACTTCTGTATGTCTTGCGACTGTCTCTCAATCCGACTGATATTTGTTTGACTCTTTGTCTTGTAGGTTTACACTGAGATGTACTCTATGCCCAACGGTGAACAAGCTCTGGAGCAAGACCAGGAGGGAGAGGATAGCGTGGAAGAGAGCGGCGACTGGTAGTCTCCTGAAGACGACGACAAGGAGGAAAGCGACGAGTCGGACGATGACGAAGTGGTCGACTCGCCACCACGCTCAGAGCGTCGATCCAAGAAACTCCACGATCCAGCGGGCGGGCGCGGCAAGACCGCGGCTCCAAGCACTCAAGCACAGAAGCGCACTCGGACTTCGACTCCGGAGCCGACGGAGAAGGTCACCAAGCAACCGAAGTTCGCGCCCTCGAAGGCTCGGAAGACCTTGCCCAAGATCAAGATGGACGTTCCTGTCGCCTCTGGGTGAGTGCTCTATCTTTCTATGTTTTCTTCTTATGAATGATACTTCTGTTTTGACCGAGTGGATTATGAACTTTTTCAGCCCTGCAACTTCTGCGACTGACATGGACGTTGACAAGGCCCAGGTGACGAGGAGGCCGATGACGTAGCCACTTCCAAAGCTGGTAGGCCCTTTCCAACTTGAATTTATTATGCCGACTAGGTTGTTGGTCGATTGAACTCTTGAGCTTGTTTTTTTTTGCAACCCCGCGGGATGTTATTAATCTTCCAGATAACAAAGAAGAAGAAGTGCCTCTGAGAGAGAGGAGAAGGAGGGGCAGGACCTCAAGCGGGAAAGCGACCAAGGGTCAGGTGCCTCAATCGACATCGGTGCTTGAGCCAGTGGTCGAGCGACCCGGAGATCCGTCTCGGACCAACGTCACCTTTGCCAATCCACTATCGACTGACCGTCCATCGGGGTCGTCTGCTCATGCCTCTGCTGCTCCGGTACAGCTCCACGCATCCGATCCCATGACTGCTCCGACTGTACTTCCATCATCGCTCTTTGCTGCATACCAGACTCCAGACAACCCGCCGAGTGCCGCCAGGGAGGCTCTTCTCTAGGTGAACCTCGTGATGGAGCAGATGAAGGTGGTGCATGAGGCCAGTCAGGTTACCTACAACGCCACTACTACTCTGCAAGCCAACATCAAGGTTAGTTGGTTTCCGACTGATCTCTTGGGTAGTGATAGTTGCAACTGTTGATTCACTGTCCATATGGTGTCCTTGGATGAGCGTTTTGGAACCTATTATGTGCATCTATGGATCTGCGTTTCGCATCCAATCACCCACTAGGGTGTTTCTGACGTAGAACCGAATAGCTCTTCCACTTGAGTCGACTAGGTTGAGTCGAGTGTTTTTCTGAACCAGTGGGGGCACGCATAGTGTTTTTTACTCATGCTGGGCATACCATGCCGACTGTGAAAACCGGACCAGTGGGGGCACGCCAAGTGCATCCACTGGGTGTAGTCCCCGAGACTGCTGTTGAATATTTGATTCAGCGGTAGTCTTAGAGCAAATTTCACTGTGACTGACTTTTGTTACTGTCGACTAACATATCCCATTTGCTGATTGCAGAAGTCTTGTGATCTCGGAGCTCAACTCCCTGAGCTGGATAAGAAGCAGATTAGCATCAACCTTGATCTGGAATTGGCTAAGAAGAACCTCAAGAAGGCTCAGGACGAAACAACTATCATGGGAGTTAACCACTCGTCAACCGTCCACCTTATGATTCTCTCTTTCTTTTTTCCAGTCTCTTTGAACCGAGTGATTCCACTCGAACAGATGTGCGTAGTGAAAACCATCAACTTCAGGCTCGTCTGAAGAATGTTATTTCTTCAGAGAAAATGAAGCAGGCTCTGGAGAAGAAGGATCAGGATCTTGCCGCGGCCTAGAAGGAGGCGTGAGAGAAAACAACACTTGCGGACAAGAAGTTGGCCTTAGTCAGCAAGTTGGAAGAGGAGAACTCCAAGTTGAATACTGTTGTTTCTGAAGCTAACCTGGAGGTTGCGCAACTGAAGAAAGACAAGGAAAGCTTGACCGATGAAGTTGGGAGCCTTAAAGCCAAGAAGGGTGAACTGGAGTCTTATCTAGGGCAACTTGCTGTGAAGTTGGTCTTGAAGCTTAAAGGTATTTCCTCCTGTTTGACTGATTTGTTGATGTCCACTGACTTGTCTTGTTAAACTGTTGACTCACTGTTTTTCCGACTGTGCAGAACTTTGTTAAGACTTTGAAGCAGAAACTGGGCGGGTCGAGATAGGTGTTGATCTTGTAAACTGTCCCGTCAAAGATGACGTTGCAATGAATGTGCTGCAGTTGGAGTCTCGCCTAGACAACACCGCAGATTATCTTGCTCGACTGAAGGCGGCAATGACACGGATCGATGTTGAACTCTGGCCTCAGGCGGAACTCTCACAGGATCTCGAGTCTCTGATGACTCGACTGAATCAAATTCCTAGTCGAGTGCAAGAATGGAAGAAGTCAGCTGCTCGTAGTGGTGCCGATGTCGCTCTATCGCTGGTCCGAGTCCACTGCAAGGATGTCAGAGCAGACAAGCTGGCAGCTCTCAAGGTTTCCAATACTAAGAAGCTCAGCTTTGAGTCTTTCATGGACACCTTCCTTGACGCCGCCACCCGAATCACGGACAGCATCGACCTCGACAGCTTCGTCGAGCCAGAAGTCCTCCTTTTGCCGAGTGAACAAACATTATGCCCCTCCTTTTATTTGCCTCGGGATGCCGAGTGATTATGTAACTGTTAAACTCCTTCGCTCTTGATGCCTGATTACTTTTGCCCGCTGCGGTTCCGAACCTTTGCAGGATTTATCCGAACTTGGTTTTCCTTGAATAACGTGGCATTTTCTTTTATTGCTTCTGAATGCCTTTCGATTCTGAGTGAATTTTATCTTTTCACTCCTTGTCGAGTGAGTCTGACGATGTGTTCAGTCGACACCTCGTCGTTCTGGCGGGTCGGGGTGGAGCGCACATTGTACTCGTGGCGCGCAGTCAGACATGGTGTTCAGTCGACACCTTGTCGTCCTTGTGGATCAACATGGAGCGTACGTTGTACCTGTGGCGCAGCTCAGACGTGGTGTTCAGTCGACACCTCATCGTCCTTGTGGATCAGGATGGAGCGTACGTTGTACTTGTGGCGCAGCTCAGATGTGGTGTTCAGTCGACACCTCGTCATTCTTGTGGATCGAGATGGAGAGCACCTTGTACTTGTGGTGCAGCTCAAGGGATCTTAGCGACTTACGCGAGTACGGGGTCGCAGCTAAGCCCCCGAGTGGGAGGATCGCTCTCCACTTGGAATGTTTTTTAACTTAGGCGAGTACGGGGTCGCAGCTAAGCCCCTGAGTGGGAGGATCGCTCTCCACTCAGAATGATGTTAACTTAGGCGAGTATGGGGTCGCAGAAAATCACCGAGTGGGAGGATCGCTCTCCACTCGGAATGTTTTTTAACTTAGGTGAGTCCGGAGTTGCAGCTAAGCCCCCGAGTGTGAGGATC
>NC_041389.1:406871692-406924441 GCF_002162155.2 Triticum dicoccoides | reverse complement strand
AGTGGGAGGATCGCTCTCCACTCGAAATGTTTTTCTAACTTAGGTGAGTACGGGGTCGCAGCTAAGCCCCCGAGTGGGAGGATCGCTCTCCACTCAGAATTTTTTTTAACTTAGGCGAGTACGGGGTCATAGCTAAGCCCCCGAGTGGGAGGATCGCTCTCCACTCGAAATGTTTTTTAACTTAGGCGAGTACGGGGTCGCACCTAAGCCCCCGAGTGGGAGGATCGCTCTCCACTCGGAATGTTTTTTTAACTTAGGCGAATCGGGTTCACGACTAAGCACCCACTAGGGGATTTGAACACAAGTATATGTGAAAACAAATGATTTATGACTACGGACATCATGTCTTCGATAATCAAACTGAAGTACTTTTATTACAACTCGTTGATCCGAGTGATTTATGTGTAGAAATGGCGGAGCAGCTCTGCGTTCCACGCAGGTGGCTCGTCCATCTTCTTGGCTATGTTGTAGATGTGGTATGCTTCATTGTGAAGCACCTTGGTGATGATGAAGGGACCTTCCCAGGCCGGAGCAAGCTTGTGAGGCTGTTTCCGATCCACTCGGAGCACCAGGTCTCCTTCGTGGAATGCTCGGCCTCTGACATTTCGGGCATATAATCGATGCAGATCTTTTTGATAGATGGTTGACCAAATCAGAGCCATCTCGCGCTCCTCTTCCAAGAGGTCAACGGCGTCTTCGCGTGCTTGTTCAGCTTCAGCTTCTGAGAATAGTTCCACTCGGGGGGCATTGTGCAGCAAGTCACTGAGAAGCACAGCCACGGGACCGTACACCAAGAAGAAAGGGGTTCGGTCAGTCGACCGATTCGGTGTCGTTCTCAGCCCCCATAAGACGGATGGTAACTCTGTCACCCAAGCTCCAACAACGTGCTTGAGGTCGCACATCAGTCGGGGCTTTAACCCTTGGAAGATAAAACCATTTGCCATTTCTACTTGTCCATTCGACTGCGGGTGTGTGACTGACGCGTAGTTGACCCGAGTGCCTTGGGTCGCACAAAACGCCTTGAACTCGTCAAATCAAAGTTGGAGCCGTTATCTGTGATAATGCTATGAGGAACTCCATATCTGAATATCAACTCCTTGATGAAACTGATGGCAGTGCTTGCGCCAAGGTTCTTGATGGGCTTAGCTTCGATCCACTTGGTGAACTTGTCGACTGCTACAAGCAAATGGGTGAAACCACTCGTGTCGGTCTTGAAGGGGCCAACCATATCCAATCCCCAGACTGCAAACGGCCAGATGAGTGGTTTAGTCTTCAAGGCAGATGCAGGCTTGTGGGACATGTTCGAGTAGAATTGGGAACCTGTGCACTTGTCAACTATATCCTTTGCCATCTCATTTGCTTGAGGCCAAAAGAATCCTGCTCGGTATGCTTTGGCCACGATGGTCCGAGAGGACACAGGGTGGCCACAGGTCCCCGAGTGGATATCATTGAGGATCATTCGACCTTCTTTTGGGGTGATGCAGCGCTGAGCCACTCCTGTGACACTTTCTCTGTAAAGATGCCCTTTTATCACTGTGAAGGCTTTGGATCGACGGACTATCTGGCGAGCTTCATCGTCATCCTCCGGGAGTTCCTTCCTGAGAATGTATGCAATGTACGGTACTGTCCAGTCGGGTGTGATCACCAATACTTCCATGATCAAATCAACCACCGCTAGAATCTTTTAGGTCGGTTGAACTTATCGGTTGCGGGGGCTCTTCCTTGAAGGGATCCTCTTGTACTGACGGGGTGTGGAGATGCTCCAAGAACACATTGCTGGGGACAGGCTTCCGAGTGGAACCTATCTTTGCCAGATCGTCAGCAGCTTGATTCTTGATCCGTGGTATGTGGTGGAGCTCTAACCCCTCAAACTTCTTCTCTAGCTTTCTCACTGCATTGCAATAACCGGTCATCGCGGGACTCCTGACGTACCATTCCTTCATTAGCTGATTAACCACTAAGTCTGAGTCGCCATAAACCATCAAGCATCGGACGCCGAGTGAAATGGCCATACGCAACCCATACAATAGTGCCTCATACTCAGCTTCATTGTTTGAAGAATCAAAGTGAATCTGAAGGACATAACTGAGCTTGTCTCCTCGTGGGGACACTAAGACCACTCCTGCACCAGAGCCGTTCAACATTTTGGATCCATCAAAGAACATGGTCCAATGATCCGACTGAATTTGAGTCGGCTGTTGTTGTTCTGTCCACTCTGCGAGGAAATCTGCAATTCCTTGAGAATTGATGGCCTTCTTTGCCTCAAACTTGATATCTAACGGAAGAAGTTCAATCGCCTATTTCGCCACTCGACCGGTTGCATCTCTGTTATTCAGAATTTCTGACAAAGGAGCATCGCTGGCGACTGAAACTTAATGGTCAGAGAAATAATGCGCAACCTTCTTCATGGTTAGGTAAATCCCATAAACAAGCTTCTGATAATGATGGTATATCTGCTTGGACGGGGTCAAGACCTCTGAAATGTAATACACAGGGCGTTGAACTTTGAAGGCTTTGCCTTCTTCTTCCCGCTCAACCGTGAGCACTTTGCTAACAACTTGTCATGTGGCTGCGATGTAAAGCAGTAAAGGTTCCTTACTGACTGGAGCAGCGAGCACAGGATGGGTGGAAAGCAGGGCTTTGAGCTCTTCAAACGCCGCTTCAGCTTTGTCATTCCACTCGAACTTGTCAAACTTCTTCATCAGTCGGTAAAGAGGCAGTGCCTTTGCAACGAGGCGTGAGATGAATCAACTCAATGCAGCCAAACAACCAGTAAGCTTCTGAACATCATGCACATGCACAAGGCGCTTCATTCGGAGGATTGTTCCAATCTTCTCTAGATTCGTGTTGATTCCTTGTTCGAAAACGAGAAAACCGAGTAACTTTCCACCGGGGACTCCGAATGTGCATTTTGATGGATTGAGCTTGATATCATACCTTCTTAAATTGGAAGAGGTCTCAGCGAGGTCAGTCAGCAGGTCGAAACCTTTGTGCGACTTAACCACTATGTCATCCATGTATGCTTCCACATTCCGACTGATTTGAGTGAGCAGGCACTTCCGAATCATGCGCATGAATGTACACCAGCATTCTTGAGGCCAAAGGGCATAGTGACATAGCAAAAACACCCGGACGGGATGATGAAAGCTCTCTTGATCTCATCGGGTCCAAACAGTCGGATCTGATGGTACCCGGAATAATCATCCAAAAAGGACAGTCGCTCACATCCCGCAGTTGAGTCGACTATCTGGTCTATGCAGGGCAGAGGAAAATGATCTTTCGGGCAGGCCCGATTGATGTGCTTGAAGTCAATACACATTCGAAGTGATTTGTCTTTCTTGGGCACCATAACGACGTTGGCGAACCACTCAGAGTGGTATATTTCACGGATGAACTCAGTGGCCAGAAGCCGAGCCACCTCCTCGCCAATTGCCTTTCTCTTCTCCGTGGCGGACCGACGGAGATGCTCCTTAGCAGGTTTTGCCTTTGGGTCGACTCGCAAACGGTGCTCAGCCAGTCCCCTGGATACACCCGGCATGTCAGATGGCTTCCATGCAAAGATGTCCCAGTTCTCACAGAGGAACCGGATGAGCGCTTCTTCCTATTTACTGTCGAGTGTCATTGAGATATGGGTCGGTGACGGTGTCCTAGACTACGGAGTACTCACCACATCGTCTCCCGATCAGTTGGATTGGGCCGAGGACCCCCATGGCCGTTTACTCATGGGCCAGTTCGGACAGCCGAAGTATACACAAGGAAGATTCTACAAGACCTGGTGATCAAGACAAGGACTCCTCCCCCACCGGCGTATTCGGCTAGGACTCTTGTTATCCTAGGCCTCTGGTACATTATATAAACCGAGGCTAGGCTAGTCGATAGATCATTATGAGATTACTCATCATACCTCTAGGGCTTAGACCGCAACATATGATCTCGATGTAGATCAACTCTTGTAACCCCTATACTCATTAAAGTCAATCAAGCAGCATGTAGGGTATTATCTCATCAAGAGAGCCCGAAGCTGGGTAAAATCCTGTGTTCATGTTACCATTGATCTTAAGACGCACGGCTTGGGACCCCCTACCCGAGATCCGCCAGTTTTGACACCGACATTGGTTCTTTCATTGAGAGTTCTGCTGTGTGATTGGAAAAAAAGGATCAATGGCTCGACTGCAGGTCAACTGCGACGTCGGCTTCTTCGTCACCAGCTTGACTGGTCACCTTGGCTTGACCGAGTACTGCGCCCTACCTTCGATCGTCATGTTCGGATGAGGGCCTTCATCAACATCAACTCCGATCTCTATCAAGATCACGGAGGAGTCATCCATGGAGCTCGGGGGCTCAACGTCAACATTGCCCTCGGGCGACCGTGCTATTTTTCTGGACAACAAACTTGTACCCGCCGCCACCGCCTCCTAGAGTGTCGCCTAAATGATTGCTTCGGTGGAATTATGCGGAATTAAATCTACAACAGCCCTACAAAATATCGTCGAGTTCCGATGGAGGAATCTCCGGCAATCTCCGATATACCGGAGCCCCGTTGAATCTGGATGAGAATCTGGATGAGTTTGGAGCGTGGTGTCCAGCATCTAGCTCAGATGTCCTTTGGAAGATGAAACCTTTGATCTGCTGCGGAATTCCTATATCTACCACCTGTCAAAAATTCAGCTCGATCCGACCGTCCAAACTCCGGGAACCTTCCGATTAGTGCGTCACTTTTCGGATATGTTTTCTGCGTGAGAACGAATCCGACCCGAGTTCATTTTCTTTATGAACGAGATTTCAGACATCCTTTTTGAACGAAGTTTTTGTATGGGGTATTGTGTTTTATTCTCAAACACATCCCATTAATATTAAAAGTATTTTTACAATACGATCTTCACCATCGCGCCGGTACCAAACCGGCCCGACAACATCACTCCACGGCGGCCGACCTGTGCTAGACACGTCGTCGCTTTGTTGAGCCGAGCTCAACTTCTTCGGATCATCATCTCGGCCAGCCAAACAATAGTTTGGCATCGCGAAGGATAAATCGTCACCAACATCGCCGCCCCACGGATTACACGGAGTGGGCACACCGGCATCGCCGCACGGTCACTTCATCAAGCCAACATTGACCACGTCACAAGCTACGACCTACATCGGCATGGCCGAACCGTTGTTACATCAAGCTGATGTCCATCACACCGAACTACTTCAACACCTCGGCTGACATGGCAGCTGCAACATCTCCTCACCGACCTGCTCCGTCTCCTCGCCTGGACTGGGGGCTTCGTCATCCCTTCATCAACTTACTTCGGAGACTTTGGCGTCACCGGTCGACCAGCTTCATCACATTAGCTGGACCACGGGCTTTGCCTCGGCGAGCCAACCTTTGCCAGCATCGTCATGCCTTCGCTTCATCACCCACCAGGCAATGGGTGTGCGGATCGAGTCCCAATTTTGGGAGTAACCTTTCTTCGGACCGCTACAACAAATAAACCAAGTCTTATTAATCCTAGCAATTTTTGCTTGTTTGGGTTTATTTTTTCCAAGGAATTATTACTCTGCTTTGTTCCATCATTTATACACAGGTCTATCAAATGGTGGTCGCATTAACGACGGTCGCGTGGTGGTTCGGTCAGTTTCCGTACATAGTTCGGCAAATGCCGTATCCGGAACTTGGCCCGACCTATGAATTTGGGCTTTGCCATGCCTTTACCACATCCCGCCGATGCCCTGCATCGACATTGACCTCGACGCTCAGGCCATATCTCTTTCATTATTTACTTCACTTGTATTAAATAAGTAGAAGAATTTTTTTAATATACATTATTATTTTTATTTTTGGTTTGCACTATTTTATTTGTGCAGCCAATCAACTCAGACTGAGCCGCGCTGTCGCCTCCGTCGACCAAATTGTGTTGTCGCCTTGGCGCGCCGACCTGCTGGACTAGGGGCTTCATCTTCTCGGAGTGCCGAACTCTCTGCTCAGCCACCGTGGGACCAACCCGGGGGCTGGAACCTTGTCCCGCATCAAGCTCGGATCGCGTCATCGATACCGAACACATTAACTAGCTAAGTCGCTTTCATGCTAAAAAACTTTCAGTTTTAAGTTAGTCAAACGCTCAAAGTGCTCTTTCGCTCAACGCCAGTTATCCTATTTGGGCCATACTATCAGCCAGCATGGGGTTGCCACTGAAACCCACAAAATTAAGAACATTGCCAACAGGTCTTCTCCGCAATCAGTCAAAGAAGTCCGCAGCTTCTTAGGTTTGGCCGGCTATTACAGGCGCTTCGACCAAGCATTATACTTTTTTGGCAAAAAGTTGTTTGTGGAAAAATTCCTTGTCATAACTTGGTTTGTGACACACAAATTCAAATACCCCATTTCTTTGGGGCTTCCTTTGTGAAGCCTTTCCTCTTGCATATGATTATACTTGTACGGCTTCGTTCCTTGTTCGTGTATTACGCCACAATATGCACCATATTGACTTAAGTGTTCTGCAAGCTGGGTTGCATGGCTCCTGTGCTTACCCCTACGTTCCCGATTGTTCGGCTAGGGAGTAAAGGGAGCACCTCTGCGATTGTCACGACCGGGTCATTCGAGCTCTGACCTCAGACTGGGTGAAGCCGAAAGCTAGCGCTCTTATTGTTTTCAATCATGGTCGGCACACAACGGAACTCATGAGTACAAAAAATCTATTGCACAAGTCTCACAGTAACAATGAGCAACCAAAGAAAGGTATCGGTGGAGGTACTATTTTCTTCGAAGATGCTTCTTACACTTCGTTAGTAATATAGCATAAGTTCCCTGAGCGCGCTTTGTCTGTTACAGCCTTATGGCTTGATTGCCTGGTTATCGGAAACACCGTCGATATTCTTGACAGGTGGAGTACATAACACTTTTCGGTCCTTGACCGAAGAGGGAGAAGCCGATGGTCGGTTAAGACGCGTTCAAAGTTTGGGTGAACACAGATATGATATAAGTACTTCGGTACATACAATCATTATACATAAAATTCTTTTACCCAAGTAACTTGGGGGCTCTTAAAATTTATATGAGTTGTTTTATAGTAAATGTGTTTTCTTCTTGGTCGTTGCAAAGGGCTGACCCGCGTGAAGTCTTGAGATCAGATGCGTCATGTTAAATCATGATAAAAGCACATTTTTTTCCAATTTTCGGATTGGCACCGAACACTTGATCTTGTTCGGATGTCAAGTTTTTACTGACGTTTTTGGTTTTCCAAGCTTATGGCACTTTGTGTGTTTCCAGCACAAGTCTCGCAGTGCAACCCGGACACCTTTAGGGATTCGGCAAAAACATTCTCGGATATTGCTACATATGCATCGGTTTCAAATTGTGTCTTTGGTCAATAGTTGGGTTGCCCGGCTCCTGTGCTTGCCTCCTATGTTCCGCTTTGTTCGGCTAGCTGTGCAAAGGGAGAACCACTGCGATTGTGCTTCCATCTCGCATGGTTAAGCACCTCAGTGGATAAAGCCGAAAACTGACTGTCACAATAAGCGTAAACTGGTCAGCGATCCGATGACTATGTTAAATGACGGGCCGTTCATAACATTGGCCGAAGTGTTTACGGCTTGACCTCGGCTATCGCCGAACACTAACCGGGGACTCATAGCTAGCTTCCCCATTTTAAAGCTCCTATGACTAAGTGAAAGTTATAAAGCCCGCATATCTGATTGTCTCGTTTCTGCTAACACAACCGCCTTCGGGCACCGAGACGCCAACTAAGGGTTGTCTTGTTATTGCGGAAAAAACTCTGCGTGGTATCTACAAAGGAGTAGAAGCCGACGATGGGCCACTTTCAACAGATAAATGGTGCAACGGAGTCAAAATAAATATATCATCGGCATTTGTATTTAATATACAAGGGCCGCCTTCCGTAATCATTGTTATAAAGCCATAAATATGCATCAATTTGACTTAAGACTTTGGCCAAGCTGGGTTGCCTGGCTCTTGTGCTTACCCCTACGTTCCCGATTGTTCGGCTAGGTGGTAAAGGGAGCACCTCTGTGATTTTTACTACCGGGTCATCCGAGTAAGTACCTCAGACTGGGTGAAGCCGAAAGCTAGCAATCTTAAAGGATCACATTTTTCGGCAACGACGAAAGTGAAAATTTTGGTTCATTAATAAAATAGAGTTCGGGAACTTTCCCTGAACTAAATCCTCAATATTTTCCTCCCACATTGACCGGAGGTGAGGTTTCATGATCATGATAAGCATGACGACCCAAAGAAAGGAACCGATAGCGGGACTATTTTCCTTGGAAGATGTTTCTTACATTATGTAATATAACATATCTCTCTGTGTACCTTTGTTTATAAAACTGTATGGCCGGATTGCCTTGTTTTCCATAAATCTTTGCCCTTATAACGGCTTTATAAAGTAGGAAAACACTCCTCGGCTACTGGCCGAAGAGGTTGAAGCCGATGGTCGGTCAACAAAGTTTTGTACAAAGCGGATCTGAGCATTAATGATGTAATGCACTTGGATACATAGAGTCATTACACATAATTTGTGATTTTACTATGGATATCGATCCTTAATTCGGCCACCCATGTCCGCATTAAGGCTCGGGGGCTACTGGGCTTTGGGCTTATTATTTACAAATATTAAAGGGGCACATCGATCGCCTGATCTGGTGTTGCCACCCGACCAGTGTCTCGGGGGCTACTGCATTTCCTATTCAATGCAGAAAATTCAAAGTGCTTAGGGTTCGGCTTGACCAAACTATGCGCAAATGCGTCTTCGGACAATAATAGGTACCATATGGACCTATCCGGCATCAAGCTAGTATATTACGGCGACTTCTCAAAACCCTCTCTCAAGGGTCCATCTGCCGATCACTATCTCCTCTAAAGTGCATCTCGGAATTTTAGGCCGACGCACACACCTTGAGGGCTATTGGCTACATATCTCATCAGTAAGTAAATTGCATCAATCGGAAATAAAATCCACAAACAATCAGCCCGCAGTCGGGGTGGTGCACCACCTCAGAAGCAGTCCGACATAAAGCTCGGGCGCCAGTGGCTGGCTCCATAGAGGGCATTTCTGGCATTAAGCTTGGCTATACTCCTTCAACTTTTTTGAACCAAGGTGATCTATGACACCTCAAATAAAGTCCGGTGTTAGAGCTCGGATGCAGTCCGGCGTTGGAGCTCGGATACATTCAGGCGTTGGAGGTTGGACACAGTCCGGCATTGGAGCTCGGATACATTCGGGCGTTGGAGCTCGGAAGCAGTCCGGTGTTGGTGCTTGGCTGCAAAAGATACCTCGAATGCAATCTGGCGTTGGAGCTCGGATGCAAGAGGACACTCCTGCCCGGGAATAACTTCAAACCCGAGGTGTGGCATAAAACTAACAAGGCATTGATAAAGGCCGGAAACTTAAAGGGGCTCCTCGGATACCCAACGTGTAAACTCTTCTGATTTACTTCGGCGATCCTCAAGATCGAAGATAAGAAGATTTGTTGAACTAGTTTTCAAGACCGACGACCAAAGATGAAGAACAGTTCGGAAGAATCGAGGAGCGTCCCCAAACTTGAAGACCGGTTCAGGGGGCTACTGACGGTGTCCTGGACTACGGGGTACTCACCACGTCGTCTCCCGATCAGTTGGATCGGGCTGAGGACCCCCATGGACGTTTACTCATGGGCCAGTTCGGACAGCCGAAGTATACACAAGGAAGATTCTACAAGACTTGGTGATCAAGACAAGGACTCCCCCCCCCCACCGGCGTATTCGGTTAGGACTCTTGTTATCCTAGGCCTCTGGTACATTATATAAACCAAGGCTAGGCTAGTCGATAGATCATTATGACATTACTCATCATACCTCTAGGGCTTAGACCACAACATATGATCTCGAGGTAGATCAACTCTTGTAACCCCTATACTCATTAAAGAATCGAGCAGCATGTAGGGTATTATCTCATCAAGAGAGCCCGAAGCTGGGTAAAATCCCGTGTTCATGTTACCATTGATCCTAAGACGCACGGCTTGGGACCCCTTACCCGAGATCCGCCGGTTTTGACATCGACAGTCGGAGCAGCATTGGGGTCGGTCGGGTGAATGTGAACTGGCTTGGTCTCTCCGGCCGACTGAAATGCAGACTCTAAGGCAGGTCTCTTGGCACGCAGCAAATCACTCGGATCTGCATTCTTCTGATACTCCTGAAACTCCACAGCCACCATCTGCTCATCCACTATCTTTGCACCGTCCTGAAGACAATCCTCTGCTCTTTTCTGGTTACCGGAGACCGTTATCATGCATTTGGGGCCAGGCATCTTCAACTTAAGGTACACATAACACGGTCGAGGCATGAAGCTAGCATAGGCAGGTCTGCCCAAAATGGCATGATAAGCACTCTGGAAATCCACAACCTCAAATGTCAACTTTTCCTTGCGGTAATTCTTCTCATCGCCGAAAACCACATCAAGAGCGATTTAGCTGAGTGAATCGGCTTTCTTTCCTGGGATGACTCCGTGGAACCTCATATTGCTCTCGCTGAGTTTGGACATCGGAATGCCCATTCCTTTGAGAGCCTAAGCGTACAGGATATTGAGGCCACTGCCACCATCCATCAGAACTTTGGTCAGTCGAGTGCCCCAAACGACTGGGTCAACCACCAGCGCCTGCCGCCCGGGGGTAGCAACTCGTGGCGGGTGATCATACTGGTCGAATGTAATAGGGGTTTTCGACCACTTCAAATACTTTGGCTTTGCTGGAGCAACCATGTTTACCTCTCTATTAATGACCTTCAGTCGACTTCTGCTCTCGACATCAGCAAAAATCACCAAGGTGGCATTAACATGGGGATATCCATCGTCCTCTTCTTCCTTGTCTTCCTCCTTATCAGAATCCTTATCCTTCTCACTAGGCTGGCCTTTCTTCTGGAAGCTCTGAATCAGGAGTCGACACTGTCGAGTGGTATGCTTGGGGAGGATCAGATTCCCCTCCTCGTCTTTCTTAGTGTTTATACGACACGACAGATCAAGCACATCATTTTTGTCTTGATCCTTCACCTTCTTAGGATTCCAGGGCCCCTTGGGCTTCCATTTGAACTTCCCTTGATTCAACACTGCTGCCTCGGCAGGTCCGACTGCCTCAGCCTTTCATTTCTGCTTCCAACTGGAATTTCCTCCTCCGGTGTCCTAGGCGACTGACTTGTGTTTGCCGCTCTAGAGTCGGTCTTCTTCTTCGCCGTTAGCATATTTTGTGGCAAGCTCCATCATCTGAGTCAGGGACATATCTCCGGTCCGATCGAATTTTAGATTGAGCTCCCTGTAACGAATGCCTTCTTTAAAGGCATAGACTGCTTGGTGATCTGACACATTTTCCACTGTGTGGTGTAGAGTGATCCATCTCTGGATATAATATCTCAAGGTTTCATTCGGTTTCTGCATGCAATGCTGCAATTCTAGCAAACCAGCAGGTCTCTTGCATGTGCCCTCAAATGTTCTGGTAAACACTCGGGACGACTCATCCCAACTCAAATGCTCCCAGGGGCCAGCTGATTCAACCAGGCCCTGGCAGAACCTTCAAGCATCAAAGGGAGGTGCTTCATAGCCACCTCATCGTTGCCGCCTCCAATGTGCACAACCACTCGGTAATCTTCAAGCCAAGTGTCGGGCTTTGACTCTCCCGCGAACTTACTGACACCAGTCGCCAATATGAAGTTGTGAGGAATCTCAGCCGCCCTGATGGCTCTTCCGAAACACTCGGGACCAGACACGTGGACCCTGCTTCCGCTGGGCCTGTCTCTATCTAGCCCCTCTCTGTATGCTCTGTTCCGGTCAACCAAACCCTGAACAAGGACTAACCTTGCATCAAACCCAGGCTCTCTTGGGTCGACTGGAACTCTGCGGTCATTACCATACGGACGCCTATCATCATACCGCCAGGGCGCGTACGACCTGCTCCTCGAAAGGGGTGAAGGCACTCGACGACAATTGTCGTGAGCATATTTAAGATCATACTCCTCATGAGCTCTTCCCGGGTGCTGGTCTCGCCAGCGATTGCGGTCTTCGCGCCACAAAGGTGACCCAGGACTGTGTGCTGACTGAACAGTGTCCGCCTTGGCTGATCTGCTGTGAATTCTGTTCTACGACTGGGACACGGTGGAGTTTTGGTCTCCCGCTTCTTGGAGCAGGGCCGTGATCTGTTCCAGGCCCCTCCCAGCCTCTGAACGTGATGGTTGAATGGACTCCATGATACGTGCAGCAGTAGCAGCAAGATTCTGGATCGGTGTGCAGAATACCTGAGTTTCTGGTGGAAACAACTATCATGGACATCAACTGGAGTTGGTAACCAATCGACGAGCACGTTCGTCGAGAGATTGTTGGAGATTCTCGAAATGAGTGCGCTCAGCCGGCATGGCTAGGCACACTATCTCCAAGGCCCGAGCCTCGGCGGTCTCCCCTATGATGGGGGTCTGGAGAGCCTCCACGTTGCGGCGGTGCAGCTCCTCCCTCTGCTGTGAGTTGAGAGGTTGGGGCCGATATTCTTCGTGGTCGAATGACGAGCCATTGCCGCTGCCGTCGGCGCTGCTACGGCGAAAACCAGGCGGGCTGCGATGGGTATCAACCATAAGGACTTCTATCGCGGGGTCACAACTCCTGCTCTAGGAAAGTGAGTCTGTGAGGTCAGTAGATGGGTCGACTGGACCGCAGTGAAATATGTCGGGCTCGATTGCCGTGACTTGGGGGGTGGACGCCTGCTGAGCCACCGCGTGCTTCACCCATCGCTAGAGCGGCGATCGACCAGATAGCTTGCAGCGGCGTCCAGCAGAGTGAGAAGATGATGCGGGGACCGACTGGTACAAAGTCAACGGCTGCTGAAGGAGGACGCCGCGGACACTCGCGCGGAAGTACGACGAACCCCGGATCGGCAGAGCCTCGACGTCAAGGGGGGGCCTCCTGGAGCCAGGCGGAGTCATCGGCGACGAAAGTGAGCGCGCCGAGTCGGAACTCGCGGCCCACGACCAAACTGCCATCGGAAACCATGTTGATGAAGATTGAAGAAAATGCAACCTCGCCGGAAGTCGCTAAGACGCTTTGCCCCAAGGTGAGCGCCAACTGTCGTGGTACTAAGACTGATAGTAAGAATAGGGTGTATGTATGAGGAGGCAAGGTCCTAGCTACGGTGAGATTGTACACAAGTGTTTACGAGTTCAGGCCCCTCTCAAAGGAGGTAAAAGCCCTACGTCTCGGTGCCCTGAGGCGGTCGACTGGATTATAGTGTGTGTTATAGGGGGTGCGAACCCTTGTGCCAGAGGAGGGGGTGGCTTATATAGAGTGCGCCAGGACCCCAGCCATCCCCCATTACAAGGAGTTCAATGTACATTAAGACGGGGCGTTACTGGTAACGCCATCTATAAAGTGTATTCGATGACCTTAAACACTACGGAGTGAACGCCTGACCGTTGCTATCCTTAGTGGCTCCTGGCCTTCTTTGGTCGACTGGTCTTCTGTATATTCGAGTGACTGTAGGAGTGAGAGGTATCTGAGTGAGATGATTGGTCGAGTGGATTTCTTCTAGGGTAGTGACCTTGGGTAGGGCGTATAGGTCAGGCCTATGACCCTACCCTAGGTCCATGGCATCATCAGGCGTTGTCGTGTAGAAGTGGATAATCACCAAGTAATCATCGTTGTCAAGCTTGAAATGGGCACTCTCCAATGTCGCACCGTCTCGTGATTCCTTCAAAAGGAGCAAATAGAACAAACACTTGGAAAAACAAATGCGATTAGTGTTAGAGCAACACCAAGCATTCAAGATGTGATTCACCAAACAAGTGACGTCATCAAGCATAGCATATGGTGTGACAAGGGAGTGTGTCATGGCATGTGAGCACATAAATTGGGCACATGGAAAAGCAGCATGGAAAAAATCATGCAAAGGTGAGGTAAAGATGCTAATATGTGGGACAAGTAAACAAGCATCTACCTCAATGTTATAGCAAGCATGCATAAGACTCTCAATGAACGGTTTATGGTAGGCATAAGAGTCATTCACAACACCCAAGAAGATGATATGACTAAACACATGCGCCAAGTGCAAGACAATCCAAGCATAATGTGCATAGGGTGTAGTGAAAATCGAGTGGCACTCAACACAATAGAAAGAGCAATTGTTCATCATGTGTGAGGCAATCAAGGCAAGCATGTAGCAATCAATTGAACATGGCATATGTGAAAGCATGACATTGTTGCAACCAAACATGTGATAGGAGCAAGTAATCCAAGAATTGGATGCAACACACAAGTCATATATATCATGATGCATGGAAGTGTGAAAATGGCAAGCCAAAGCAAGATCTCTAACAAGTGCACAATCAATTGGTCCAAGATGACCAATAAGTCTCATGGTGCAAGCAACACAAGTAGTATGGTCCTCAATATCCATGCTCAAGAAAGAAGTCACCTTGAAGGCGTGTCCTTGTGCATTCTTCACAATGCCGAACACAAGCAAGTGCGATGTAGAAGCGTTGTGATCAAAGGTGGTTCGCTCTCAAGAGCCCGGATGGTCAACTCACGTGAAGTGGAAGTCGAGACAAAATCCAAGTATCCTAGACATGCACACAACAACACAAAGAATGTATGTGCATGGTAGATAAACACATCATCCACCATGATGGTTCTCTGCTCTTGCACATAACCGTTAGAAGCACAAGTGTATGAATAATAAGATGCAACAATGGCTATATTCATGACACTAGGTATATGATGCAAAGAAGTAAGACAAGCAATCATAGTAATCAAGTCGTGCAAGCTAGTAGTGCGAAGATGCAACATACTAGAAGAAATCATTGCAATCATGTCATGTGAGCAAATAATAGGCATAGGTAATGCACGTGACATATCGCAAGCACGAACAGAAAGCAAGATCATAGTATCATCATAGGCATATGGCACAAAGCAAACATGGCAATAACCAGTGATATCTCCACCAAGCTTGCAAATACACATACAAGTACTAGAATCAATCATCATGTGTAATGCAAAGCATGGGTCACAAATGCATGGCAAAGGTATAGGGATGAGTACTTCATGCAAAGTGAACATGGCAAGATGGGCATAGAATATGTAATGTACAATAACCCGTAGCTAAGTGAGAGCCATGTAGAAGAAATGCGTGAAGATTTTGCGCGAAGAGGGCGGTGGGAAAGGCAATCCATGGGATCCCAAGTCATCATTGCTCTCTAGAGCTCGTTTTGTCAACTCGTGGGATTGCGAGGTTGACAAGTATTCATGGGTACCTACACAAAAGAGACACAAACCAAAGAAAGTGTGTGTGTGGTAAATGTACACATCATCCATCATGATATGTATGTGCACGTGTGAGTTAGTACAAGATAAGCATCGCTCAAAGAAATTTGAGGCATGGTAGAGAAATATGTCATCCATCATGAAAGAATAGTTGTTATGTATGACACGATTGTGACACAAATTGAGAATGCAAGTATATGGCACATCACTAGCATGTTATGCATGGGGAGAATATGGTGCACACAAGTAGTGGGATCATGCAAAGTATGGGATGGGTCAAAATCTCCTAATATGGGTGAGGAAACTATGGGGGTATCCTCATGAGCAATAGCGGAAACATCATATGGAGAAAATGGATAACATCTGAAACAATGCATATTCGAAGCTAGGTGTTCATGGCATGGCATATGAGATAAATGATGCAAAGGGAGCATATCAATATCATCACAAGAAAAACAAATGTCAATAACCATGGGCTTGTCATCTATGACATATGTGCAAATTGGGTTTATGTTGATGGCATATGCATAGTCACTATGAAGAGATTGCAAATATGACATATGGTTGATCTCATGCATAGAATATGACAAGTCAAGAGGATTGTCAAACATGATGTGACCTAGAGAATTGTCACAAGAAATCCTATGTGACATGGCATCACATCTAATAGACTCCACATGGCAATCATCAAACTCATCATAAATGGGTAAATCATCGCATGGGGAAGTCGAACTAGCATGAAGCATGACAATAGGTGGATCAACATCATGCAAGCAATCAATGCCAAGAATGTCCACTAGTGGGACTAGAGCATCACCTTCACCTATGTTACCTTGTTTATTCCACTCAAGTGGTGTAGGTGAGGTGGAAAAGACCAAATAGTGGTCATCATCTTCATCTTGATGGAACCATGTGGGGGTGCATCATATTCCACCATGGCCATCGTCTTGTCCATAGGAAGGACGAAGTCATCGCGGATCGGTGCATCATCATATATGGGACCTAGCACCAAATGAGAAGACACAATGGAGGTAGAGGTTAAGTTGTTAGAAATCGAAATGGCCTCACATGCCCTATCAACTACCTCACTCTCTCTATGTGGTGGTGGCTCACTCACTCCCTCAAGGTAGGTGCACTCAATGTCACATATGGTGGAGTCACTCAAATCACTCAAGTGGTGGTGGTGGTGGCTCTCCTCACATGGGAATTAGGGCAACTCGTCATATATGGGGCTAGTGGTGAAGTAACTCTCACTCTCAATAAGGTGGCACAAGTCACTCAAGTCATCATACGTCGCCGTGGTGGAAGGGAAAATCCCATGCTCAACCATATCATCGTCGTTGCCGTGGATGAAGGCCGAAGATGGCACATCATCGCTCCCCTCCATGACCGAAGGGAAAATCCCATGCTCGACCATCTCGTCACCGTCTCCATGGATGGCCTTGAGAACACTTGGCGAAGATGCCAAAGTGGTGGTAGTAGTCGTAGCTCCGTCTTGTTGGTACTCGTCTTGCGGTCTTCTCTTGTGCTCATGAAGTTTGGCCGTAGCTTGATGTAGAGCCTTTTGGGACCTGTAGGCGTACGCATCGTGAGCATCTTCATCTTGATGGTGTTGTAGTGCTTGAGCTCGATGACTTTTCGAAGATTGGCCACTTGAGCGTCACCGCCTTGAAGATGACGAAGGGGAAGAAGACTTATGGTTGGCCCACACGTGTCGGATGTCATCCAATTGTGCCGCCAACTTGGTGTCGATGTAGTCCCTTGTCCGTGCTTCGCTTTGGTGAATGTCGACGGTGAGTCGCTCAATGCCTTGCATTGCTCGTTGTAGTCCGAAGGTGGACATTTTGGTGATGTAGTTGTTAGCATTGTCGTTGTCGTGGAAGACCGGAGATGAAATTCCTTGCCTGTCCATCACAAGACTCGAGCAAATGTGAGTGGAAGAAAGGAAAGAACTAGACCAAATGTACCTTTCCAATGTTGAAGATGGATCGATGATCACTCAATAATTTAACAAGGAAATAGCACAATTGGTACCGAATCTTGTCAATTCTCACACCTACACAAGTAAGGCTTATGGTGGAGCTCGGTGAGGATAGTGGCACAAAAATTTGATGAAAAATGTTAGCAAGAGTCAATAATGTTGGAAAAAGATTCACAAATTCGCAAGTGAAACAAGTAGGCCAAGAGCAATATGTGGCACACGGAAACACACACACGGATAGATAAATGGGGTCGTGCAACCAAGGAATGAGCACAAAATGTGGAATCCACGAAAAATGCTCGTGTTGCACAACTCAAGAGAGACGCTAGCACGATTGCTCAATAGGCGGATACGACACTTGTGCACGACCTATAAGATGCAAAATGTATGAGCCTTCTATCCCAAGTATGCTATGTGTATGATGTTCCCGGTGTTCTTCTCAAGATGATCCAAGATGATCGGATATGACAATCTTATGTGCAATGTGGTATGATGCTATGGCTCTTGCTCACAAGCTTATTTGATCTCTTTTTGCTTAAAAGCTTATTATTATTTTTTCTTTCTTTTGTATGGCCACTTATGCGAATGCACAAACCAAGATAGCAATTGTGTATATGCGGGAACAATCTTGTGACACAAGGGATGATATGATGATACCAATATGATATGGTATGTATGCAATGGGAGGTACGGATCACTAATGTGCACAAGTAACATTACCGGCAATACACAATGGCTAGTCTCGATAGGCAAGTGACGCAAAATGGGCTAAGGGGTTAACAATGTAATGGCAAGAATGTACAATGAGGGGATACCATGATACCAAGGTGATATGGAGGTTACTGTTCTTGCTTATGGTTAGGTTGTCAAAATGGTGAAGCGGTCGATGTCGAATCCTTGTCGAAGGTGAGCGGCAGTGTTGTTGATGTTGAACCGTTCCTAGTTAGCCGAAACACCCTAGGAAACAGAAAAAAACCACAAACTCCAAATCTCCAAGGAAAATGTCAAATGGTGGTAGTGGAATGTGTAGGTGGTTCCGGAGTTAGCAATGCGGAAGTGGTGGTGGTGGTTGATGATGAAGCAACCGTCCCTAAGTAGCCGAAACACCTTAGGAGACTCAAGTCACCACTCAAGCAACCACAAATGCTATATGGGACGAAAAGGGTTATGTGGCGGAAAGCTATGGTGGTTTTGTGGATTATATGGTGGATGGCCTATGCAAAGATGCCAAAATGCCAAATTTTTGATGGAGTCAAATGGTGTTGGAACCTATCTATATGGAACGAGGATGTCAATAGCTATCCAACGAGCTAAAGAACGTCAAAATCGGACTGTGGGAGCGAAAGTTATGGCCGAAATCATTTTGATCGGTGAGCTGGAACTGGGAGGTGCGGGTGCCCGGGGGTGGAAGGTGCGGGCACCCGGGGTGGTCAGCGAGGTTGGGAGGAGAAGATGGCCCAGGGTGCGGGTGCCCGAGGGTAAGGGCTGCGGGCACCCGGGGTGGCCAGCGGGGATGCACGGGGGGTCCGGGTGCCCGGGGTTTGAGGTCCGGGTGCCCGGGGGTCGCGGATTTGGGCGGAAATTCGTGGGAAAAAGGGAGAAATTGGTGGATTTCGTGGAGGGAAAGGTGGAGATGGATGGGGGGAAGGCCAGATCCACTTGAAACCAAGCAAATCCATGGATCAAATCCAACAAAACTTCAACAAACCAATAAATCACAAAAAAAAATTGGGGCTATTTTTGGTGGGGAATTTTCGAAATTGGGGAAGAACACACAAAATTAGGCTAGAAAAACAAAGAGGGGAGGCTCCAATTTCGTGATCAACATGGCTTGTGATACCAAGATGTTGTAGGGTGGAATCCTAGATAGAGATCTTTCACGAATTGGAGGGGAAATCCCCAAGAACACGAAGAACACGAAGAACACAAGAGAGGGGAAACACTCAAATTGACTAGATCCAATCACACACAAGAGATTACAATGATTCAAGGACAACAAAGGAAAGATACAAGGTAGCTAGTTCATCCCAATCCTATGAGGAAAGAGGTCTTGATGATCCTATGATGGGGATCTTTCCCTAGATGGGGTCTTGATATCCACAAGAGGATCTTCTTCCTTAGGAGGTCATGATCTCCATGAGGAGGAAGATGAGCAAAGCTCTCTCTTTGTCTATCAAATACTTTGCTATCCCTCTAAATGAACTAGGTGGGGGGTACTTATAGTCTAGGGGGGAAATAGGAGGGGGAGAGGGTTACAAGGGCAAAATCCCCAACTTGCAAGCAGGCATATTCGGAGTCGTCCGGGCACCCGGGGCAAAGGGGGCCGGGCACCCGGACCGGTCAGAGGTCGGGGCTATAGGTGGCCCGGGCACCCGGGGTTGCTCCAAGCGTCTGTAGGGAGGAGGCAGGGCACCCGGGGGTCCAAGGCCCACGCACCCGGGGTAGCTCCAGGCAGGCGGTGATGGGGGGCGGGCACCCGGGGTTGGTGGCCCATGCACCCGGGCGGGGTTGGGCTGCTCCCAGCAGCTGGGCCGGGCACCCGGGCGGCCACCACCAGTGCCAACAAGGGGACGGGCACCCGGGGCCTTCCAGGCCAGGCTCCCGGGGTGCTTAGGGGCTGTTCCCTGCCGGCCGGCCGTGCACCTGGGGCCAGTGGAGGCCGGGCACCCAAGAGGCCAGTGCCTCCGCGTCTTCGTTCCCTTCTCCTTCCTTCTCCTTGGGTGCTTGGGTCTCCATCCTTGCTTCCTTGCCATGATCTCCGAAGTACCTGAGAATGCATAATGTGTCCATTTGAGGTAGAGTCCGACTCTCGATTGAATTTGAGTGGAGCTCGAACAGGAAGGAGTTCACCTCGTTCTCGATGGCGCGCGCACGAGCTCTCGTAATAGATTCTCTCTGTGCTTGCGGTGGTCGTGCGACATCCATGGTGATAGTCGAGGGATGCTCCGCATCACTTCATGTCTCTCAACACGGGCATTTGCTTGAAATATTAACTTCAACTCTTGGAACATCTCATATTCTCCCTGACGTTCAAAACATTTTTGAAGTCCCGATTCTAAGCCGTAAAGCATGGCACACTGAACTATCGAATAGTCCTCAGCTTTGCTCTGCCAGACGTTCTTAACATCATCAGTAGCATCTGTAGCAGGCCTGGCACCTAGCGGTGCTTCTAAGACGTAATTCTTCTGTGTAGCAATGAGGATAATCCTCAAGTTACGGACCCAGTCCATGTAGTTGCTGCCATCATCTTTTAACTTAGCTTTCTCTAGGAACGCATTAAAATTCAAAGGAACGATAGCATGGTCCATTGATCTACAACAACATAGACATGCAAAATACTATCAGGTACTAAGTTCATGATAAATTAAAGTTCAATTAATCATATTACTTAAGAGCTCCCACTTAGATAGACATCCCTCTAATCATCTAAGTGATTACGTGATCCAAATCAACTAAACCATGTCCGATCATCACGTGAGATGGAGTAGTTTTCAATGGTGAACACCACTATGTTGATCATATCTACTATATGATTCACGCTCGACCTTTCGGTCTTAGTGTTCCGAGGTCATATCTGCATATGCTAGGCTCGTCAAATTTAACCCGAGTATTCTGCATGTGCAAAACTGGCTTGCACCTGTTGTATGTGAACTTAGAGCTTATCACACCCGATCATCACATGGTGTCTCGGCATGATTAACTATAGCAACGGTGCATACTCAGGGAGAACACTTGTACCTTGAAATTTAGTAAGGGATCATCTTATAATGCTACCGACGTTCTAAGCAAAATAAGATGCATAAAGGATAAACATCACATGCAATCAAAATATGTGACATGATATGGCCATCATCATCTTGTGCTCATGATCTCCATCACCGAAGCATTGTCATGATCTCCAACATCACCTGTGCGACACCTTGATCTCCATCATAGCATCATTGTCGTCTCGCCAACTATTGTTACTACGACTATCGCAACCGCTTAGTGATAAAGTAAAACAATTACATGGCGATTGCATTGCATACAATAAAGCGACAACCATATGGCTCCTGCCAGTTGCCGATAACTTTGTTACAAAACATGATCATCTCATATAATAATTATATCACATCATGCCTTGACCATATCATATCACAGCAAGCCCTGCAAAAACAAGTTAGACGTCCTCTACTTTGTTGTTGCAAGTTTTAGGTGGCTACTATGGGCTTCTAGCAAGAACCATTCTTACCTACGCATCAAAACCACAATGATTTTTCATCAAGTGTGTTCTTTTAACCTTCAACAAAGACCGGGCGTAGCCACACTCGATTTAACTAAAGTTGGAGAAACAGACACTCACCAGCCACCTATGTGCAAAGCACGTCGGTAGAACCAGTCTCGCGTAAGCTTACTCGTAATGTCGGTCTGAGCCGCTTCATCCAACAATACCGCCAAATCAAAGTATGACATGCTGGTAAGCAGTATGACTATTATCGCCCACAAGTCTTTCTGTTCTACTCGTGCATATAACATCTACGCGTAGACCTGGCTCGGATGCCACTGTTGGGGAACGCGGTATTCAAAAAAATCCTACGATCACGCAAGATCTATCTCTAGCTGATGTATAGCAATGAGAGGGGAGAGTGTTGTCTACGTACCCTCGTAGACCGAAAGCGGAAGCGTTATGACAGTGCGGTTGATGTAGTCGTACGTCTTCACGATCCGACTGATCCTAGGACCGAAGGTACGACACCTCCGCGATCTGCACACGTTCAGCTTGATGACGTCCCACAAACTCTAGATCCAGCTGAGGTCGAGGGAGAGATTCGTCAGCACGATGGCGTGGTGATGGTGATGATGAAGTTACCGGCGCAAGGCTTCGCCTAAGCACTACGACGATATGACTGAGGTGTGTAACTGTGGAGGGGGGCACCGCACACGGCTAAAACAATTGTCAACTTGTGTGTTTATGGGGTTCCCCCTCCCCCGTATATAAAGGAGGGGAGGAGGAGGCCGACGGCCAACAAGGGGCGCGCCAAGGGGGAGGACTCCTACTCCTAGTAGGAGTAGGTCTCCCACCTTTCCTAGTCCAAGAAGGAGAAGAGGGGAAAGAGGAGAGGAAAGAAGGAAGGAGAGGGGGGCGCCACCCCTTCCCTTGTCCAATTCAGACTAGGCAAGGGGGTGCCCGCCACCTCTAGCCGGCCCTTTCTCTTCTCCACTAAGGCCCACTAAGGCACATTAATCCCCCGGGGGGTTCCGGTAACCCTCCGGTACTCCGGTTTTATCCGAAACTTCTCCGGAACACTTCTGGTGTCCGAATATAGTCGTCCAATATATGAATCTTTATGTCTCGACCATTTCAAGACTCCTCGTCATGTCTATGATCACATCAGGGACTCCAAACAATCTTCGGCATATCATATCACATAAACTCATAATACCAATCGTCATCGAACGTTAAGCGTGCGGACCCTACGAGTTCGAGAACTATGCAGACATGACCGAGACACGTCTTCGGTCAATAACCAATAGCGAAACCTGGATGCTCATATTGGTTCCTACATATTCTACTAAGATCTTTATCGGTCAAACCGCATAACAACATACGTTGTTCCCTTTGTCATCAGTATGTTACTTGCCTGAGATTCGATCATCGATATCATCATACCTAGTTCAATCTCGTTACTGGGAAGTCTCTTTACTCGTTCCATAATACTTCATCCTGCAACTAACTCATTAGTCACAATGCTTGCAAGGTTTATAGTGATGAGCATTACCGAGAGGGCCCAGAGATACCTCTGCGATACACGAAGTGACCAATCCTAATCTCGATCTATGCCAACCCAACAAACACCTTAGGATACACCTGTAGAGCATCTTTATAATCACTCATTTACGTTGTGACATTTGATAGCACACAAAGTGTTCCTCCGGGAGTTGCATAATCTCATAGTCCGAGGAACTTGTATAAGTCATGAAAAAAGTAGTAGCAATGAAACTGACACGATCATAATGCTAAGCTAATGGATGGGTCATGTCCATCACATCATTCTCCTAATGATGTGATCTCATTCATCAAATGACAACACATGTCTATGGTTAGGAAACATAACCATCTTTGATTAACGAGCTAGTCAAGTAGAGGCATACTAGGGACTATATGTTTTGTCTATGTATTCACACATGTACTAAGTTTCCGGTTAATACAATTCTAGCATGAATAATAAACATTTGTCATGAATTAAGGAAATAAATAATAACTTTATTATTGCCTCTAGGGCATATTTCCTTCACAGAGGATGATCCGACCGACGGTTGGGCCATGCCGGAGAGCTTTGTGACCATGCAGATGCCGGTGGTCGACGTGTGTGACTCGCCGCAGCTCGTTCGGGCCCGGATGAGCACGGGCTCCGGCAGTTCCCGGGCCGCCCTCGACATGTTCGACGGAATGACCGAGCAAGAGTCGGTGCGTTTTCTTTGCTCTTGTCCGATTAGATTTTAGCATAGACCAGTAGTTCATTTCGCTCATGATGAATGCATGTAAACTATAATCATGTAGGAGGCATTCTTGTCGAACATGATCAATGAGAATGAAGACCGGACCGAAATGGAGTGTGAATTGGAGACCACCACCACATTTGAAGTTGGGACAACATCTGATCCCAATCTGAGAAAGAAGAAGAAGAAGACCAAGACGCCAAAGGCAAGAGGTCCGACATTCTCAAGATTTGAGGGCATCTTGTTGGTCAAATCTTGGTTGGCCACAATGAGGGATCCAATATGCGGCACCAAGCAAAAGGGGAACACCTATTTAACGAAGATTTGGAAGGGGTATCACGAGCAAGAGGAGTATGTGGAGTCGTGTCCCATCGTGACCACTCGCAATGTGGAATCTCTCCAACATTGTTGGGGGATCATTCAAGGGGAAGTGAACAAGTACGTCGGCTACTACTCACAAGTGACCAAATGCCCTCAAAGTGGGATGGGAGTAGCAACTCACGTAAGCTCGATTGCCTCATCTTGTCGTCCATTGCATATGCTTCTTGTGTTTGCATTCTTGTGCTCATACATATGTTGTTTGCTAGACGGCGGTGGTGGCCACTTTGTATCACGAGGTGGAGAAGAAGCCATTTGCTTTTAGCCATAGTTGGATCATATTGAATGGCAAGCCGAAGTGGAACAAACTTATGGCCGACCTCAAGTCCGGTAAGAAGAGGAATGATGGCTCAAACTCCAACCAATCAATTGGTTTGGATGATGAAGAGGACAATGTTGTCGTGACAAATAGAAAAGCCAAATGTGCCAAAGGACAACCTCCAAGTCATGGGAAACAAGTGAGAGAAGGCACGTGCCTCTCGTGATGCCGCGGCTACCAAAAGGTCGTCCACATGGAAAGGCATTTTTTCGGTGAGGGAGAACAAGGAGGAGAGGTACAAGCTCATGTTGGATGCGCAAAAGGAAGGATGGAGTGGGACCAAAAGAGGGCGGAGAAGAAGCTGGAAATTGAGAGGGAGAAGATCAAGTGGAGAAGCAACAAGTGGCGATCAAATGGGAGCTCGAGAAGGCTAAGACATTTGGTGACATAGAGCTTGAGAAGGAGAGGTTGCAACTCGCACGGGACGCGGAAGATGTGATGATCATGTTGGCGGATGAGACCCTCTTGGATGAGCATGCGAAGAAGTGGCTTGCGGACAAGAAGGAGATCAACGGCCGTAGGGAGTACAAGGCAGCGAGGGCAGCTGCGGCCCGGATGCAGGTGGAGGAGGCGGTCCGGATGCAGGCGGAGCAGGCAGCCCGGCTGTAGGCGGGGGAGGCTGCCCGGATGCAGGCAGAGCAGGACGCATTCGCCTGGAGTAGGACGGCTTTCGCTCAGAGCAGGCGCCCAGCCAGTGATCCGAGGCCATCCGTCACGCTGAGACATTGATTTCATTTTGCTATGTTCGGTTTGTTGAACTATGATTTGTTTTGCTTTGTTTCGAACTTTGGCATTCGGACCGTTTGTACCGTATGATCGACATGTATAGATTGTATGGATTTGAGGATCGAAATTTGCGGTATGTGAATGTGCGACGCGACATTTAAAGGGTGCCCATTAAGTGCCAGCAGACGCAAGCTGGATTTACCAAGTTCGGCTGTAGATGCTCTTACTGGCATGTGTTTTTGGTTCTTGCGACCAAAGAGGCCATTCCTCATGTTTTTTTTAACATGAGGCCATTCCTCATGTTGTGAGTAGTTTTGAGTATAAAACAAATACCCCACCCTTGCCAAGTGGTACGAACGCCCACATCTGGAAACAATTTGGATTACATTGCATAGTCTACCATCATTTTTCTAAACAAAAAAACATAGGGCCGGTGCTGGGATCAGCTATTAACTATTAAGAAAACTAATAGAGTAGCATTTCCCATGCCAAACAGCGTACGTACAGGTACCGAGCAAAAGTCAGCTGCGTCCGTACTCCAATAACGCATCGACAACAGTATAAAATTATATTATCGACGACGCATCTAGAACTAAAACCAAATTAATCCTTATGATTGGGAAACATCATGATACATGCACCGATTGTGATAGCCGCGGCGGTTTTAGCTAACCATTTTCTTATAATTGAGAGAGCATCCATCACAATGGTACCGCAGAGAGCACTGGGACGTACGTACAGAGAGAATATTTTCTTATCATTTGTAGTGGCGAACTCAACAGAGAGAGTATATATTTTATAACTTCTCAAGTGTATGTGTATAAGCAAGAATATTTTGCCATGCACGCCAAGTTTCAACGAGCCCTGGAATCGCTTTCTTCTTTCTCCCTTGTGCTAAACGGAAGTCCGGCGAAAAATCTCTCCCTGATCGGCCAGAGCATCGGGGAGGATACTCGCCACGGAAGATGCTGTGAGAAAACGTCGTCCGGCGCACAAAGTTGCTGCGGCGTCGACGACCTCTTTTTCTCTGTTGATTTTGACCATTTCGCCGACGACGAAGGCGGCGACGGGACGGGACGTCGGGGTCGGGGAGGATATAGTCGCAAAGTACGTGCTTAGTGGAGCCGGCGGCCATTACCGACCAGGCTACGGATAGAGCTCGATCTGCGTTTTTAATCTGGTGGCTCATGGCGATGGCGTAACGATTTATATTCCGTTGAGTTGAGGTTTCACACCCCGTTGCTCTTCGCCGGTACGGTTGGGTACGGTCGATCCAGTTAACGAGCACTTCTTGTCCATTATCATATCTTCTGATGTGATTTTTGCAAAAGTATGTACTCCCTCGAATCCATATGACACTAGTTTAGTATACAGTTGATATTAATTGACATTATTGGTTTAGTACAAAGTTACAACTTTATACTCCCTTTGTTCCTAAATATAAGTCTTTTTAGACATTTCAAATGGACTACAACATACGGATGTATGTAGACATATTTTGAGTGTAGATTCACTCATTTTACTCTGTATGTAGTCACTTGTTGAAATATTTAGAAAGACTTATATTTGGGAACGGATGAAGTACTAAACCAGTGTCAACTTTATACGGACATTGAAAATATGCCAGACATGATGCTGTAGCACAAATAAATGTTTAAACGTATATTAGGTATATTAGGTATATGTTGAAATATTTAGAAAGACTTATATTATTTAGAAAGACATGATGCTGTAGCACAAACAAATAAATGTCACTTGTTGAATAATATGCCAGACATGATGGTCAGAATTACAACCGTTACGGTGAGTGGGGAGATGACGGATATGATGCTTATGGTGAGGGGCTGCACCGTGGATCTTCATCCGGTGGCGGCCATGGTTACAACCGGTACAATGCTGAGGACACTCGACATTTTCAAGGTCCACCCGGTAATTTTGTGGAAGGTGTTGCCGGACCCAGGGATCGTTTCCGTGGTGGCTACCGTCGTGGGGGGAGAGGGAGACGACCACCGCCGCCTCGACATTACCCACCGCCACCGCCACCTGCTGCAGATATGGCCTCGGAGGAGGTGCTCGAGCATTCAGCTGAGGGGGTGGGAGACCCATCCAAGTTACCCGCGGCAGTAGTGGACGCGGTTCGGGCTCTGGCAGCAGTGCATGTTCCGGTGTCTACTGGAGGTGCCAAATCTAGGGACGGCGTCTGATAAAGGACCGGAAAAAGAGGAGGGCGAAAAGCTCTCTAAGTGGGCAATTAAGAAGAAAATGTTGCCTTGCTATAGATGTGGTGAACCGGGTCACTTCGTGGCAGAGTGTACGAATGAGCTTTGTGATTATTGTCTTTGCTCCTAACATGTGACCGGGGAATGCCCTCTTCTCTCCGGTCCTAAGCCTGGCATTAACATTTTTGGGATCTGCTGTAAGGAGTTGATGTTTTTTGAGACACCGGAGGTGGATCCTCTACCGCAGATGGTTGAGAGTTCCTTCCCGGCAGTTATCAGAGTTATTCATGGACAGTTGACCGAGGCTCGGATCGTCAGACAGCTACGTGAGTTAGTACCGGGTAATTATCAGTGGCACCTGGAGCAATTAGAAGGTCAGTCTTATAAGGTTGATTTTCCCACTAAAGAGGATCAGATGCATTTTCTTAAGTGGGGTTTATGCAGAGTTACGAGCACAAACATTGTTATCGCTTTCGACGAGTGGAAGCAGGAGGAACCTGAGGGTACACCTTTGGAGAAGGTGTGGGTTCGCTTCTATGGCGTGCCACCTAAATTTGTAAAACATTTTCTGGTTGCTTGGAGCTTGGGTGTGTTGATCGGTAAGACATAAAAGGTTGACATGCCATTCACACGCACACATAACGTTGTGAGGCTATTGGTCAGTGTTGCGAGTATTGAGCATATACCAGATGTAGTCAGATGGACATATGCTGGAGTCACTTATGTCTTAGAGCTTGAGATCGAGGATACTGCAGTTTCCGAGGAGGGAAATGGGACACAAGACATGGATACGACCGAGGGTGGCGGCGCACCCGGGAACCAGGAGAAGGGACCCGATGATACTCTGCCGGAGTCGGACAAAGGGCCTGCCACACAGCCAGATAAGGTAGCCAGTTCTACCAAAGAGGCGCCCCCGTCCACTATTCCGATGAACACGCTTCGCTTTGGTTCATTTGCACTGGGGTCCGCTCCTAGTAGGTTATGGAGCACCAGGGTCGAGGCAGATGACCCGACAGAGCTTGAGTTGCCACCAGTGCCGCGTCTAGTCGGTGATGTGACGATCGCGGAGCCTACTCCCGGTGCGACGGTGGATTCTGTTGGGGTGGCCGCAGATTGTGGGGGCCATGGGCAGGATGCCCATCACACCCAGATACTAGAGCCCGACTTTTCGTCGGCGGGAGGGGCGCTTGGACAGGAGGTCTATGGCGTCCTTCTTTCTTCGACATCTCCGGTCGAGTTGGGGGTGAGGTGCGGGAAGGAGTCCCGTGCTATAACCCCCCCACAGGATCACTCCATCCACGGTGGCGAGCCGGGGGTGAGATGCGGGGAGGAGTCCCGTGTCGTTACCCCTGCGCAGTATTGCGCCGAGCAGGGTGGCCGAGGGACGACGGTTCCGGTGGGTGGTCAGGGGGTCAGGATCAGTGAGCAGGCGTCTTCATGGTCCTCCTCCCCCTTGACACTCGCAGCGGAGGTTCACTCCACCATGCCCTACCCTCCTTCACCGACGATAAGGGAGGGGCGTGGGAGTCCTGACCACACCCTTTGTGAGAGGACCACGGAGGAGCTCATTGCTTTTGGCGGGATTGCGGATCCGGTCTCGGTTGGCGGGCCTGTCAGCAACCGGATCCAGGGACAGCCGGACGCGGACGACCTGTAGCTAGCGTGTGCCAAGCGGGCCGCCTTGCTTCATCATTCCGAGACTACTGCAGGTACGTCTTTTGATATTAGTTGTTCAATTTTACATTTCTCTGAGAATGATATTGTTGATAAGGCAAACGACTTAGGCATTTCTTTGGGATCAAATGAAACCGAGGTTGTCAAATCCGTTAATGATCTGTTAGACATGGAAGCGGAGAGAGCTTCTGAGATCATTCGTAATCTTGCCTCTATCCAACCTATGAATGACAATGACATGAATAATTTAGGAATTAATGATCTTGCAAATATCTGTAATAATCTCCTGCCTAGTGTCGAGGCTGAAGATGAGGAGGAGGTTGAGATCTCAGACACGGTAGAGCCTCTCTTGATGGAGGAGGCAGTGTCTGGTATGGATGATTCTATCGTCCCGCAGGGTGTTGAGGAGAAGCCCAAACGTCCCTGGAAGCGGAAAATCTACCCTACTTTGGCTGTACGCAGAAGTGCTAGAGTTAAACTTAAGAAAAAAATTCATGATGACTTATGAAAGGACTCTTTTGGAATAGCAGAGGTCTAGCAGACTTGGCTAAACAAAGATTCTTAGCAGAGACAACATTAGAGCACCACTTAGATTTTGTTGCACTTCTGGAAACTGGGCGAGATAATTTCACATCCCAATTCCTTCAAACCCTTTCCAGTGGTATAGATTTTGATTGCCACATTTTACCGCCTAGAGGAAGATCCGGCGGGATTTTACTAGGAGTACGGTGTGAGACGTTTGAGGTGCTTAATGTGGTGCAGGGAGACTTTTCGGTTAAATTCAGGGTGAGATCAAAATTGGATGGGTTCCGATGGTCGCTAGTTGCGGTATATGGGGTAGCGCAACCTGAATTTAAACCCGATTTTCTTGCCAACTTAGTGCGGATTTGTGGAGATGAAAATCTGCCACTACTAATTGGGGGTGATTTTAATATCATTCAGAGAAGAGAAGAAAAGAATAATGACAATTTTGATGGTCGTTGGTCTATGATGTTCAATATGATTATCAAGAGCCTCAATTTGAGAGAAATTGAGCTCATCAGTAGACAGTTTACATGGGCCAACTCGTTACCTATTCCGACTTATGAAAAGCTGGATAGGGTACTTGCTAGTGTGGAGTGGGAACAAAAGTATCTGTTGGTGTCATTTCATGAGATGCAAAGAGGGATCTCAGATCATACACCACTCTTTTTAGATTCGGGTGAGGCTACCCATGTTGCAAACAAAAACATCTTCTCCTTCGAGCAAAGCTGGTTTGAGCGCAAAGGATTTATGGAGATGATTGCATGCGAATGGGCTAAGCCAGTTACTGGATGGACCCATGTCGAGAGATGGCAGAATAAGATTAGACACCTCCGACAATTTCTGAGAGGATGGGCCAGGAATGAGAGTGGGATTTATAAGCAGAAAAAAGAACGTCTAACTCAGCTCATTGAGGCACTAGATGTAAAGGCTGAAACCACTCTTCTTTCCATTAATGAGCATCGAACCAAGTCCGAGGCTGAACAAGGCCTTCGTGCTCTCTTGAGAGAGGAGGAACTCAATTGGGCGTTGCGTGCGAAAACGCTTAAGGTTGTCCAAGGGGACGATAACACACAGTTCTTCCATATGGTTGCAAATGGTAAACATAGGAAGAAGAAGATCATACAGCTTGAACAAGATGAGGGAACAATAGTGGGGCATGAAAATATGAAAGCGTATATTTCCAACTATTATAAAGGACTTTTTGGACCTCCGAATCCTTCGACAGTGTCTCTTGGTGAGTCTGTGATTGATGAGATACCTCAATTACAGGCAGTGGAGAACGATGTTCTCTCTGCACCGTTTACTAAAAAAAAAGTTCATCTGGCCATAACTCAAATGAAGCCGAATAAAGCACCGGGACCAGATGGGTTTCCAGCTGAATTCTATAAGAAATGTTGGCATATCATTAAAGATGATCTTATGCCTATGTTTCAAGATTTTTTCGAGGGCCATTTGGAATTGTTCCACCTCAACTTTGGTACGATAACATTATTACCGAAGAAGAATGAGGCGGTCTGGATAGAACAATTCCGACCCATTTGCCTGCTGAATGTGAGTTTTAAAATTTTCACAAAGGTAGGAACCAATAGATTGACACAAATTGCTCACTCAGTGGTTCAACCTAGTCAGACAGCTTTCATGCCTGGACGACACATACTCGAAGGAGTGGTCGTATTACATGAAACACTTCATGAGATTCACTCTAAGAAACTAGACGAGGTTATCTTAAAAGTGGATTTTGAGAAGGCTTATGATTCTTCAGCAGGCAATGCATATGAAAGGTTTTAGTGAAACCTAGAGGCATCAGGTCGATACTCAAGTCCAGAAAGGTAGTGTCAGAATTAAGGTGAATGATGATATCGGTCACTACTTCCAGACGCATAAGGGGTTGAGACAAGGGGATTCCATGTCACCTCTTTTATTCAATATTGTGGCAGATATGTTGGCCGTCACTATTGGCAGGGCCAAGCAACATGGCCATGTAGAGGGTCTAGTTCCTCATCTGGTTGATGGAGGGGTGTCCATTCTACAATATGCTGATGACACTATCATTTTCATGGAACATGACATGGCTAAAGCACGTAACATGAAACTTATCTTATGTTTATTCGAACAATTGTCTGGATTAAAAATTAATTTTCATAAGAGTGAGGTGTTCTGTTTTGGGAAAGCCAAAGACGAGGAACATACCTACATACAATTGTTTGGATGTGAATTAGGTGCTTTACCATTCAGTTACTTGGGTATTCCGATTCATCACCGTAAATTATCCAATAAGGAATGGAAGTGTATTGAAGAACGAATAGAAAAAAACTCAGCTGCTGGAAAGGCAAGTTGATGTCTTATGGAGGTCGACTAGTTTTGATTAACTCAGTATTGACTAGCATGCCAATGTTTTTACTTTCGTTCTTCGAAATCCCGAAAGGAGTCCGAAAGTGACTTGATTTCTTTAGATCTCGTTTCTTTTGGCAGTCTGATGAGGCCAAGAGGAAATACCGTCTCGCGCGATGGGATATCCTTTGTCGACCTAAAGACCAAGGGGGCCTCGGTATTGAGAACTTGGAGATTAAGAATAAATGCCTGATGAGCAAATGATTGTACAGGTTAGAGACACAGCCGGAGGGCACGTGGGCTCAAATCCTGCGCAATAAGTATTTGCACTCGAAAACGCTAGCCCAGGTTACCATCAGACCGTCTGATTCACCGTTCTGGAAGGGACTTATGAGAAAAAAGGATATGTTCTTTCGTAGGGTCAAATTCCTGATTGGCAACGGGATGTCAACAAGATTTTGGGAGGATACGTGGCTAGGAGAGACACCACTGGCCTTACAATATCCTACCCTTTACAATATTGTGCAACGAAAGGGAGATTACGTAGGTATCGTCCTTCAGACTATTCCCTTGAACATCCACTTCAGACGTACGTTAGTGGGTGAGAGATGGACAGCCTGGATGCACTTGATTCGGATATTGATTGAAGTTCGACTCTCCAATGTGCCGGACTCCACAAAATGGAAGTTAACTAAAAATGGGATATTTACGGTGAAATCTTTTTATACGGATCTGATTAATTCTGGCCCCATCCCGAGGTCACTTCATATATGGAAGGTTAAGGTTCCTTGCAGATCAAAATTTTCATGTGGTTTGTCCACAAGCAAGTAATACTCACAAAGGACAACTTACTTAAGAGGAGATGGGTAGGTAACTCGCGGTGTTTGAGGGAGTCCTGGATTAGGGGGTGTCCGGATGGCCGGACTATGACCTTTGGCCGGACTCCTGGACTATGAAGATACAAGATTGAAGACTTCGACCCGTGTCCGGATGGGACTTTCCTTGGCGTGGAAGGCAAGCTTGGCGATACGATATGAAGATCTCCTCCCATTGTAACCGACTCTATGTAACCCTAGCCCTCTCCGGTGTCTATATAAACCGGAGAGTTTTAGTCCGTAGGACGAACAACAATCATACCATAGGCTAGCTTCTAGGGTTTAGCCTCTCTGATCTCGTGGTAGATCAACTCTTGTACTACCCATATCATCAATATTAATCAAGCAGGAGTAGGGTTTTACCTCCATCGAGAGGGCCCGGACCTGGGTAAAAACATCGTGTCCCTTGTCTCCTGTTACCATCCGCCTAGACGCATAGTTCGGGACCCCCTACCCGAGATCCGCCGGTTTTGACACCGACATTGGTGCTTTCATTGAGAGTTCCTCTATGTCGTCACCATTAGGTCCGATGGCTTCTTCGATCATCAACCACGACGCGGTCCAGGGTGAGACTTTTCTCCCCGGACATATCTTTGTATTCGGCGGCTTCGCACTGCGGGCCAATTCGCTTGGCCATCTGGAGTAGATCGAAAGCTACGCCCCTGGCCATCAGGTCAGGTTTGGAAGCTTAAACTACATGGCCGACATCCGCGGGGACTTGATCTTCGACGGATTCGAGCCATGGCCGAGCGCGCTGCACTGTCACGTTGGGCATGATCTAGCTCTGCCGCCGAACAGCGCCTAGAGCGCGGCTCAGCTGTCCGCTCTGACTACCAGCTCGGAGCCGGCTGCGCCAGTCGGGGACGGCCGGTTGGACGCCGCCCCAGGAGCTGCAATCTCTGTGGCGATAGAGCCGAATACCAGCCTAGTCCTTTGCAAGGCCCGTGACTCCAAGGTGCCCGACTCTGTTCCGGACTCCGAATCTTCCGCACCCCTTCCGATCGAACCCGATTGGGCTCCGATCATGGAGTTCACCGTCGCGGACATCTTTCAGCACTCGCCCTTTGGCGATATCCTGAATTCACTAAAGTCTCTCTCTTTGTCAGGAGAGCCCTGGCCGAACTATGGCCAGCATGGTTGGGATGCGAACGACGAAGAAATTCGAAACCCACCAACCACCCACTTTGTAGCCACTGTCGATGATCTAACCGACATGCTCGACTTCGACTCCGAAGACATCGACGGTATGGACGTCGATGAAGGAGACGACCAAGAACCAGCACCTATAGGGCACTGGAAGGCCACCTCGTCATATGACATATACATGGTGGACACCCCCAAAGCAGGCGATGGCGATGAAAAAATGGAGGACGACCCCTCCAAGAAGCAACCCAAGCGCCGACGTCAGCGGCACCGCTCTAAATCCCGCCAAAGCAAGAACGGCGAATCCGGCACCGGAGACATCAACACCCCGGACAGTGCCGAAGACAACCCCCTCCAGCAGGATTCAGCGCAGGAGGACGAAAGAGCCAGCCCTCATGAGAGAGCGGCAGACAGAGAGGTCGAGGACGACAATTATATGCCTCCCTACGAAGACGAGGCAAGCCTCGACGATGACGAATTCGTCGTGCCAGAGGATCCCGTCGAACAAGAGCGTTTCAAACGCAGGCTTATGGCCACGGCGAGCAGCCTCAAGAAAAAACAGCAGCAGCTTAGAGCTGACCAAGACTGGCTAGCCGACAGATGGACTGAAGTCCTGGCGGCCGAAGAGTATAATCTCGAACGCCCCTCCAAGAGTTACCCAAAGCGCAGGCTGCTACCCCAACTAGAGGAGGAAGCAACTAAACCTACATCACCAGCGTACGATGCGCCCGATCGGCCACCCCGTGGCCGCGACAGAGAGGCCTTTCGGCCCTCAATACAAGCCACACCTCGGCGCCGCTCTAAGAATACCAGAGCACGGGGAAATGCAACAGACCTGCGAGACATATTGGAGGATAAGGCAAGGCAAACAAGATCGATCTACGGATCGCGTGGGCGCCCCACATCACGTGACGATAACCGTCACGCCGGATATGATAAATACGGCCAGGCCAAATACAACAGACAAAGCTCATCCAAGCTGCGTCGCGATATAGCCCAGTACAGGGGCGCCGCACACCCACTATGCTTCATAGACGAAGTAATGGATCATCAAATCCCCGAGGGTTTTAAACCCGTAAACATCGAATCATACGATGGCACAACTGATCCCGCGGTATGGATCGAGGATTATCTCATTGATATCCACATGGCCCGTGGTGATGATCTACATGCCATCAAATACCTCCCACTCAAGCTTAAAGGACCAGCTCGGCATTGGCTTAACAGCCTGCCAGCAGAGTCAATTAGTTGCTGGGAGGACCTGGAATCCGCGTTCCTTGACAACTTCTAGGGCACTTATGTGCGACCGCCAGACGCCGATGACCTAAGCCACATAATCCAGCAGCCAGAGGAATCGGCCAGACAATTCTGGACATGGTTCCTAACCAAGAAAAATCAAATAGTCGACTGTCCGAACGCCGAGGCCCTTGCAGCCTTCAGGCACAACATCCGAGACGAATGGCTCACCCGGCACCTAGGACAGGAAAAGCCGAAATCTATGGCATCCCTCATGACACTCATGACCCGCTTTTGCGCGGGCGAAGACAGCTGGCTAGCTCGTAGCAATAACATAACCAAGAGCCCTGGCAATTCGGATACCAAGGACAACAATGGTAGGTCACGTCTCAACAAGCACAAGCGCCGCACTAACGGCGACAATACTGAGGATACGGCAGTCAATGCCGGATTCAGAGGCTCTAAACCCGGTCAGCGGAAGAAGCCATTCAAAAGAAACCCTCCGGGCCCATCCAGTTTAGACCGGATACTCGATCGCTCGTGCCAGATACACGGCACCCCCGAACAACCAGCCAACCACACCAACAGGGATTGTTGGGTGTTCAAGCAGGCAGGCAAGTTAAGCACTGAAACCAGAGACAAGGGGTTGCGTAGCGATGACGAGGAGGAACCCCGGCCGCCGAACAACAGAGGACAAAAGGGCTTCCCCCCGCAAGTGCGGACGGTGAACATGATATACGCAGCCCATCCCCAAAAGGGAGCGGAAGCGTGCTCTCAAGGACGTCTATGCGTTGGAGCCAGTCGCCCCAAAGTTCAACCCATGGTCCTCCTGCCCGATCACTTTTGATCGAAGGGACCACCCCACTAGCATTCGGCACGGCGGATTCGCCGCATTGGTCCTAGACCCAATCATTGACGGATTTCACCTCACTAGAGTCCTCATGGACGGCGGCAGCAGCCCGAACCTGCCTTATCAGGATACAGTGCGAAAAATGGGTATAGATCCCTCAAGGATTAAACCCACAAAGACAACCTTTAAAGGCGTCATACCAGGTGTAGAAGCCAGCTGTACAGGCTCGGTTACACTCGAAGTGGTCTTCGGATCCCCGGATAATTTCCGAAGCGAAGAGTTAATCTTCGACATAGTCCCATTCCGCAGTGGCTATCACGCCCTGCTCGGACGAACCGCATTTGCAAAATTCAATGCGGTGCCGCACTACGCATATCTCAAGCTAAAGATGACATGCCTTCGCAGAGTCATCACGGTAAATGGAAACACCGAACCCTCTCTCCGAACGGAGGAGCACACGGCGGCCCTGGCGGCGGAAGTACAGAGTAGCCTCTCAAGGCAATTCTCCAATCCAGGTGTTACACGTCCGGACAACATCAAGCGCGCTCGAAGTAACCTACAACAACACCGGCTGGCACGTTCCGAGCAAGCATAGCAGTGCGGCCCCAACCCCAGCCCTCGCCAGATGGCGATATTGGTACCACGCGTACATAATTACGCTTTGGAAATACCATGGGCATAAGGGGAGGGGAACAACTATGGCACGCCCAGAATGCGGCTCAACCGCACTAAGGGGCTCCCTATTCTGCCGTTTCTTTTTTATTATTATATACTTTCAGGACCCAACTATTCGAAAGGCCTGTCCGGCAACACACTCACCGAACACACGATGCAACAGCCAGGGAGAGAACAAGCCACGTCAAATGTCCAGGTGGTCTCTATAACGAGCTAAATACCTGTTTTACTTAAAGTCCCGCAGCTTGCCCCTGGAGGGGGACATGTCAAATAATCCCATCTCTTGCTTATTGCACTATTTGTCTCGTTCTGCTTTCATAGCAGCCCTTTTTAATAAACAATACATAGTTCTTATTGTATTCATCTATTTTCATACAAATATGTTCAGTCATGACATTATGCAACCGTACACTTTGGTACGGCCGATACACCAGGGGCTTAAGCACCCCATAACATGGTGTGAGAAGACCAAACACTCTCATGAGTGTGGCACTCCGAACTTATAGCACTATATGCATGGGCTCCGAATCATGTCTTGGGTCAATAGTTGGGTTTGCCCGGCTCCCATGTTTTGGTACCTTACGTTCCGCAATGTTGGCTAAGGTAGCGCTGGGAGAACTACTGCGATTGTGCCCCAGTTGAGCTGGGTTAACACCTCAGTAGAGAAAGCTAAAACTGACTGTCATGATAGTGCGGGAGACCGGTCGCTGTTCGTGAGGTTTTTCGAGTCCCTAAAGACTTATGCCACTTAGAGCGAGGAGACAGATTTATCTGGCCTAGGCGTGGATAGCGCCCCGAACTCGGTCTTCCGAATACTAGGGGCTTCGCTGAAATTTAAAATTATAGAATTATATGGCTAAGTGAGAGTGATAAAGCATTATAAGTCCGATGGCCTCGTTCGTTGTGCTGAGCGCCTCCCTAGATGGACCCAAGAATGGGAACAAGAGCGCTCAGGTTTATCCCGAACACCCCAGCACTCGTGGCATGGGGGTAGAAGCCGATGACTTGCATCTCTCAGATTTGATAAACGGCCGCACAGAAGGTAATATTTTAAATTAATAAGCGTTGCTTAGCGCATATGAACAAAGTTTTCAGCGTACAGGATAACAGATGCGAGTCTACTCAAAAATTACATCTTTGGAGCATTCACCCGCTATAAGGCGGGCACCCTTCAGGACGCCCTTATAATACATCTCGGGCGTGTGATACTCCTTGCCCGGCGGTGGCGCGTCCGTCAAAAGCTTCTTAGCGTCCAACTTGCCCCAGTGCACTTTAGCACGGGCAAGGGCCCGACGGGCACCTTCAATACAGACGGAGCGCTTGATGACCTCAATCTACGGACACGCGTCCACCAGCCGCCGCACCAGACCGAAGTAGCTCCCAGGCATGGCTTCTGTCGGCCACAACCGAACTATGAGTCCCTTCATGGCCTGTTCGGCCACCTTGTGGAGCTCGACCAGCTGCTTCAGCAGGTCGCTCAGGGGCACCGGATGTTCGGCCTCACATACTGAGACCAGAACACTTTTTTCCGTCGAGCTCCCCTCCTCGGCCCGGTAGAATGCGGTAGCATCAGACACTCTACGGGGCAGATCGGCAAATGCTCCTAGAGAGATCCGGATTTGGGTAAGTAACAGATAATTCACTTTTATATGCTTGCTTTGCATAAAGAATGCCTTACCCGCCGCTATTTTCTTTATCGCCTCGATCTCCTGGAGGGCCTTCTGGGCTTCGGCCTTAGCGGTTTTGGCACTCTCAAGAGCCAAGGCGAGCTCGGACTCTCGAGTCTTCGAGTCACGCTCCAAACTCTCGTGTTTCTCCACGAGAGCCTGGAGCTCTTGCCGCACCTCCGCCACCCACGCCTCCTGCTTCTCTCGCTCGGTGCGCTCCAAGGCCACACTGTTTTCAGCCTTGGACACCGCTTCCTTCAGGGTCGCCACCTCGGTCGTGGCCCCTACAACATTTACGTTGGTCCTGTCATTATTTGCAACCAGGTAATTCTATATACATTTACATACGGTATTACATACCCTCCTTGTCCTCGAGCTGCTTCTTGGCACGGCCGAGCTCGTTCTCGGACCGCTCGAGACTCTCCTTCAATGCATTGACCTCCGCAGTCAGTGCGGCAGAGGTCAACAGCGCAGCCTGCATTCCCATATTGACATATTTATGTTAGATTCCTGCGTATATCTTTTTTTTAGATCCTCAGCTCGGCTTTTCTTCCCGAACGCCAAACTGAGCATCAGGGGCTACTGTCTATGTGGTAACATTTTTATATGTTTTGAATACATACCTCAAAGCCTGTTAACAGGCTTGTACAGGCTTCTGTCAGCCCGCTCTTGGCAGACTGAACCTTCTGAACCACCGCACTCATAACAGTGCGGTGTTCCTCGTCGATGGAGGCGCCGTTAAGCGCCTCCAGTAAATCGTCCGGTGCCTCCGGTTGTACGGAGGCCGCCGGGGTCGTAGGCGTGCCCTTCTTGCGAAGGCGCCGCCTACCGGTCTCTGGAACAGTTGATGGTACAGGAGCGGTGTCCGGCCCAGGGCCGGACTTAGATCCCTCCGGGGCTTTACCCCCTTTGGGCCTGGAGTCCGGGAGGTCACCTTGCGGCGCCTCCAGGACCACCTCCTCCTGGTTTAGTCCCCTTTGGGACTCCACCTCGGCGTCGTCCGTAGGGAGAGGGGAGGAGGCCGTCGGGAGTGAAGCGCTATTCACGTCCGACGAATCCAGGGAGCCGCTCGACGAATCACCGAGCTGAGCCTTGGGTGGACTGCATAATTGAATTCGGCGTCAGAAGGTACCGTATAATAGAGGAGCGCCATAAGTTATTCGGGTGTCCGGATACTTACGATTTTGCCAGGGGCTTGACCCTGGATGGCCATTCCTCCCCGCCGTCTTCGGCATCGGAGGCGTAGTCCGGCAGAAGGGTCCTCCCCTTCTTGGGCCCTCCGGCCTCCCCAGTTGGGGCGGCCTTCCTTTTCTTTCCTCCCCCCGCTGGAGGGGGAGAGGCTTCTTCTCCTTCCTCCTCCTCGTCTTCAGAGGCGGAGGGTGCTTCGGGGTTGTCGGGTGATGAATCCGACACCACCAGGCGCCGGGAACTCTTTCGAGTCCCCGTGTCCTTCTTCTTGGCCTTCTTCTCTGGCACCACGTGAGGTGCCGGAACCAGCAACTTCGTTAAGCGAGCGTCCGTTGGGTCTTCGGGCAAAGGAGCTGGACAGTTGATATGTCCGGCCTTCTTCTGCTAGTCATGTTAAAGGGATGGGGGTTTATATCCCGCATAGAATCAAATCTATGGAAAACAAATACCCCGTAATGGAAAAATTAAGCTCACCGTGCTGGCTTGGCGCTTGGCGCAGAATCCGCGATCCTCGGTGACGGGAGGGGAGACCTCGGAGCTCTTGAATAGCACCTTCCAGGTGTCCTCGTGCTTTGTGTCGAAGAACCGGGACAGAGTCTGGTACTAGGCTGGGTCGAACTCCCACAAGTTGAAAGCCCTTCGTTGACACGGGAGAATCCGGCGGAAGAGCATGACCTGGACTACGGTGACAAGTTTAATCTTCCTGCCGATCAGGTCTTTGCTGCAGGTTTGAAGTCCGGTCACTTCTGCCGAGTTACCCCACAACATGCCCGTCTCTTTCCAAGATGTGAGCCATGTGGGGATGCCAGATCGGAATTCGGTGGCCGCTGCCCATTCAGGGTCACGCGGCTCGGTGATATAGAACCACCCCGATTGCCACCCTTTGATGGTCTCTACGAAGGCGCCCTCGAGCCATGTAACGTTGGCTATCTTGCCCACCATGGCGCCTCCGCACTCCGCTTGGCGGCCGCCCACGACCTTTGGCTTGACACTGAAGATCTTCAGCCATAGGCCAAAGTGAGGCTGGATGCGGAGGAAGGCCTCGCACACGACGATGAACGCTGAGATGTTGAGGATGAAGTTCGGGGCCAGATCGTGGAAGTCCAGGCCGTAGTAGAACATGAGCCCCCGGACGAATGGGTGAAGAGGAAAGCCCAGTCCGCGGAGGAAATGGGGGAGAAATACAACCCTCTCATGGGGCCTAGGGGTGGGGATGAGTTGCCCCTCATCTGGAAGTCGGTGCGCGATGTCGTCAGACAAGTATCCGGCCTTCCTCAACTTTTTGATTTGTCCCTCCGTGACGGAGGAGGCCATCCATCTACCTCCCGCTCCGGACATGATTGGAGAAGGTTGAGGTGGGAAGTGCGGACTTGGGCACTGGAGCTCGAGTGCGCAGGGATGGATAAGCAAAGGAGGAAGAAGGCGTAAATGGAAAGGGTAGATCCTTATCCCCTTATATGGGCGGCCAAAACTACAAGCCCCCACCAGCCTAATAAAACTCGCTTATCTTCCAAGCGCCGCGGTTAATGACGCGGTTGGGTTACCCACACCCGTATTGATAAGAATCCTGGAATAAGGGGACACGATCTCTGCTTTGACGAGACGTGCCAAGGAAACCGCCTCGCTAAACGCGCTGAGGTGGAACAGTAAAATGATTCGAATAAAGGCTTGGCCGTGGCGTGATGTCACGCTGCAAAATACGTCAGCAGATTGGATTTGTGCAGATATTATTCTCTCTACGGTGGTATGTGGAACTTATTTTGCAGAGCCGGACACTATCCTTGTGTTCAATATCTTCTATGAAGTATTCGGAGGAGGAACCCGCCTTGCAATGCCGAAGACAATTTGCGCGCGGACTCGTCGTCATTGAAGCCCGGTTCAGGGGCTACTGAGGGAGTCCTGGATTAGGGGGTGTCCGGATGGCCGGACTATGACCTTTGGCCGGACTCCTGGACTATGAAGATACAAGATTGAAGACTTCGACCCGTGTCCGGATGGGACTTTCCTTGGCGTGGAAGGCAAGCTTGGCGATACGATATGAAGATCTCCTCCCATTGTAACCGACTCTGTGTAACCCTAGCCCTCTCCGGTGTCTATATAAACCGGAGAGTTTTAGTCCGTAGGACGAACAACAATCATACCATAGGCTAGCTTCTAGGGTTTAGCCTCTCTGATCTCGTGGTAGATCAACTCTTGTACTAGCCATATCATCAATATTAATCAAGCAGGAGTAGGGTTTTACCTCCATCGAGAGGGCCCGAACCTGGGTAAAAACATCGTGTCCCTTGTCTCCTGTTACCATCCACCTAGACGCATAGTTCGGGACCCCCTACCCGAGATCCGCCAGTTTTGACACCGACAGTGTTGTTTTTGTACTCAGGATGAGACAATACAACATTTATTTATCGAATGCCCACTTGCAAAGTTACTTTGGAGGATGATTCATATAGCTTTTAATATCAATCCTCCAGTAGATATTGCGTCTTTGTTTGGGACGTGGTTAGCTGGGGTTGAAAAGATCACGGCAGCTCATATTCGGATTGGAATATTTGCGCTATTATGGGCTATATGGAACTGCAGAAATGATATGATTTTTAACAGACAACACAACTTAACTTTTTTGCAGGTTATCTTCAGAGCTACAGTTTGGATCCGTACGTGGTCCTTACTCACTCCTACGGACTCCAGGGAGCCTTTGGTTACTGGGTGCAACCAATGGGAGATGGTGGCTCGGGTTATATTCAACTGTTTCGGATGGCGGTCGCATAACAGGATAGGAGTCTAGAGAGCTTGTCCTTATTATCACCATACCGGTTGTCTTTGTGCTTTATTTTGCTCCGTTTGCGAGCTGTAAGACATTTGTGATGACTCTTTCTGAATTTTTAATAAAAAGGCCGCATGCATCATCATGATGCAGAGGCCGGGGGTATACCTCCATTTCCAAAAAAAAGGTATATTATTTTTGCCCGTGCGTTGCAACAGGAAAAAGATCCGCTTCACGACACGTCATGGGAAAGCTTTTGATCTATTCATAATGGGACAACAGTTGCTTATGAAAAACAAAGTATCATTTGAGGATCATGAGTTCACGACACAGAGCTTAGGACATGTGGTATCATTCGTAGTAAATTGATCTGATTGACAATGTTTTCTTTTGAAAAGCTTTTGATCTATTCATAACATCATAAAAATAAAAAGAACATTGAAAGTAGTGAAATTGAATAAGTAAATAAAATTACATTGTGTGCTTCAATGGAAAATAAAATCGATGCAAATCTAGTAATGTGGGAGCTGCTTTCTGAAACGCTATTAATGTGCTTTTTGACCGCGGCCACTGCCAAGAACGGAGGTGGGGGAGGCAAGCGCCATGGGAGTCTCGGACTGGCATGCTGCCGGAGCGGCAGTGGAAGGACGGAGTCGGCGGCAGCATGTGCGGTGGAGGCAGGGGAGCCATGGATGTCGTTACTTCTGAGGGCGCCATGGCGAGTGGCCGAGCAGCGGTGGCTGTCACCAAAGGGAGCTGGTCGCGGGGCAGCCGCTCGGGCGCTATCGACTCATGCAGCGCGATTCAGAGTCTTCGTCCTTTTGTCAGGAGTACGTACCATCTTTTTGTCAGAGCGTGTCAGATTAGTCCTTTGAATACACATTTACGACCCAAACCGAAATCCAGTGTCCCGCTATACTCTAACTAGCATCCTGTGCTGATGCGAATCGCGAAGGGACACGCACCGTAGATGCCGTGCAGCTGCCGCTGCACTTCTCGTATAGCTATTATTTTATTTTATTACGGAAAAAACTTTCAATATATTCATCAACATTATGGCAGTACAAAGAACATGAGAAGTAAGAAAAATACATCAAATTCCCTATACCACCTAGCGACGACTAAAATCACTGGAACCAACCGAAGACACGCCACCGTCATCACCCCTCTCTCATAGAGCCGGGCAAACCTTATTATAGTAGACAGTCGGGGAAATCGTCGTGTTAGGCCCCAGAGGATCAGCGCACTATAACATCAACCGTCACTGATTTGTTCTTGAGTGGGAGAATGGCATGGGATGAAAACTTGATCAAGTATCTTTTCTATCCCCATGATGCAGAGGAGGTTCTTAAGATTCGTATTCATGCTTATGGGGATGGGGATATTATTGCGTAGCACTATGAGAATAACGGTATATTTTTCGTTAAAAGTGTGTACAATTTAGCACTTAAGTTGAAGGATAGTCAAGATAAATTGGGTCAATCTAGTGGCGATCCATGCGGAGAAAGAAGACTCTAGAATTTAATTTGGAAGGCTAATATCCCTCAGAAGATAAGGATTTTTGCTTGGAGGGCCGCGACCGATAGCTTGACGGTACAGACCAATAGAGTTAAGCACCATCAGATTACTTCAGGTATGTGCTCTATTTGTGGAGTAGAAGAGGAAAGCACGTTTCATGCCCTAGTTATTTGTCCTAAGGCTCGTGCACTGCGACTGGCCTTGAGAGAATCGTGGAATATTTCTGATGAAGAGTGGTTCAAATTCTCGGGACTAGATTGACTATTGATTTTGTTGGATCTTTTGAGCTTGCAACAGAGAGGGCAAGTTTTGTTTGTGTTCTGGCAAGCATGGCACCTGAGAAATGATTTAATTTTTGGGAAAGGGAAGGAATCCATTGCTGCATCTGCAATTTTTGTGGTAAACTATTGTTCTTCTTTTACGTCCGGTCACGACTCTGTTGAGGTTGTTACTAGTAACAAAGGTAAAGGGAAAGTGGGAGGTGCTACACCCGGTTTCGCAACATCACAAGAACAGGTGAGATGGAAGCCTTCACCAGATGATTATATCAAGATCAATGTTGATGCCAGCTATATGAAGAGTATTAGTGCGGCCAGTGTGGGGGTGGTTGTTAGGAACTCATCTGGTGAAATTATTATTTCTTCGTGGGACTTTCTGGGTCAGTGTTGCAGCGTGAACGAAGCTGAGCTACGTGTTTGTCTGGCAGGCCTTTATATAGGTATTACTCTTCATCAATCCATTATTTCGGAGACTGATTGTGCTTTTGTCCGTTCTTTCCTTGCAAATGAGAATCTTGACAGGTCTCCGCTCGTTGATCTGAAGAAAGAAGCCTTGAGTATATTGACGATGCTCAAGAGTTTTAAAATTGCGAAAATTAATCGGCAGGCCAATAAGATGGCGCACGAAATTGCGAAGTTTAGCTTTATAAATAAATCTGATGGGATTCTTCTTAATAGTGTTCCGCGCTGTGTGGCGAATTTTGTAACGAATGATTGTAATAACATAATTAATTAATTAATATAGGGGTTTTTTTTAAAAAAAAGGATCCAACATGTAGACACGCGAACACAGACAAAGAAAGACCGGATCCCAGGAGATCCACGGAGGAGAAATGCCAACCGAATCTCGCGAGATCCGCCAGAGATACACCTCCGCACGCCCTCCAATGACGCTTGACGCACCAACGGAACAGGGACTAGACGGAAGAACCTCGTTTCATCTTTAGAAAGCCGCCGCCGTCTCGTCTTTCTGAGCAGGACACAAACCCTACACAGACTTGAAAAGACATCTAAAAACGAAGGAGGAGCCCTCCCACCAGCAAGGGTCAAGATCCACCACACACCCAAGTCCACGGGAGGCAACGCGGCAGAGAACCCTCCTCTAGGAGCTCTTGTCAGTAGGAGTCGTAGGGGTATATAAACAGGAAGATACTGAAAAGTTAAATAGAGAAAAAGTTTACCGAATTTTTAGTACGCTTCTGTCCGCATAGTTGGTACTTCACATGTATGTGAAAATTTTTTAGTGCAGACCTGATTATTGGCCATGCATGTGAAAAAAATTCTCAAGTTGTTTTGCCTTTTAGAAACGAGAGGATCGGACAAGATCACTATCACTTTCTCCTCATTTCTTTTTAGAGAACACTAGCTAGTATCACTTTCTTCAACGAGACTAACCCAAGTAGTACGCCGTGACAAATGTGTCACCAAAGTGTTGTAATCGCTGTCATTGACAGCTTTGCATAATTTCCACTGTGCCAATCAAATCCAAGTCAACATGCATGAAAATTATAGTATAGCACATTATGGTGAACATGCATAATTTCCACTATGCCAATCAACGCTCTTATATTTCTTTATAAAGGGAGTAGTAGCAAGCATGTGTGTTACAGTACGACGCTTGCTTGTTATATATGGTGTGTGTTTCTTTTTTTGCGGGGATATACGGTGGATTCTTGTTGTGGTAAAAAGTAAACCCCCATTCAACTCACAATAGGATGCATGTTGTGAATTTATTTCGGACACAAGTGGTGAAATCTCTGGAGAGGGCGCGAGAGCCGGATAATAACCGTAGAAACGCTTTGGGGGCCAAAAAGGGGATCTGGAATGCAGGTGGCAGTACCGGTACTTCCACACCAAATGAACGGCAACAACCACAACAAACACCGGATGAGAACACCCTGCGCTTTTCCCCGATGCCGGCCGGCACAAGAGGAGCCACGCCCACATTGACCTGGTCCGGTTCCCGTGGCTTGAAAGAATGAAAGTGGCGCCGGAGAAAGGCGGGGATCATTGCCATCTTCTTTCCACAAAGGAATGTGGCCGGACCGCGAGCGATCCGCCTTCCCGCGCGCCGTGTTGTTTACTCCAGAGCGATCGAGCAAAGCGGCAACGACTTGGCCAAGCCGATGCGTATGGATCATATCACAGGGTGGCTAGCTAAAGTGGCTGCAGATGTGGGTGTTTCTCTCTCCCATCTTGTCTCCGCATGGATTCATGGATCGGCGTCTGATTAGTTTCCGTCCTCTCGTCATCATGCCGTCATGGATGTTAGATTAGTCGAGGTGTACGTGGATCCACCGAAGACAAGCAATCACACACCACGAGCAACAAACGCTAAGATTTGTTAACAAGGTTCACCAACATACATGCATGCTACATCACTGAGCCATGATTAAGCGCACCTCCCCCAGCAAATCACATGGTACAGTCTCCGGTAAGCCCGCCGAGGCCATCAGACAGCGCTCCGACCACCATGACATGGCCAGTCCTGCCACCACGGGCATCCGGACTGTCTCTTTCATGATCTCTGTCTAAGCTTACAACTTATGTCCAGTCGATTTTGGCCATTCGCGCTGACCTTGTATAATAGTAGTTCTGGATTACACGTTTCTGACTCAAACAGCTAACCCTCCGTTAATTACATGTCCAACTACAGCACAACTTGTACACATATATTTTAACAATGGCTTGATTAGCACGCGGACAAGAAAAGTGCTCGCATGCAGAGGCTGCTGCACCTTCATACATGACTTCATGGCATAAGGCCATGTCATCAACTCTTACCAAGTGAATATGACAGTAAAGTCCAAAGCTCTTAATCCACTTGCTAGCCTCTTGTTGAATACAATACTGTTAGCTGGTCAGTGTTCATGCATGCATCTTAATCAGGGTAATTTCTTTAGAGGTTAACCATGAGGATCTAAGTGTTTTAACTCGTTCCGACGTGACACTTGAGGTTAAACTAACTGATGTTTTTTCCTTCTGACCTCGCAAAGCTACAAAACATGACATAGCTCCTTTTGTTTTGTTCTGTCAGATCATGGCGTGATTAGTGAATTTGTTTTGTGTTTTCAAACAATTATAATACCTTATATAGTACACGTAAGTTACCATGTTATTGATGTCTTAAATGATATCATTGTGCCGGCCATCTTTTGTTAAGTCTCCTCTATATCATCAGCGGCAGAAGTACTCGTGATTAAGTCAAGAATTTATCTTCTTTTTTAGGTCCACACAAGTGATAACATCAATGACTTGATTCAGTAGAAATTGTAAATGAAACCAGGGTATGACCAGCATATAAATATTTAGGATTTTTAATAATGCATGATAGTTGGTTGGTGGCCTAATTATGATATTAGGGCTGGTCGCTTTCAAAAATCCAGCTGCACTGAAAACACTAGAGTTCTTTTTTCTGAATATATGAATAAGAAATTTTACTTGTTGAAACAGTAAGAAATTTGCTGCTTCCTGCTTCACGAATTAACAACTCGAGGTCAACCATGTATGAACGATTGATAGAAGTATGAGGCGACCTTTGAAGTGTTTGAGGTGCTGTTGTATGGACAAACTGACAAACCAAGGGTACATCCAATAGCTAAGCCATGACAAGTACACACTAATAAATCAATCATCCAATGATTGATGAATAAGAACTATATAAACGTGGAAACCCTCCAAAAGGGCTGGTGCTTGGATTGTATCCTTGCAACAATAATTTTCATTTAAATGCAAGCAATTTGTTTTACAATCATACAGTCATTGTCATGGCAATATGGAAGAGGTGATAGTTGTCGATGCAATAGTTGCTTCTGGATAACAAGTCAACAGCACAACATGCATTGTTCCTTTCAGTGTGTTGCCATATTTTATCGATGCTTTTCGTGGAACGTTGTGTCTCAAAATTCAGATGGCATCCTGAATATGACTTCTCTTATAGAACGCAGTATGCAATTTTGACTTATGTTCCTGCAATTAGATGCTGAAGATAAGCTAGGTCTATCTGATCTCCAGTTTCCATGGGTGCCATACTAGCCAACCATCAGGAACCAAACTTACCTGCTACACAAAGCCAATTTCATGTGATCGACAGTTTCAAGATGCAATCAATCCAAGATAGGGGGTGACTTGGAGAACTTGATAAGCATCAAAATGGTGGCAACCACACACTGCTGGTGCATAATACATAAAGAACAGCCATCGCGTAGATGCTTATAATGTTATGTTGCTGCAACGGTACATAAAGTTGTAAGGGCATGTCTTGGTACGGGAAGAAGTGATTGATTCTACTCCTCTCTTGTTGAAGGGCCCATCCCTGCTGATGGGCTGTCCGCAAAATACTCTGGATGTTTCAAGTTAACACCATGCTGCAAGAAATTCGTACAAAAGCATAAAATCAAAAGAACATGAAGCATATGCTCACACGTACACAGAAACTCTTAAGGCTTGGTCGTTAGGGAAATAACACACAGGGCAAACAAAAGCGCGGGTGAGATTTTTTCTGGTCATTCAATAACCTAGGGGGAGAAAACCACGTTGAAGATCCATTCCCTGTCATAATTTGGCAGAGGGGGGAGACCCCTACTCCGTACTATAGCGAATACTACGTCAAAAAAGTTAAGAAAAAAGAGAAGGTGCCGTGAACTGGGGAAGCTCGTCCTCAACAACTGACGAAGCGTCAGCATGCGAGGAGTCTGCTTCAGCATCTCCAACAAGATGGCGCAGCTCGCCGTCGCCATGTTCGAGCTCGTTGTAGTCTACTGCATTGTAGCTGCTCTGGCAAAACTTCCCTCACATTCTCTGGTTCATCGCCGGATCTGGAACACCTAATCACAGAAAAATTGTTGGGGAAGACATCGGAAGAGGAACCCTCCCGTGGAACAACACTGAAGACGTGGCAGAGGTCAATTAGGAGAGAAGCAGACGCATGTACACAACGGCAGTGGCGGCGCCGGCAATAGAGAGAGGGTAACTAAGCAGACTCGTGTGGAAGGGAAGGTTGAGGCGTCCGACTCGGGGGCAAAAGACGAGGAATTTTTGCTGGATGTACCGAGACGTGGGAATCTTCCCCGGGATATGACGCGGATTGGGCTGGGGAAAACCCCATCTAGTTGGCCACCAGATGGTCATATAGATTTCCAGGGTTAATGTGTCTCGTGGGTTTTTTTGTGCCCAGGGATAAAGTCTGGGATCCCGGAGGTATCCTGTGCAACCAAATGAGGCCTAAAGGTGTTAGGCACTCGGTGGGGGTTGGAGTGGCACCTAGAGGCTGGAGTCTCATCAACTACTAGTCGGCTACCTATGTAGGGTGAACATGTGAGGTGAGAGTGTGTTCCACTAGTCGGACATCTTTTAGAACAGTGCTCTGTGGTGCACATTTCTCAGTGCACAGGCTGGTGCACCACCTTGTTCTTTGTACAGACAACAGTTGCAAACATATGATACATGAATGGGGTGGATTTTAGCGTGGTATGCGTCTGTGATAACCACCAAATAACTGGGGTTTTAGCCTAAAGGCCCTAAACAGGTCGTGTTTGTGACAAAGTATGAGTATATTGATGACCTGTATCGGTATGGTATTTTAGTATTTGCGAGTCATAAATGCATTTTCTTTAAAATGTATCAGATCACCAGACTAGGGTGCTGTTTGTGGACTAGTGGGTCAGCTAAGCCGAAACAGGATAAAGATTTTAGGAACCTAAACGCTTGGTAGCATTCACTAACAATGATGAGCCGCTGGCAGCAGGCGTTGTTGAGAGAGAGAATAACAATGAATTTCTCCAATCAGAGGTGTGTTGCACTTGCAAAGGCATGTCTGGTGGGAATTAGAGTTTTTAATATCAAGCTAAAATTTTCAGGAGGATGTCTGACAAGTGGCTGGAGGATATTTCCATGTCTAACATCTTGAGCAATATGATAGATTGCATGAGTAGCATGCCTTTTATGTGAGGTTTGGGTTGAAGGTAGATAGATAACCTGAAAGATTACCTGACTACTTGCATGCAACTGAACATAACTAGAACTTGATTACCAAAGAACTAGCAACCCACGAAGGTGTGCACAGAAGATATACTTTGGCGAATATATGCTTGTAGAAAATTGGATAATACCATTTTAAGTTTGCAACTTCGTCCGACAAATGAGCAATTGCTTGAAAATAATGGTTTGGCAGGTTTTGATAAGCATGAGCATTCTCACTAAAGATGATCAGAAAATGGTGGTTAGATTAGACATGTGTAGACTGCTTTTTCTGCTCACGTCATCCTTAGTGATTGCGCCGTTCCCCGTATTACTTGGGAGATGGACATGATTTAAACCTTTGTAGTATCACTCAGATTCCCTTTCTTTTAACTGCTTTTCTAATTAGGGCGGAAATAAACAATTGAGCCCATCTGTTCAAGACAAAGAGCAGGATATATATATTTATTGTTATCTGTTCATACCCTTGTATGCTTTGGCTGCTTTGGACCATGTGCAATATCCATAATAGTAGATGTCTGTGTAGTTCGTTCTTCTACAGGTACAGGCCCTATAACTCAATGTTAAGGAGCTGCCACCAGTATGGACTCCAAAACATGGTTAGAAGGCAAAACTGTAGGAAATCGTTTGTCAATTAGACACGTAAGTGTCAGGAGCTTAAATGCTGATTTCATGTAAGGTGCCGTTGTACTGGTATGCTGGTAAGATGTTCCTAGCTGCCACCGATTGGTCAGTTTGTTAGTATGAACTTCGGTGAGCTGTGAGAAGCTTGGAACACGTAAAACTGAATCCATATGAATTTGATTTTTGCCTCTTAGAAAAAATCTGCATCAAGCAAAGCAATCCACTTGGTCTACAAGGATCAACTAAATCCATTCATCCATAGTAATTTTCAACAGATTTATCAGTGCAGGGATTCAACTCCTAAGAATGTAACTGGCCGAGTGTTATTCTGCGTTCAAACAAAATAATGTGGGCTTCAAACATGAGAAATAAGGAAGTAAATGGTGTGCTGTTTCATATAAAAATAAAACAAAACCTCAGATGTAATAGAAAAATGGTTTACCTCACGCAGGGCTTTTGAAAGATCATCCATCGTCAATACAAGACGTCTATCCTGAAGTACAATAAAGCATGTCATCAGTAAGCCATAAGAAGTAAGAATGGCATGCCAGGTTCATGGTAGAAGTAACATGGAATTTCTAATTAAGAAGTAAATTCACCTTCGGTTGTTTGCTCTTGTTGTCTTTGATAGGTGCTGCAACCCTGGCTTTGCAATGCCTAATTCAAGGGTAAGGATAGTGCAATATCAAATTGGTGTGCAAGATATACTACAATTGCTATATGTTATGCCATGCTGACAACCAATAGACGAATTGCATTGAGGTGAAAAAACAAACTAGTGCAGTTGTGGGTTCACGTACTGAAGGGAGTCACTTGCGATGTCTGAAATGAACTTTTGAGTAGCTACAGCAACCAACCTTGTACTGCATACCACAAAATTAGGAAAGAAAAGAAAGAAAAAACATGTCATTCATGTGGACGAATAATCACCTGATTTGAAGATTTCTCTCAGACTATGCTTAGCAATTTCTCTCAGACTAAAACAACAACGTGCTAAAAAACCTCTATGTGGCTCCATATATCACTATGCTTAGCAAATTTCAGTTTGAGATTATCCTAGAGCAGCAAAGGGGGTATCAGCTTAACTACCGATTCAGACATGAAGTCTTCTCGGGAGAGGAATTGGAGGTGTAAGAAGTACTCACAGGCGTAGGTCGGGGCAGTGGAAGCCGCTGCGACCGAGGTAGTGCTCCACGAGCTCGTCCGGAATCTGCCGTACCACGAGTCAAACACGGAACTCGGCATAACGAAAGGGGATTAGAGCAGACGGCAGTGGCGTACCGTGGGGTTGTAGTCCATGAGGGAGGAGAGGAACTCGGTGAGTACGGCCTCGTCATCGTGCCGCCCGTCGCTGCTGCCCACCCCCATGCCCGGAGCCATCCCTCCGCCTGCGCCACCGGGGTTGTTGCTTCCCATCATCCTCCCGTCCGCTTCCTTGCTGCTATGCTGGGTCTGAGTGGTGGAGAAGAGTGAGGACAGTAGCGGATCTAGAATATGAAAACAGGGTGATTCTCCTAAAAAACATTGACAATAAATATGACATGTGGATGTTCTAACTAACTACCAATACCACATAGAAATAGATCAATATGGTCTTACAAGCATACTAAAATTCTCGATTAAGTCTCAGTTTTGCATCAAAGAAGACTTATAAACGTTCTAACTAATTTACTTTCTATCAATCATGAATTCATATAATGACATAACTGAACACAATTACGTACTGGATGGTGGGTAGCACAGGGAAGAGCAAACCCTAAATCCAAAAATGGGGAATGGCCGAATGGGCAGGGGACGAGCTGAGCTGGTACCTCAAATCAACAAGGATGGTTGCTGGCTTGCTGCTGCCTGCCGGCCGAGCGCCGGTGCGCGGAGTGGGCGGCGTGCGCCGGCTTGCAGGGGCGCCTAGCTGCCAGAGGCAGGGGCACGGCCCGCACAGTTGCGGTGGCGCGGCTGCTGACGAGTCCCAAACGCCGATCGGGCGAGACGGAGAGGCTGCGGCTCTGGGCGTCCGGCGAGCGGCGAGGGATGAGCGGGGAGACGGCGAAATTGG